>NC_052138.2:10116709-10448014 GCF_016086655.4 Lepeophtheirus salmonis | reverse complement strand
TAAAAACAAGACACAACATACATATATATTATTGGGAACTAAGTTTAACAAATTTTTTAATTCTGTTTACAAGATTTTACATTGCCGTGCAACCTTTTCAAATTAATTTTATCATTTATTTAGAATAATAATTTAGGGCCGCAATTGTGCTTTCATGAAAAATACTATCTGCTAAAAGTACATTGGTTTGACAATTTTCTTTAGTGACTTAGGGTAGGAAGAGTCAAACCATCCTGAGATAATTGACGATATAAAGCTGGGCTCGTGTTATGCCATAACAGAGAAGTACCTAATAATACAGGAGAGATCCCTTCTGTTTCGGTGTAGAGTTTATCAGAGCAAGTTGCTCTCTTATGAAAATCAACTTTTTCCGTTTGTGAGAGTCTATATCCGACGGACATATAATTTCAACGATACTCTCAACTTCATTGGTTAAGGGATTAAATCATATCTTTCATTGGAGGAAAATGAATACTCTTCATATGAGCAAGGATGTTCTGGATAAGGCTTACCGAGGTGATCTTCAACTATAGCTTCATTTTCCTTAGAAATCCTGGCGGATGTCGTAGCTCTCGATGTAGGCCGTTGACTTTTGACGGATGATAAGTATTTTGGAGGATTGGGGAAAATACTAGGCACTGCAGAGGGTTTCAAATAACGTTTTGGGGGCTTATTATCTTCAACTCCATAAGATCGATATTTCCTTTGTGGTCTGCACTCTCATATACAAAGACATCCTCGTGAAAATAAAGAGAACAGATCCTTGAATACTTAGAAGGTGCCTAAGTCCCATTGCTGTCCTGTGGAATGACTCTAAGTCAGGCACCTTTTGAGGATTCATCCAGTGGAAAAGAATGGAGCGATAACCTTGCCATTGCTGATTTTCTGTCATATCTGGAGGAGCACTTAGGAACACAGCACTTATTAAGCATGATCCGAAATATATAGATAAATTATTAATCCCATATCCACAAGTGCTACAGGATATTTTACTTACTGTGCTCAAAAGTATATCGTAGAAGAGATAGAAAAGCACACAATCACAAGTAATTCACAAGCTTTATTTAAATTAGCAAATATTATATTAATTAAAGTAGATTGTTGTTAGCAACGCATGTTTTAATTATGATGAACAAAGTTGTATTAAGTAAATATTAAATACGTTGTAGAGTATGAAAACACGAGGGGAAAACAATAGTCTCATAACAGAAATTTACTTTACTTTTTTTCAACGCGTGAGTGTTTCAGTTATTCTAAATTTCCATGGTTAACTCAAATTACAAATACTTTTGGATAAGTTAATTTAGTAAATATTTGAAATCCATAAAACATAATATTTCAACTTCAAAAATAAAAAGACCTCTCAAGGAAAGAGATGTGCTTCAATAGGATTTCGGAGTTTCTGGGGTACCTAAAGAAAAAGATCTAAGAGTACCCCACAAAATCCATGAATTCCCTCTCTAACGAGTTTGACGTGGACGAGGGGATAACTAGGAGGGTTGTAAAGGAGGACTTGGGGGTGTCCCCTTACACAAGGACTCCACTCCACCTGTTGACGGACTCTCTGAAGGAAAGGAAACTGCAGAGGTCATCTTCGCCAAGAAGGTTTGAACCCGTTGGACTTTGCTTTGTGGATCACTTTGGAGAGGGAAACTAATTGGACATCTCATCCAAACGTGGACTCCCTGAAGGCCGCCATTGTGAAGGAGTGGAAAAACTTGTCTGAGAAGTTCATCATCAACTCCTGCAAGAATTTCCACAGCCGTGTGGAGGCTGTGATTACTGCTGAGGTTGACTATATTGAGTGAACATGTTCACAAAGATTATGCCACAAAGTCTTCTTAAAAAAAGTTTCAAAATTATTTATTAAAAAATAAAATTATTGACATTTTTCTAAAATCAGTCATTAAGTCCACGCTTCCGAACCCTTTACATATCAAAGATAAAATGTAAGACTTAAGAATATGCATAGGTGTAGTGACAAGAATATTGGACTCTCCCTTCTTCTTACCTACATATATATGAAGAGGTGAAGAAGAAAAGGAAAAAGTCTTTCTTTTACTCCGTTAAAAGGCAATTTGATTATGTATCAATTTAAGACCTTTTTAGTCAATAAATAATTCCTTACTTAGAATAATAGTTAGATCTGTGTACTTTTATTTACCTTAAGATTGACATTTGTACATATAATTTTTCATGTTAAATAATTCATATCGCTAAAAAAAAAAAATCAGTATAGAGGGATTTGCTTTTAATATTTCTTTTTAACTGATAAATTGTTTAATTAATTTATCTTTAATTATTATTAGGTTAATGTTGTAGAATTTCTTAGAAATACTTGTGGATTAAAAGAAGAATTCTCTGAGGAAGAGTTATTCCATTGTGTTGGCATACTTCGTACAAATGCATTTCATTTGGAGAATAAGATTCCTACTTCGATTGGTCGTGCCGTTTTTCCAATATTCTCTTTGCTATCACATTCATGCATTTGTAATTGTCGTTACAGGTAATTGAATAATTGATCAGTTAACACAAGTTAACCAAGCCATTGACTACGGTGTGTGGAGGTACTGACTAAGATCTTATTTTATTAAATTTGTCTATAAGACTACGTTTTTTTCATTTATTGTTACAGCTTTGAAATTTACAATATCGGTTGTTGGCAATTTTTTTCTTCGAAAAAAAAAGAAGGTTATTGGTCAAATTTTGCTAAGAAGATTAATTGTCAAATATTTCCTTTCTTTTATTAAAAAAGAGGCCATTATTTACTTTTCTGTTAACTGTAAATTTTCATCAGATATCTAAACTAACTTTTCCCAAAGTAGACTGACCAAGATCTTCTTTTCAAATTTGTCTAAAAGTCAATCTTTTTGTCCTTTGTCATTTTTCACTTGTTTAAAATTTTATTTGTTAACAAACACCTAACCAAACTTTCAGATATAATTTTTAGGAATCCACCAAATTAATTGGCAAGTAATCGGTAATCACCTTAATGGGTCACTTTGTCAAATAATGGGTAATAGGTAAAATGCTTCCGATTAATCGGTAATTGGCAAATGGTGGTTTAGCTTCTACTGGATTTGGAGTTTTGCTCTAAAGTTATACATTAAGATAAAATTTATTTTATTTAACATGCAGATTTTTTAATAAATAAATACAAATTTCTCTTATTACAGTGCTACCTGTGAAATCTTACTATGCTATAAGTATTACTTCCATTTGGTTTGTTTTGTTTTAATTGTATTCAGTATTTACCAGAAAATAATGAATAAAACTAGTCAACTAATTTTCCTCCTAGGATAACGATTCCTGATTGTTATTACATCGATGAACATGAAAATAACCTTTCGAGCCCAGTTTGTTTTTGTACCCATAAAAGAGCAATATTTGATATACTTTAACTAAACTTTGATAGCTTAAGAAACATACAAAAATATTTTTTCAATTAACAAATTTTTATAACTTTTAAAATATTAATATTTTTTAGGTACTCGTTTTTTATTATAAAATTGTATGCCTTCACTTTACGACAAACTATTCATCATTGCGATAAAAATTTTATTGGAGTTTCAAAGAAAGGGTCATTGTTTTAATACTTACATACCATTTTTTCCTCTTCAGAAAAAAATAAAGAAATAATTAAAGTATTTTTTGAATTTGGAAGCACGTACTAACAAAATATATTTGATGTTTTTTTCAAAGTTCTTTTGTTTTTTCAAAAAGAAAAATATCCCACAGTTATGAGGCTGTTGTAAAAAATATATTTTCATGTTTCTTAAGGTAAAATAAATCAGGAACACACCATCTTAATTTAAAGGGAAACAAAAATAGAAATTTTGTTGACCAGTGTAATCAGCCGATTAACAACTGCCAATTTATTTGTAATCGGCCAAGTTGCTTATCAGTGTATCCTTTGTATTTTTCACAATAGAATAAAACCTGTTTTACTTTTTTCCCATCTTCCCTCATTTTTGAGACATTTTTTCAAATTTGTAAATTTGAAGCATTTCTCAGAATCAGACGTAATTTTCAACTAGAATGAAGGATACAAAGTAGAATGCGAAGTTATACTTTTTTGTAGAAAATAATTTGAGGATTCTAAAATAATATTTTTTTTTATCTTGTTTAAAACTAAAGATACAAAAATCTAAGACTTATCTTTGAGTGTTTATCAACTTCCTTAATTTTCTAAGAAAATGATCATTTTTAAAGTTAATATGAAAGAAGACATATTTACGTATTACAGCAAAGTAATTTAAGGGAGGTTAAATTGGATCTCTCATGGTTAAAAATTTTCAAATTTATTTGTCTCTATAGTAATTATCATTTATAATCCTTAATGTTTTTTTAATTTATTTAGTGCATCTGGGACTACTCAAAAAATTACAGTTCGTGCTCAAAAAGCAATTAAGAAAGGAGAAGAACTCACTATTCAATATATATCCTTTATGTACGGACATTTAAAAAGACGATCTGATATCAAGAAATGCTGGTTCTTTAACTGTATTTGCTCCAGGTTCAAAAATAACTCTCTCATCTTATGTAAACGTCAAATCAACCATGCCGTCTCTATTTTTTATTTTTTAGATGTCAATCTCCATCTGAGTTTAATTCATATATGAGTGCCGTCAAATGTATCAATTGTCCTGATGGCTATGTTATTCCAACTAATTCATTAGAGTATGAAGGACATTGGTGTTGTATTTCTTGTAAAAAGGAAATGTCATCGAATCAAGTCATAGCAATTCATGATAAATTTGAAGACGAACTTTTTAATACGTTTGAAAATGATCTTAAACGCTATGAGATACTCATTCCTCAATTCCTTGAAGAACTACATCCGAGGCATTATTTAGTGTTGACTGCAAAAAAGTACTTGGCAGACCTTTATGGAACAAGCCAGGGATATCTTTTGAACGAACTAAGTGAGGAGAAGTTAGCATTAAAATTGCAATACTATGAAGAATTCAAAGAAACAATTGAAAAAGTAGATTCAGGACTAACAAAGGTTAGACATTCATATCCTATGAAATATATAATTCATTTCAGCGAGATTGTTTTAAGCCAGTTTCCTCTTTTGGCAAAGGTTCATTCGACACCAGCTTTATAAACAACGAGGTCAATTTTAACAACATTATCATATAATATACGTTACAAGATAAATAACGTCATTATTAGACAAAATAAAAGAAGTACAAAATGACACATTAAACAAAGGTTTACGTTCCTAACATTCATACAGAGTATGATTAGAGAATGTACAACCTTTTTTTAGATACTACTTGACAGAGATTCATCGATCGAAGTGTTTGAACGCTATCACACTTAATGAGTTTTTTAAATTATTTCCTTCATATAGACTTATGGAGTCCATACGAAATCTGGCAAGAGCATTAGTTGCTCTTGCCAGATTTCTCAGTTATCCCATTTGATTTTAAGCACCACACTCGTGAGCAGTGGGACAAAAACTATTTTTCAATTTAAAATTTTTTGGAAATTTGTACATATTCATATTATTCTTTCAAACTACTCTTAAAAATTTCAAAAAAAGTTCCAACTGAATGTCCTAGCTTTCTTAGAGATGAACACCTACCCTTTTCTCTAATTTGTTATTTATAAACAAAAATTTTTTTCCAAAATTGACAAAAAGCCAAAAATTGGTTTTTAAATTTTTTTGGAAATAAATCCAAAAATTTGGATTTTAGGTTTTTGAAAAATTAATTTTTTTGGAAAAAATTTCAAGAATTAAATTTCAAATATTTAATTTTTTCAAAAAAAATTACAGTATTAAATTTGTAGGAGAAAAATTTCAAAAATCCATAGCTATTCTCAAAAATTTAATTTTTTGCAAAAAAATTCCAAAAATCCACAACTGTTTACAAAGAAATACATTTTGGAAATTTAAATTTTTGGGGAAAAAATGTTGGAAATTTAATTTTTTTAAAGAAAATTTTATAAATCCATATCCATTCACAGGAAATAAATTTTTTTGGAAAAAATTATAAAAATTAATCTTTTTTTGGAAAAAAATATGAAGAATACTAATAAATTTCCTTGTAAAAAGCAGAAATTCCTTTTTCTTGGGGGGAGGGGTCTACAGCTCCTCCAGCCCACCCCGCCCGATGAGTCATTTATCTTTCAATTTTATTAATAATTAAGTCACTAAAATTAACTTCCCTGAAAATATAATTGTCCAGATTTAGTCATTGCTAGGATGATACTCACTTAAAATGACCTCGCTCAAATGATCAGACACGACATAATTAATGATACATTTATTTTTAGTGGAAAGGGAACTTACTCTTCAAAGTATACAAGGTTTTGTTTTTTAAAGCCAATACGGATCCAACTCTTAAAAAGGATAAACCAAAATTTTTGAACTCTCTTCGAGAAATAGAAAAAGTTCTTGAGGAGTGTATTTTATGCTTGCTAGAAGAGGATGAAAGCACAATGAGTCAAAGGAAAACAGCAATTCAAGCACAAAAACAATTGAAAGAAATATTATTTTTTTCTGATTTTATTTAAAACCATTTTAAATATACAATTCATTAGTTAGCTATAATAATAAAACAGTATACTTTAGTAATTACTTTTTATAAAGCACTTAAATGACAATATCAGCTCATTGAAATTGGTGAAAAAGACAAAAATTTCTTGAAGTTTTTTTCTGGTGTTCCTTTCCTTCTCATTTTGGCTCCAAAATATTACCTGCAAAAATAAAACGATAAGATGTTATATTTAATACATTATGTAGATTTGAAACAACAACAACAAATTCTTATGTGATATTTGAATGCCTTCCTAGTTTGATTTGAATAGTGCCTATTACTATCAATTTAACCAAAGTCTCTTGAATTTAGAGTAAATTCATTCAAAGTGTATTCCATGTGCCCCGAAGCATAAATGGAATTTCCCACACTTTAAAATGAGGTATTCGTTTATGGTGATTATAAAATATTTCTCGAAAAGGGGGGTTTGCTCAATCTTGTAAGTCAACATCATTAGTATAATCATACGGAGAGCAATCTTACGGATAATTACTTCTTTTTCTTAAATTCTACTGAGATCCAAAATTAACTAAATAGTACATAACTTAACAACTTTTTAGGATAATAGTTGATATAATAATTGGTGTTTTCTATGAATCATCCAACAAAGTAATTAAGGACTAGTTTATAAATATCTATCAAATTCAAGGGTCGAACCTGGAATTTAAGTGGAATAGCCAGTTGTCCTTCAGGTTTCCACAACGATATTGTAAATTGAGTCCTTTAGTCAGAATGAGCTGAATGTGGTACCCCAAATCTTGACACTCAGGTAGCAAAGACTACAAAAATACGTCACAAACTGATGTCATTTTAGCCACCCGCATTTTTAGTTTCATTATTTTTCAAAAAGTCCACATACCAATACCTTTCTCGTGAAAGGATATGTTAATGAATATAATACTTATAGATTTTTTTGGATCTCGAAACTGCATTTTTTTAAGGGTTAAGGGATAAAAAAGGAAAAAAAAATAATTTGTAAGGAATTAAAAAGTTCATATATGCGAAGAGCCAGATGATAATTTCAATCTCGATTTGCCGTTATTAGTCCTACAACTTATAAAGTTCGGTCCTTGATGACGTCACTAAACTTTATTTCTCCTTTTTTAAATTAGTTCTAATACTGACAGTCCGGCGGACCAACGTTCTTAACACCTAGTCCCAAGGACTAATATGACCAATTTAAGCCTTGAACTACCTGGATTGAATAAATTGGACTGACACAATGCCTGTTACAACGTTTGAATTTTCAAAGTAAAATAAAAAATTCATAAAAGCACTAATATCTGCCAAAATATACTTTTTTTAAAGAAAACTCTTACCACAACTAGCTTTTTGAAATTAACAATGATACAATGTATTTTTTCTTTTCACCTGTTTCTATGGTTTGACTCTTGTATGATTTAAAATAGCTGACTCTACGTTTTAGAACCTCAGACAGGATATTACTAGAGTTGAAAATCGTAATGTAAAAAAAAAAAAATAAACCAAAAATTAATATGGTAACCCTAACAATTTAAATGATATTTCAGAGGAGAGCAGCTTAGCAATTTTATTAGATCAGCTGCAAGCATCTATGAATGAAAATAAATAAATAAAAAACCCAATCTGCATGTAGTAGGGACATAGAGAGAAAAAATAATCTAATGTCAATCCTCGATTCTACACTGAGTCCAATAGGGAATTTAACTTATAGCTAGTCATGAAAATCAATGGCATTTTAGGCGAGTTAAAATAACCGAGCATCAACCTGGTAATCCTGACAATTTAAAGAATGTTTTGAGTAGGAGCTGCTTAGCTGTCATAAAGTTTCACAAGTTCTGCCACAAACTGCTGTTCCGAGGAGAAGAGATGGAAAAACAAGGAGATGGATAAGAATTACTCCGAATGTCGATCCCCAATTCTATTTGACCAACTACTTACAATTTAACTCGAGAACAAATCCTCAGTTTTACTGAGGATTTGATGAGCACAGACACTCTTGTTTCGTATATATCAATAATAGCTTGTTGTATGTAGTAGAAAAGGAAGTTTCTCTTTATGAAAATACAAAACACTCTTCATGTTCCCTACTAAAAAAAATAACAGGTAAGATATAAAATGCTACCGATTAGCATCAAAACTTATAAATTCACAAAAAATCCTTAGTGTTACTCCCCATCATTCATGGATTATATACACTTTTGGTTATACTTTATGCTTAAATGTTCTCACCTTAAGATTTAAAGAAAAATGAAAACCAGGTTTATACAATCAAAAATACTGCTCTGGTTGGCAACCACTACAAAAATTTCCACGATAAGTATTCCTTAATATTTACAACTTTATGGATTATATTTGATTGTAATTTTATATTTTAATTTATATGAATCACGGACCATTGTCTAGAACACGTGTCTCTCGATACTCATTTTCAGTCATGGATTATTATATTGATAAAATTATTTATCCATGTTTTTTTCTTCAAATTTTCCCCCTCTCCCTTGACAGCCGAGGTTGCAAATGGATAAAAAAAAGCTTGTCGTACAATGGGATTTCGACTTTGTAAGATTTCATTAAGGGGTATTTCAATAACATAAAAAATTACATTGTTTTTTGTTGTGAGCTTGTGGATTTATGTTAATGTTCCTTTAATTGATTAGAGTTCACTCGATTTCGTATCAATAAAAATGAGAGTATTAAAATTACTCCATCTGATCAAGGAATTGTCTTGGTCTCTCAATTACATCTTATATATATGTTCATGTCTGTTTTTTTCGTTTCGTTTCCTTCATTGAATCCCAAATGGTCTAACAGATCAGTCTTAAATTCAGCAAGTTGACGTATAAAATAACCAAGCACATTACTATGACCTCTGAGACCCTTTTGAGGAAGTTTTCGAACAAAAATAAAAGAATAAAACCTAGTTTATCTTCCCTCTTTCTATCTCACACTCCTTCTCTCTGTCACTCCCCTTCCCCTTCTCTCTGTCTTTTTCTTCTACCTTCATTCTTTGTTTCTATTGCCCTCTTTATTTTTTTGCCCTGCAATGTGGTTAATAGTAATTAATACTTCCTTCTCTAGGAGAGACCGTAAATCGAACCTACACACATGATGTTGGATACCATAATTTCTCCCTTACGCATTGTCCCCGAAGCTACGTCGTTCCATTGTCTATTTTTCTGCTTCATTTATCCTTAACAGTGTTCTAAGCGTTGATTGGTTGTATACGATTTAGCTTTAGTTAAGCTACTCTGAACAATTTTGAACAGTTATTGAATAACAACTTTTTTGAAAATTAACTAAATGCTACCAATTAACTTTGTGACCCTTTTTCTGATGACTTTTTGTGAGGAAAGGTTGTAAAATATAATATAGATAAAAACATGAGAAATTAAAAAAATGATATGGCATTTGTTTGATTTTGTGTTTTTTTCTGTAACTTTTTGGAAGAAAGGTTGGGAGATAAAATAAAGTGTTTTAACTGCATTATACAGTAGGGAAATGTCTTATTAATTTTCGTCAAACCACTGGTCTGAGAGTTACTAACCACTGGATATTAAATCTAAAATCAAGGAGAAAGGGTCAAAAATATACCTCAAAGCATTAAAATCAAAAAGGATAAGGATTTTCTTTTGAGATACTTATATATGTCAGGCACACAAAATATAAGGATTTTACAGATGAACTACCAAATTGATCTCTACTTACATAAAAAATATGTACAGCCCTTTAATTTTACTCAATAAGAGTCTCATTATTTTTAATAAGAATCAATGGTATGTAATCCGAGTAAAAATATGACATTTAATTAGGAAATAACTATCAAATTCGGTCCATGGGAGTATGAGAAACTATTAAAATTTATTGGACTCCTTAGAAGGAATATTTTTAAACGAAATCGTTAAAAAAATTATGAAAATTTAATAACAATAATTAATTTGAAAGTTATTTATTTTTCTGTATAAATTCAATATTTAATCTGCTAAAAAAATATAATAAATATGTATCAAGGATGACATAAATGGAATTTCCAAAAAGTATATTGAGATTCTCTAAAAAAAAAAACACTACATAGTATTTCATATTTAATAGTGAAAAATCTATAATTTATAGACTTGATAGTGTTATTTGGCAAATATGAACAACTAAACTTTCAAGTGTGGATTAATAGTCTAATTACCCCCTAATTTGTAGTGTTTTGAATGTTAATTGGATGAATACATTTAAACTCTAATTAAAATGTGAGCAAATCCTAACTACTAAATTAATATTAATTATAATCAAACTGTAGGTATAAATTTACTGACTACCTACTAGTTTATGCTATTTTTATTTGTTTTCGAACCGAGTAGATAAACGGAAGTGTTTTTTTAAAGGCATCCTTGTGGCTTTTTTTTAGAAAGAATCACATCTAATCACTTTTTAAAAAGAAAATGTCACTTTTTTTCAAAAAAGAAATAAGTTGATCCTTATTCAATTAATCTAGTATACGTAGTTTTAAGTTAACCCACCCACGTTTTTGTGGATAATATACGGATATTTGGTACATCGTATAATCTTACATGTGCGTCATACTTTCTCTTACTATCTTAAAACTTGAGACTACCTACACAGAATGTTGAAATTCAATTAGTGCAACCTTATAATAATAATAAATAACTTCACCAGTTGTAACGCCACTATAAATATATTATTGGAGTAAGAGGAGAAGGACTAGTGGTCGATCCAAGGACTTAGGATGAGGCTAGAGGAAATTGCATCACATTATGTAACCATTTCTACGATGTGATCTCCTCCCGCCTTTTTCCTCAGTCTATGGATCGACTCCAAGTCCCTCTTTTCCCTCCCCTTCCTCCTGTCTACTCCATAAGAGAGGATATCATAACCTTCTCCACATAATGAGACCTTCTATCTATTTTCATGATCCTCCAAAGTACTAATTATTATACTAACTGATTTAATGACTTTTTCGTAGGAAAGTTTGAAAAGATGTAGAGCATGCCAAAAACTGAAAAGTTTTAAATGGAATTGGTAAACCTTTGATATTTATTTACAGATTGAGCCAACCCTGATTTGATTTGTGTCTTTATTTAGATACCTTTTAATATATGATTCTTCCAGTCAAATGGAGTATGGGGTCGAAAGTAACTGTACCAGTAAACGGCGTTGTATAAGCAAAATGAAACTGGAAAGAGAATTCGAGCCACAGAGTCAATTTTAGAGGTACTATTGGTTGAGCCCATTCGAGTTGCTTCCTTCGTTTTTTCTTTACGATATTCCTAAAATAAATGGATATCATTATTGATTAGAGTCATTTATCTACTGTGTGTTAAATCAATTATAATATATTATTAGCAATTATTATCAATTATATTATTACTATCAAGTTTTTGGTAGAAATGAAGTCAAATTAATAACTTTAAAAGAAGATAACATAAATTTATTATGTAAATATATGAACATAGTTCATTAGTGCAGAAAAATAATTTATAGATGCATGAAGCTACCATAGAACAAAAATTCACTTGTAGTGGATATTAAATGCATTTGCACTAATTTTTAATTTTTAAGCTAACAAATTATGAAACTTCAATTTTTTTAAATTCTGATTAAGATAACTGTGTTTTTAGTGGGACTGAGTATTTGCGGAGTATTGAGAGTGGGACTTAGGGGAAAGATAAATATACAGGGCCCTTTTTGAATCTTTGTCTTTTTTCAGAAAATAAGATTCAGGGCTCTGTATTTTTTTTCCTTTTTTTAATGTGGGAGTATTCGACATTGCTTGGAGTAATAATGCGTCGGCAATAGACAGACAAACCTTGCTTTAATACAGGGGCGGCCGCAGAATTATATATATATATATATTTGGCTATAGCCCCTCCCGCCTTCCCCTTGTGGACGCCCCTGTGTGAATATATAATATATGTCCTTCTGTTTTTTTTTAATATACAAATTGGGAACTTAGAACTTGTAGTACATGACTGAATTGCAAAAACCGTGACTTTTATTTAATCAAGAAGGGACAGCTCAGAACTAAATTGTTTTTTATTTTTAAATACTATATTTTGCCACATTTTTTTTATTCAATATGCCTTCCTTCACAAACAATAAAAACCTCATCATGTAGGCGAATAGATTGGCAGCTCATGACGATGAAAGACCTGTCCATGGCGTACCATGTTGTCATGGTGGCAGCTCAGAGCGAATCCAAACATGGATGAAAGGTGCAACATACATTTTTCTTGAGGACAACCTAAACTACAAAGTCCAGGGTGTTGCGTCCGGGATGGAAGAGGGCCACATGGAGTGAGCCCAGAAGTCAGCCATATTCTTGCTGCATAAGTTTTGGGTTTCTCGTGTGTATGGGAGGGGCGCTCCTTAGTGGGCTTCTTGACGTTATAGGGAGTCTGGATGGAGATGCCAGTGGTCCCTGCAGGTTTTTGGCACTGATACCATCGCAGAAGATATCGTCAGCACGTTGCTGTTTTGTTGCAACCACATTTTTACACTTAGCGGGGTGGGATAAAAACATAACTTGTTTACATTTGTTTCAACTATCGTTAAATTGCATAATAAAACATAGTAATTTTAAATAACGTGGATGAAGTCGTAGTTAACTGCTACTGAGAGTTGTGAGCCCCCACTTTGTACTTTTGCATCAAACGTATAACCCCCACTCCCATGACTTTTTTTAATCATAAAGTTTTAATTATACATGCCTGTTGTTACATTGTTTTTTAGATGAAGTAGTAGCACATCTTTATGATATTTAACACAGACACAAAAATGATCCCTTTTCAAACATCCAGACAAACAGACCAACTTTGCTTAATTAGTATCGATAGTCTATAAACTCAAATTTTATTTTTTTGAAAAAAGATTTCAAAATGATAATGATAAATTTCGATTATAAAAGCAAAAGAACTCTGTGAAAGTGCCGAAAAACAAAAACGGGCTAGCCACTGATTTCGAAAAAAATATGATGAGCAGAAATTTTGAAAGTCAATCCTGTTTTGTTAAAAAAAAGCCATTTGTTTTATTTGAAATATTGAAATTCCCTTATGTTTCCCTTTAAAATCAGTCCAGATATTGGATTTTAATTAATTTATGCAAATCTTACTTGATTCGACATCAGACAATACAAAAACTGTTTGAAGCAAGATGTGGTAGTCTCTGTTTGAGTTTGAGCTTGGCTCATCGTTGAAGTTCCTCTTCCATTGGATTTAACTTCTCTCTGAGATGTAGATAAATTCAGACTTCGGGGCGGTGGAGGTGGAGGGGGAAGGATTTGGTGGAAATCCTCGAAAGGGCTTAGCTCGGACTGAAAAACAGGAATGCATAAAAAGTTATATAATATTTACATATAAATAAATCTCATTACTGTATTGGTGACAAAGGATTGAACAGTGGCGGAATTTGGAAATCCACTGATAACAGACACTGTCTGTTTTAATGCATTATCAGTCCATCCTCCTTCAAGTTCCTTTTCTTCCTCATCTATGATTTGAAGATCGGCTAAATGTGGAAATTCAACTAGACTATAAACCTCACCACTTCCCATCTAAATAAAATATTCAATAGTTATTTGTAAGTAAAGTTCTTAGTTATCTAAGAAAAAATTTAATTTGTATCTTTGGCTGATTGTCAATACAGATCTACATGTTAGCAGTTAAAAATTACGGTACAAAGAAATACTATTACTTAAATTTAGTGTTGTGTCATTCCTTATTTATCCGGTCTAGTCTTAGAACCGGTCATATCTGTCCTTACGATTGGTCCTTCCAACCGTTAGTAGTAGAACTGGACTGGACCGAGCTGCGACTGAACTGGAGGGGACTGCAGTCTTCACTCCTAAATAAGGATCGAAACAACACTATGTAAATATCTTACCTTGGTAAAATAGTGAACCCCAGCAAATTCAAGGAGAGTGGCAATGCAATAACCAAAACTGCAAATAATGAACCAATCAAGAGCAGTGGCATAATGTACTTTTGGAAGATCTGTTCGACTATCCAGAGCTATTGTGGAGAGTGTGAGCACCGTAGTAATACCTAATCCCACTCGATCAGATGTTGCTTCGCGGTTTAACCAAAAACCAACCCAAGACAGTACAACGATCAGAGTACAAGGTAAATATATTTGAATGAGGAAATAACCCGTGTGTCGCTGAAGAGCAATCACAACTTGAAGAACAGAGAATCCGCCTACTAAAGGTAAAGTATATCTGTCTATCTAAAAAATATATATACGCATAAATATGTGAGAAACAAATATAAAATAAGTTATAACTTTTTCCCTTCTAAATTAACTGTCACTCTTCAAAAATGCTTTTTAATTTTTATAAGAGATATTTTTTTATTAATCTATTTTGGATTCCAATGCAGGTTTTAAAGACAAGGTATTCAAAGTATTTGTTCTAGGCTCATAGATTGAACATTAAGAGATGAAAAAAAATTACAATTAGTATAAAAAATGACAAGAAGTGAAATTGATGTTGTCAAATTTATACATTTGTCAAAAAATTAAAAAAACAAGTATTCAAAAATATTCTGTCGAAAATATCAATGGCGGTATATATTATGTCCTTTAAGAAAGTGTGACTAAAGATAGGACGAATCTTTATTATCTCGGATCGGGCTTGGTTTGGATCTTCAGAGACAAATGTTTGGATAAATTGTAGGTATCCAAACATTCTGATCCATATCCGAAACCAAAATTAGACGGATACTTGTCTCAAATTTTATAAAAATCCCCAAAGTTAAGACCTTAATAAAACAGGATTAGGGTTACATATTTACTGACTACTGATTCCAAAACTATCAATAACCTAATGGTATTAATAATAGAATATTATCATTATTAGTTCTCTCGCTAAGAAAACATTATATTGTATTATGCAACCTCTCCTCAGAGAAAAAAACCCAGAAAAAAGGCAAAAGTATGTTTGTAGTTAGCCAATTTTTCCAGCATAGAAATTATTATTCAATAATAATTGATAATTGTTCATTGCTTAATAAGAGCTAATTCAAATACAACCAATTAATATTAAGAATACTGATTACAGGTAAAGAAACATAAATATATACAGCTTACAACAAAATACATTGTAAATTTCTGTGTTTGTGAGGCAACGCCGTATGGAATAACCTTGGGGGTAGTATCGCCTTGTTAACGTAAAAATAAACAGTGTAATTGTTGTCGGCTGTTAATGATCTTGCTTCTTTTCTCTTAATCAATGCTTTGAACGCTGATTGGTCGAATTAGAATTCGATCCTTAGATGTTGTTAGCCAATTCTCCCCAAATATTGGATAATAATTCCATATATAGAATTGCCCAGTTACCAACTGATTTGGGCCTCTTTTTTATTTCTTTTTAGAAGAAGGTTGAGTGATACAATAAAATTAACGACGTGCTCAATGCAACTGTGTATTTAAATGTCGCTCCAAGCATTAATAAAGATTAATAGTAATGTAACGTTCAATAGAGCTACTATCTTTTTTTAAAATTCGAATTGAGAAATATTATCAGCTTTTTAGAATACAAAAATCACTAGAACCTTTTTTAAGATCTGTAAAATGTTCGATTATTCAAAGCCTGTTCGGGTATTGGATCTTTTAGGTTAATGCAAGTTTAATTATACTGTACCCAGGTATTTTGGATCCGGATCCCCAACCCGTTTTATCCCTAAGTGTGCCTCAATAAAACAGGTTTCTGAGATAGTCAACCTCCAAAAAAAAGTATAGTCTCAACCCTTAAAGGCTTCAATTTGGTCTTTGTCATCATCCGATTATTAGAATAATAATAATCGAAAATATCTTAATAATTTGGAATGCTTGATAAATAGAATAATTGTCAATTTTAAACCCTAATTTTGGGCTAAACAGTTCATAAAATTAGTAAGTAAGGGTATCAAGGATAAGTATAAACCCTTCTTAACTTTTCTCTTGTTTTTTAATGAAGTAAAAAATTAGATATATGTAGGCAAACTAAATTTTTATATACTCTTGTTAATGTTCATTCCTCACAGAACATGTTTGTCTCTACTTTTGATATTAGGATATAAGTGTCATATTCACCATCAGTGTTCCTTGAGAAATTGAGACTTCGATAAGCAGTGGTTATGATGTCAAATTGGGACAATTTGAGCTTGCCTTCGTATGCAACAGCATTAGAGGAGTGTTGCCATCGATAATAGACTTGATCTATGGTATAAGCATCTATGAATGTACCAAGTAGCAAAAATGAGATTCATTCAATTGTTATACATGCCATTAATTATACTTACAACTCCCTAAGACCAAGGGGCAGGATTGCCAGTCCATGGGAAAGCTTTTGAGCATCATTGGACATTTTGCCTTAATTGTTAATCTGTAATACAAAAATAAACAATTATAATTACAAATAACTTCGGATTACACTTGGTTTTGAGACACCAACCTAACACACGCCTGGTTGTTAATAGAGTGTCAACTAGACACCTACTGATATATAAGAAACCCAATATATCGGGCCAAATATTCAGTATCGGTATTGTATCAGTATCAGACAAAATTCATAAAAAAATCGATTTTGGCTCCGATATATTTGGTTAAGTAAAAAATTCTGAGCGTTTTTGCCAGATGTCTTTAGTGAGCTATATCTCACAATTAATACATTGCATCCAAAAAATCTTGAAGTATGCTTAAGGGTTAAGAGTATACTTAAAGAATGTTCATTTAGAGTTCTGTGTTTGGTGTTACAGCGTTCCAAAATGGAAGTAAAAACCATTACCAAGGCAAAAAGGTTTTCCAATTCCAAAACTCGAAGTCTAAATAATACTTAGGATTTATAACACTACTTTTATCATTCATAATAAGAGTCGGGCACATAGTTTGTCTCACTGGTCATTACATTAAGTATAAAAATCCATGATAAGATTGATTCATTACCAAGGCTTGTTAAGTTTGCCTTACATAAAAATCGCTCTTTTTTTTTAATGTTTATCATTACTAAACCAGGATCAAATTGATAAACCCGTACTTTTTAATTTTAAAACCATTTTTTAAGTCATCAAACTAGTGATACCAAAATTTTATAAGCATAAAAAATGCTATCAGATGGTTCAAAACAGATACATTAATTGATATAATGTAATATTTATTACATATTATCATGGCTGAATACTTATATATCTCCTCAACAAAATATATTTTGTGACCGAAAAGCTACTATTAAATATTTAGTTTTGATTTTTTAAATAATGTAACCTTAAGATATGAATTTTTTCGAAAACTAAACAAACCAATAGTGACAAAAAAAAAAAAAATGCTTTCATTTAATAATTTTGTAAAATATGGAATCGAAAAATAACTTTATTATATTATCGGATCAAAAATTATCTCGATATCAACCCGTATTTCACATTTAACGGTCTATGGCTTTAACAGTCTACCAACGTTCATTTTTGAAAAAGTCAATTTTATTAAAAATTATTCTTATGATTAATTTAATATTGGATATCTAAAAGTTTTTAATTATTTAAATATTAAATGCATCTTCTTTATATAATAATTTTGATTTTTCTGAATAAAAAAATGCCTATGTTTTGACTGCATCCAAATGATAAAAGTACGTAATTTTATACCTAATGTATGATTCCTATATATGTTGCAAAATAAATAGATATACTCTTTAAGTACGGTGTTTTATGCGCATACCGGTAGTTGCATAAATACGCGGACTATTTGTGGCAAATAATTAAATGTGTAATAAAATTCGTATGACGTATTTTTTTTGAGAATTATATAATGGAGAATTTATTCTGGTATAAAATTTAATATAATTACTGAATATAACCGCCATCAGCTACTATGACACCCTCCAAGCGCCCGTGGAAGGCCTTACACACATTGATGATGTAATGGTCTTCCACGGCTGCCCATTGCTCATTGACGCTGGCCTTCAATGAGTCCAAATTCGGGTGGCGGGTAGCACAGGCCTTCTTCTCAATTTGGAACCGCACACTGTAGTCAAGGGATTCAAATCAGGTGATTGAGGTGACCAAATGTTTTTGTTCCAAAATAGCATATTGGCAGCGAGCCAATCCTGAGTCATTCCTGAGGGATGGGCAGGTCTTTCAGATCTTTTCCCTCCTTGACAAGCTTCTGGACCGTGAACACAGTAGTTCTGGATAGTCCAGTGTCCTTGCTTATCTCCTTGACAGAACTACCGGCGCGGAAGAGAGTGGCAACCGTATGCCGTTTGTCCTCGTCATTCATCGTAAATGACTTTGTATGATGCGTGAAAAAAAACAACAACAAAGCCAAATGATTTACCGTTTTACTTGTGCTGCAATTTTTTATTTACGGTTACGGAACCTCGAGATATAAGCATTTAAAATTAAGTCCGCGTATTTATGCAACTACCGGTATATTTTGATTTGTATCTTCATTTTTACTACTCGAAACTCGTTTTTGATACCAAATGTGTAATATGTTCTTGTCAAACATACTTCATAGAGAGTTCATTTATGTAAAATAAGAAAGATTTTAATAGCTTATTTTCATTATAAACTATAAAAACTGCCTAGTAATTTATTAAAAATTTAATATTTTATGATCTATTTAACGTTGATGCCAGTTTTTAAATCATTACTACTGATAAGTTATCCATTTGAATAGAATACGAAGGTAATTAAATTCTTATGTAATATCTAACATGTTGTGGGAATCTTGTATGACTTAATAAGGGTAAATGAACCCCATTGGGCCACTGGATGATAATAACGATTTCAGAGTATATTAGCAGGTATCATTGCAAATCAAATAAAGCCTAAAACCCATTCAATAAAAGGAACACGAGCAAAATTGATTCCTCAAAAATAGGCAATATTTTCAGAAATTGCGTATTGAAAATTTTTTTGGTGATAAAATCATTTGCAAAATCAAATTTAACTTCCTTTCTTGGCTCACCAAGTCATTTAATATCGTGTTTCCACACAAACTGTCCTGTTATTACTAGATACGTTTGATTGATTTTAAAGTCATTATTTTAGACAAAAAAAGGTAGAATACTATAGAGAAATTTTGAAATATATTTAAGAAAATCAAGAGTTAGGATTGGCTAATTGAATGTATCTTTTTTGATGGCCGAATGAACATAAAAAATACCGTTTTGTTTTAAAATAATGAACAAAAATACTATTTTAAGAAAAAACAAGAATATTTCACGATAACATCTGTACCAATAGGCAATATTGGCCATTTCTCTCCCGATGGAAAATAAGCTTTATAAACTGCAAATTGTGCATTTTATTTCAGTTAAAAATGAAATAGAGAAAAACATTATTCATAGAATCGGTTGTTCTTCGCGTCTAAGAATTTTATAATAAATTTTGATAAATAGATACAACTTTCCCCTTGCTTGTAAAGTCTCAAAGTGTCGTTTTAAGGATTTTTCTAATAACTAATTTGCATTCCAAAAATAGTAACTTCAGTATCTGTAGAGGAAGATCGGTATAAAATTAAAATATACTTTATTTCGAATTCAAAATAGTTCACAACGGTAGGTCGTTAAATAACATAGACTTAACTAAACATGAAAACTACATTTTTAAGCATATCTAGGGTTGTAAAACGATACTGATAATCTTATCATAACAACCATTATTCAAAGACAATTTTGTCGTTTTTTCTCTTGACCAATTTAACTTTCTAAAATATCATGTAATATATAAAGTTAGGATTAGTAAAAGAAGTAAAGAAATCATCATCTTTAGTTTATGGGTAAGGAAAACGAGATGGTTGTATCAGACAAAAAAACAAAACAATTATTCATCCATAACTCTTTTTTGAAAGATTACATGATAAAAAATTATATTATGTTCAACAAATCAACCCTACGAATGAAGGGAAGAAAAATAACGTGTTATACTTTTAATAATTTAAAGGATCATTTTGTAGTCTAAAATAAAAAATTGTATAATTGTATTTCTAATTAGGCATAAATAAACTCTGGAAGTATACTTATAAGAATATATTAGAAACATGGTATCAAAAAACGAGATTTGAGTAGAACAAATGAAGAAACATATCAAAATATATACGCATAAAACGCCGTATTGAAAGAGTATATTTATTTATTTGTAACATATAAAGGACTAAAATACTCATATCATGAGGCAAATTTGATCAAAGTTGTGCGAATATTGTTGAAAGATATACTTCCATTTAACAATACTGTTTTTTTTCTTACAATCCTGTATCTTAATTCAACACAATAATTTTAAAGGAACAACATGAAAAAATCATTTGTTTATATTTTACAGATTTTTAAAGCAAAACGCATCCACGAAGGACCTTTTTTTTGTCAGATTTAAGATTATTTTCTTGTTAAAGTGAATTAAAGAATATCCTGCTATAATAAATTCCAAACTTTCTTCATTTCGGTATAGTCAAGTATATCACTTGGAGTCTATAACTTATACAAATTACTAAAGTTTTGTTTAAGCTTGCACATTTGCAAATGACTTATGCTATGATGAGAAATAGACGTTTAAATAATGGTTACAGCTGAATGTCTCTCTTGATCCCTACTTGTTTTTAAATTGATTTAAGATATAAGCTGAGAAAAAATATCTGCCACATCACATAAACATAGATTTTAAAAGATATGATTATGTTTCTCAACATAAAAATAAATTAATGTACTAACAATTAGATAATAATATTAATATATTTTATAAATATAATTGTATCAAATAAATAATAATTTTATACTATGCTATATGATTGATTATATCTGTACATTTATTACAATAGGAATACAGTCAAATCTGGATATAAGAAAAATACCATTATGGTCAACGTTCTCTCAGATAACAACTACTCAATATTTCCTATAGAAGAAACACAAAGTAAAATATTGGGGTTTTTCCCCCTTTTTTGTTATCTACTTCATAGAAATTCATGACATTGAAGAATTTCTAAGAGGATTTTTCATTTTTATATGTAACAACAAGGGTGTCCGCAGGAGTATATGTATATATATATTTTTATTTTGCTGAGGGGCTTGGTTTTTGGCTTATTAGATTTTTTTGGAAAAAATTATTTCAAATATTACATTTTTTTGGGAAAAAAAATTGAAAAATCCACAGCTGTTCACAAAATATATCAAAAATTAATAGGTATTCTCAAAAATTAAAATTTCTGGAAAAAAAAATCAAAAATTAATAGCTGTTCACAAAATATTATTTTTTTGGAATTTTTTTTTAAATCCACAGCTATTCTCAAAAATTAACCTTTTTGAAAAAAAAAAAAAATTTTTTATAGATATTGTCAAAAAACTAAACAGTTTGAAAAAAAAATCAAAAATCCACAGCTTATTATAAACAAATTTAATTTTTTGGATCGAAATTTCAAATAGTACATTTTTTGGAAAAAAATTCCAATATAAAAAATCAAAAATTCACAGGCGTTAACAAAAAGTTGAAAAAAACAGGGAAAAAATCAAATATTTTTTTTGTAGATAATTTCAAAAATGTATAGCTATTCAAAAATATATGTACAAGATGTGGCTGGAGGGAGTTGCCTTCCTTAAATTAATGAATTTTTGGTGCACTCAAATTTAAGGAAGGCAACTACCTCCAGCCACATCTTGTACATACTCCTGACAAATCGTAAGCTGGCGCGAACATTTTTTTACTGCAAATTAATTTTTAAATTAGTTTCAGATTGCTTTTTAATTAAGGGATACATGCCATGAGTGTCCCCCAGAAACACTTTTTATAAGGATAAGGTTAAAATTTTCAATAATCTGTCAAGAATAGGCTCGAATAAAACACGTGTTGCCTCGAAATAAGAAGTTTCATAATCACTTATTTACATAAGTAACCAAAAATTATGTTTTTTTGTATATACTTCGAATATAAGAAAAATCTGGATATACTCAACTATCCATAGGACAAATAGTAGTTTCCTTTATCCAAATTTGACTTTATACTTAATACATTTTTGATAAAATGCACATAAGTAACTTAACTCGAAGAATCTGTTGTCAAATCACTAAAAGAAGTATCTGATAGTTTGTAGAACATAAACTGAGTTCCAAAATTGAACTAGAGGTCGTTCAATTTTTTACTGTGGTACGTACAATATACTAGATACGCTAAATCTTGGAATCCAGAAGCTTTAAAAAGACCATAAACCCCTGAACGTTCTCAAAAGCCACCTCTTTGAGTATCATTAGTTGGGTTAAAATAAATTCAATTTACTTAAAGACATGGCTACATGATACTTCATTGATATTAATGTTGTAAGAATATTGATTCTTTCAAGTGTTAATAAATCAAATTATAATTGTTTCTTTATCGCTCCGTAATGACCACATAAACCCCATAATGGCCTCTCCTTCAAACATGAAGGAGATATCTAATCAATAAATAACAGTATTAAAGAATAAAAAATTGAGGGTATTTTTCAAAGTCAATATTAAATGAAATATTGACAATCCCCAATAAAAATAAATTTCATTTCTCTGTCAATACAATAAAACTTTTTTTTTTTTAAAGAATTCCCGATTGCATAAATATTTGTTGGACTATATGGCATATCCTTTCATATCGATGTACTTTCATTACGGTGCCAATTAAACTACTTTTTTTGAAAAAGTAAAGCACGGAGGTATCAAATGCGTTCCTTTTGATTAAAAAAATACAATTCACACAGTTTGAACCATTTTTATCTGTCTGTCCACCTGCGTATCAAATCCAATGAGCAGCTACTGATATCTACAAAAATTTGTAAATACGTTTTTTTACTTTTATTAACAAAAAAAAACTAAATTAACTTAAAAATGATATATTTCTATTGTTAACCCGTCATTATTCTTGTCCTAAAATGGCTCTGTAGATCATCTATTTATAATATTAGCTCCTACTAAATTTTCATTGCAATATGTTTTTATAAAATACAATTTATTTATTTATTTTTATAAAACTTGGCTATATAGATATTTTTCCTCAAAAAAAGTCATAAAAAGGTTATCTAGGTTCAGGCCAAAAAAAAATTGCAAATTTTTGTAGATATCAGTAGCAGCTTATTGTCTTTGATACGCAGAAAAACATACAGAAATGCAAAAAGGACCTTTCAGGGGGGGTGGGGGTTAATTAATTCTATTGTTCTTTAAGAAACATAAAAAATGATTTACCATAAACATTTATAAAAAATTAACAAAGTATGTTAATTTTACTATCAAGCTGTAATGTATTAATTTAAAACAAAATGAAGTTTTTTTCCAAAAATTTGCAAAATTTAAAAACTTTAGGACCGTTGTGCTATCTCTAAATATTCATAGAAATTGTTCAAACATTGCTAATTGCATTTTTTAAAGGAACGCATTTGAACCCTCAATTTTTTACTTTTTCAAAAAAGTGATTTAATTGGGACCCTAACTCTTATACACTAATAAAATACTTTACCTTTAGAAAGAAGGAGTTCTTACCTCATTGAGTATGTAATGTCTCCATGCTCAGAGATACGGAGTAATTTATTAGGCCTAGTAATAGTATGAATATATGAACTTAATCCATTGTGAAAGTAAGTGTCTGGCTTCCATATCTTTTCCAACATTTTGACATTGAGGCTTAGTTGATCAATTTTCAAGTGATGAGTATTGTTTTTGAGACCTGTAAAACTGAGTCGCTCATCCCGCCAATACTGCCGGAAATAACAATCCATGGAGTAATTCTGTGGCAATAAAGACAAGTTCAGTTTTTATTTCCAATTAAATTAATTTTAGTCAAAAAACTGTTATAGATAATATATAAATGACTTTTGTACAATATTGATTCTAAGTTTGTCTTATTTCATGCATTAAATTTGAATAAATATATTAGGCTGAGGAAAAAGTAATTTTGTATTTCCTGTCCTTTTTTAACTAAGTATATGTTGTTCATTATTGGTCATATCCGTTACTACGATACAGCGTTGTAAAGGTAAAAAAATGCTTTTTGCACAGGGTGCACTTGGTTGATTCAGTGGTGAATTATCGTTTGTCTAATATGGAGGTCTTTAAGGAAGAAATTTGCCATATTTGAAACTTTTACTACCTGAAAAACACGTTGTAAGCGACCAATAAAATATGTGATATTGACTCTTTCGGTTCGTATTGCACAACATTTTTTCGAGCGATTTTTCCTGCACTTAATTTACCCTCTACTGTAAACAATTCGAAACCTTTGAAGCTGGCGATCGAACAGAAGCAGTTAGCTGAATATGAGACAATAAGACATCATCAAGACAACTCCAGGCCGCACACATCTTTGATGACGCGCCAGAAGTCCTAAAAGCTCAGGTTGGATGTTCTTATACATCCACCCTACAGTCCAGACCTGTCATCAAGGGGGTATCGACTGCTCCTATCTATGGGGTACAAATTTGGCCTCAATAGAGACCTGTGAAAATTGGTTGTCCTTGTTTTTTTCCAATAGGGACAAAAGCTACTACGAAAAAGGCATTATGATGTTGGATTCTCATTGGCAACAAGTTATCTAACAGAACGGGGAATAATTGGCCTAAACCAGATGATTGTAGCACTTCTTATAAACTCTGTAAATAAAGCGAAATCTACGAAATTACATTTTTCCCCAACCTAAAAACATGAGAACTCTGGCCAAAAATTTAACTTCTCCACCATTACTTCATTAATATTTTTACCCAGTTCTAAGGGCTTTGAGATTCTTACTATTTGATTAAATATGAATGATTTTTACAATACTAAGCTTTCCAGAAAGTCACTTACCATATCCTCCTCAGATATTGGCCCCATACTCCTTATAAGAATATTGATTTTCACATCTGTTGGCACTCCTGATCATTAAAAAATACCCACATTAATCCACAAGTTTAATCTTTTGTTAAAACTATAAATATATTTTGGTTTTAAAAAAGTGAAGAAAATACACAAATAAGCTCTTAACGAATACAAAAATGATTAGTAACAGTATAAAAAAAACCACTCTGAGGTCTTGAGTCATTTCAATTCAATACAGTTAATCGGATTAATTTCGGAGATAAAGATTCTTTGCAAGTATTTTTAATATACATAATATGTAAGTAATTCCTGAGTAGTGTTGTGTCAGTCCTAATTTATTTGGTCCAGACCAGTTTAGTCTTAGGACCCGTCCTTATCACTATAAGTACTAGAACTGATTTAAAAAAAGTTGATTGACGTCATCAAGGAACGAACTTTATTGGTTTTTAGGAGTGATATTCATGACTGAACTGGACCGGACCGACACTGAACTGAACTGCAGTCTTCAGTCCTAAATAAGAACGTACACAACACTACTGAAAGGTAGAAAATAAAATATGCTTGCCTTTTCTAAATGAAGGTCGCTCTGTCTTGTCGTAGTTCTTCAGGAGGTCCTCAAGGATCATTGTAATATTCTTACTCAAAGTATCACTAATGGTCTCTTTTTCCTTTGACTTTTTCGATTGTCGGTCATTACGGTTCGTTTTACTAATGATGTAAAAAGGAGGAAATCATATATTAATTATAATTTTTGTGTAAATTCTGAGGTTGAGTGATTTAATACGTCATTACAATTTAAAACTTCTAGAAATCCGTATAAACTACTATATCTGCTTTATAAATAAATTATCTCAATTAACTAAGCTCATCTTTTAATAGGAGGAGAAATTAGGGGAGGGAGACATCTTCAATTATAAACAGTCTTTCTATTCCAGGTGTTCACAAAAAAAATATATACTTAACTAGATTTCTTTGTAGATATCATTCAATAGGTTATGAAAATAATGGTGAGAAAATTATTAGATAAGGTTTCTTTTAGTTATATATAACTTCTTCATACAAATAACCTTCTACATATTTATTAACTATAAAAGATTTTTCAAAGAAATTGTGTCTGGTTTCACTCTACGAGTACTTTCAAAATATTGTAATAGAATAAAAAAGGTTCAGTGATACATAATTAAGAAGATATTTATTCGGGCCAAATCTATGCATCTATTTAATTAAGTATTAATCGAATGAAGACTTCAATAATTCATTGATGAAAAATAAATTTAATAACGTTCTCATTCCGGAAAATCAAAATGCAATAAATCATATGGAATCTTACGCCAGGATTGATTATTTGATGAAATAAATCATTCATCATTAAAATCGATGGATCTAAAATAAGATACTGATTTAGTTCCTTAGGGGAGAAAAATACTCGTCAAGAGAATTATTTTTTTATGATTTATATGCTTTTTTGGTCGATAAAGATTCTAATGATATTTTGTACTACGTCCTCTATCATATTAAGTATTTTGATAATTGCTTCAAAAATACCATAAACAAAGTATGTACGCAAGTTTTATGTATTTACTGCCAAAAATTTCCCCCATGTACACATTTGGTAAACACTTCTTTAACGTACATACTTTGTACATTGGCCGTAAGAAACAAAAAAAAGGAAGGGGACATTGTAAGGTAGAAATGACAATCATCAGCTTCTTATATTTCAAGATACTGACGTGAATTGTTGGAGAAAATGATATTCCCAAACATAAATCATATATAGGATGGTGGTCTGAAAAGTTTCCAACCTCAACGTGAAGTTGGCAGCACTCGTAAATGAAAGCTAGTTACATCTATCTAGTATCTGTTGACAGTTACTTACTAAAGTTTTAGCCATTATGGAAGCAAAACTGTTTTGTAACAGTCGTTTGAGTGATTTCATGTGAGGTTTTTTTTTTTTTTTTTTTGTGAAAAGAATAAAATTGAGTATCAATCTGTCATTAAATATTTGATTTTCAAATAGATTGAAACAATAGAAGACATATAAAAGCTTATTTTGTTAAAATTTCACACGTCTAAGTCAATCCAACGTGGAGTAATTGAGCCAAAAACAAAAAGTTTCTCGTGAGCAATTATTTTTGGGGGAAAAACTCCGAGTACAATTTGGTAGGTTAACAGAGATGGGACATCGTGGGTAGAAGTGTGTAGGGTTACAAGGAGACTGTATTGAAAAATCTATACAAAATTAAATAAAAATGTCTTCTATCTTTGTTAGGTCGGAAACTCTTGAAACCAACCTTCTTTATAGTAACCATTGTACCTGGAATTGCCCGGAGTTATTAGGGTTCGACAAAAAAAAATTGCTCTAATTAGTTAAAAGATAAGTCTAAATAGTCTTGGTGGTACTCTCTGTTTTTTATGACCACACTCACACGTACCTACTCACTCAAAAATAGTAAATTAATAACACCTTGAGAACAAAAAGTTGATAAGATTAAATCAGCCAGAGGTAATTTAGCTCGTTGCTAAACCTCATCTATTATCACGTTCATTTTTTAAATTTTATGTAAAGTAAATCCATTTTTTAAAAAATATGAGTTGAGCTAAATGCCTGCGATATTTAATTATTTTTATAGAGTGCTCCTTGATACGTTCTTTTTTTCTTTATTTGTATGTACATATTTTATACATCAGAGAGCACTATAAAAACATAAATAAAAACAACTTTGAACAGAAATCATATATATGTACATACACACAGTCCAATATTTCATATACATATTTGAGTAAATTATTGGCTTCGTATTTAAATTTGTGGGATGAGTTTAGATAGATTTTTATGAATAGTTTAAAGCCTTTATTTGATTTAATAAATGTTTTAAATGCCCTGATATGGTCTTTCAAATATAATTCATCAATTTTTCGTTCTTTCTTTGTGATTTTCGATTTTGGTTACTTAACCCTTTAACGCCCATTTTTTTTCTTGTAGATAATTTATTTATTATATTATTTTTTCCCGTTGTTGAAGGCCATATGAGACTATTGTGACTCTATTTTTGATTATAAATATAACTATGGCAGAAATAATGAATTGGGACCATAGTGTCCTCTAGTAAAAATGAAACCAGACTAAATGGTACATTCAGATTGGTTCGTGACATGATTAGACTTAATCAATACTCTTAATGCACTATGCTATACATATTTTATGAAACAAATAAAATCAATTGTAATTAATTTTAATATAAACTTTAAAAAACTCACATTTGACTTAATTACTCTTATTCTTTATTTAAATGGTTAATTATGACCAATCACTATATATCTTTGTATAATAAGAAAATAACTACAAAAATAAGGGCATTTATTTTGTATGGAACCGAAGGAAGTCATTTCCGTTCTTTTCAATGTATAAGTTAACTTTACATTTTATACAAGACATAATAATTTTGATCTTACATCCAGGGTATTTGCATCAACCCCTTTTTTTAGCTATTTCTGGAAAGTGCCCAATGCCATTTAGCCTTAAACCTTGCTCTGGTAATGAATTTGTAGCATCCCCCCCAAAAAAAAAAAACAATCCCTTTTCAACGCTAGAGGCTTATTTACATATATCTGGACTGAATAAACATTTGATTATTCACAGATCTTGTCCAGAAGGTCATCAGGAATGAAACTCTTGAAATAATCTATTGAGGACATATCATCACTTTTTTCTTCATTCTGATCAAGAAATGGAGAGACTGATGATAGTACAACATCTCCCCAGACTACTTTTTTTCATTAGGGGCCATGATTTATCCTTTCCCCAGTTCGGGACAGCCTACACAGTAGAGCCCATATCCGTTTTCCGGATTTTTCCAGGTTTCAGTTTCTTCAATTTCGTCGTCAGGAAATTCTTCCTTGGGCAATAGATACTCTGGATCGTGAAAATTTAGATCAGACCAATCCAAGTCTGAGTTACTATCGTATACAATATGTGTAATCAAGCTCTGAATGCAAGTAGACTTTACCGTTTTGGAGTAAAAAGTACCAAAATGAATATATTATTTGAAAAACCTAAACAAAAAATATGAAGGATAAATTTAAGTTTCTGCCTACACGTCTAATAGGACTTTTTCAAATAACCAATCCAATGCCTGGCTGGACCATACAGTCTTATTTAGAAAACTACACTTATTTATTTATTCATGGGAGTGAAATGTGAAAGAAAAACATAGATATACACTCCTAGTACATGTATGGATTATACATATATATTTGAATGTAATACTCTCACCTAGTTTCTATGCCACAATTCCTTAAAAACAGATTGATAAAATATTAATAAGAAATTCAATCAGGCGCTATCAAGAACAACTTACAACTAGCACAGAAAACTGAGGTCGTAATTATAGTGCATCTGTTGACAGCTCAATTACTAAAGATATGTTCAGTAAAATATCAGAACTAGAGAACAGCTAGTTTTATATTTATAAGTACATTGTGAAACATGGTCCAACGGTCCACCTAGACGTTAAAGGGCAATTTGCAATTCACCCAAAGGGTTAATAAGATCTGGGGAAATGTATATGCAATGCGATCTTTTAGTGCTAACTACTATTTGCTAGACCTACACATGATTATATTGAGTGACAAATATATGTAAGTGCATTAAACTTACTTTCATTTAATATGAGTACCAAGAGTATAATAAATCATCAATTTGTTTTTTCTTCATTTTTGCTTTTTGGTAATATAATATATATATTTTTTAATATATTAATCCTACAAATAAGGATTACGAGTAAATAATTGATAGTGTCCATTATTTTCCTTTACCCACCCTAAAGAAGTTTACACATATGGGGACGTTATGAGTTAAATTATTGCATACTCCAACTATTGTATAGTTCATTTAAAAATCTTTTACATGAGATTATATGTTGTATGGAGATTAGTGATAGTCAAGTACTACAGATGATGTCTTTTGTATAAAAGAAAAAATCAATTCCAACAAACTGGGATTTTATAGGTCCATAATATATAACTTAAACTCCGTCCCATCCTTCGTTCTCTCCCTGTTATTGCTTCTTGAAAAACTTCCTATACATTTCATAACTATTTTACTCTAAAACATTGCCTTACTTTGATGAACTAAGGCTAACAACATTGCATGTTGCATATATAGAGATTGCATTGATTAATCCAATCACTACTCATCTCTGACGTCCTTGAAACCCACCCATAAAATAATGAAAATTGATAGATTATATTTAAAAGGCCATATTTGTGCCAATTTAAGTCTTTTAAATGAAATAAAGGCTTTATATTTATAATTCTTTCATATCTTAACTTACCTTACATTGGAAGCCAAGGTCTATAAGGCAACTCAGCCCTTTTAGTACTATCAACAAAAAAAGATAATAAAACTAAAGATAATAAAATCCTTATTCTTCTAATTTTTGGCTTCTTGAATTTACTATCAAATAAATGATAAAAAAACATCCCTACTTTCCTAATTGATTTATATTTAACATTAATCCTCTATCATTAGAAGAATTACTGTTAGTATATTAATACACTATTAAGTACTTTGGAGAAATGTGTTTGTAAAACATACGGCACCCTTATCACAAATATGAAATTAAATTAGGAGTTATATTAGTAAAACTTTAAGTTTCTTCCATGCACGATAATAGTTTCTTAATTAAAGTATTTATCCTTATCATAAGGATTTGTAATTAATAACTCCAAGATAGATTAATTATGACGTCACTAGCTCATATACAGAAGTAGGGAAAATCCTTGATACTATTAGCCGAAGTAGAATATTTATTATTTGCTGACTAGTCCAAGTTCTTAATATTTTCAATTAGCTCCTTGCGACTCTTTGAATATTTTTATGGAGTCCAATTCGAGTGTTCAAATATTTCTATGGAGTCCAATTCGAGTGTTCAATTTTCTTTTGAGCTCATTTTAAGTCAATAGTTAATATATGCATGACTGTGGAGTGTGGGGATATTGGAGACTTCGTTTCAAACATAAATCTCCAAGACTGATTGGTTGATGATGTCATCCCCTTCATATAAAAACTTCACCAAAATCGAACTAATAATTTCGAAGGTCATATTTATTCTGTATTCAGCATGTTCAAATAAGATCATGATTCCTACTGGGGTGGATGAGTTAGTAGGAAAAAAACTTCATCTTTTGGAGAAGTTTGGGGAAATGAAACCCTTGTTTTGTCTACGGATAGACTCTTTAATAAAATTGTTGCATATTCCTCGACCCTACTTAGGGTGGGAGATTTTAGATAGTTTTTTTCTTTATATTCAAAAGTATGGCATTTTAGAAGGAGTAAAATGAATTAATGTTCATTCAAATAACAAAATAATAATAATAGTATACACAAAGCAAAGAGTTGAAATTTTTTTTGAGTTCGGTGTAAGATAGCTACGGATTCCAAGACGATTTTATCCTGAAAGCTATTGAGCCCTACTCAAGTCTGAAGTCTTTGGTTGTGTGATCAAGTCGAGTCGCAAGTTTTCAAAATATGGACTGATATCCGGTTAGAGTCTCAATTCTTGAGTCTCACCTCTACTCAAATCTATGACAAATTCATTTAGCCAAAACTCTTATATGAGACGTACATTGTGTTAGATTTAGAACAGGGCTGAACATGAAGTTATCATTTTGGGATCAATACATCCCTACTACAAACTAATATTATTATGTGAGTACATATTTACAGTTATATTATATTTTAAATAACTACCTTTCACTTGATTGATTTGATTTATGATTATTTATTTATGGAATTTGAAGTGATTTAGCAATTAATTATAGTTAGGTATTTGCTTATTATTGCTAAATGATATAATCAACTTTCCCCTCCTCTTTCCGGAATGGTTTTTCAAATTGATATGTAAAATATATCATTTGATAGCAGGCATGGGGTAACTAGATTTTACCAATCGTCGTAGCAAAAGTCAAGTGTAATTTGAGCCAATATACTGGAAAACAACAAATTATATTTGGATACATTTTTAACTAAAAGTATACAAAATGGAGTGACACCACTCAATGGACATTTCCCAGAAATTATTTACTTAGAACTCAATGTGTGTAGGTTTAATACTCGTTTGCTCCAAGAAAATACTTCTAAGACCATTTCTAAGTCAGATGAAGCAATTGTAAAACTATAACGTTTACATATATTTAATCAATGAAACTCAATATCCCGTTTTAAAGGACATTTTGGTTAGTAGAGAACTTTAAAGTTCGTTCTTATTCAATTTTTTTAAGATAAAAACTATTACAATTATAATACTGTAGGTTAAATAGAGACGAACCAATGCATTGGAAAGCCAATTAAATCGGCCAATTGGTATAGAGTATTTGAAAATGACTTTTCATATGCCAATGTTTGTCAATTATTGAAAAAACACGAAAAAACAACTCACATGCATTGAAAAAGGAGATTACAGGTTTTTTTATTTGAGTAGTGACGAAAACGGTTAAATCAAACATTTGGAGACAATTTCTTTATTGTTTTTTTTCTCCAGTGGTTCAAGGACAGAAATTTGTAGTTAACGCCATAGGCGATTCAATATTTTTATGACGTAAGGATAATGTAATATTATTCAACACCGGTTTTAATAACAATTTTGTATAGTATCGTTTTAAATGTCCCTGTACCCTACTACCTTTAAGTGTAAAAATTTTGACACTAGGCCAACGTCAGGCTAATTGTAGTTGCAAGCTGAACAGTTTATTTTTGGAAGCTTTTCTCATGATTACCTTAATCTCGAAGATAAATCATCTAAGTATAAATTAGTCAATAATGCGTAAAAGACGAAAAGTAAAGCTGATGCTTTGTTATGAATTTATAAGTGTCAATCATTGTTCGGCTTGATGTAGAATTTAGAATTGTCATGGGAGTAATTCCTGCCCTTGATCTTCACAGAAAAGAAGTTGAATTTCTGTTAATTTCTTTCCTCTCAAGGCTGTTTGCAGCTGCTCCAATGAAACTTCGACTTTCCTTTAACTCAAATAATAAAAACTCAAAATATTCGAGTAATGATGAATCAAATTTATAGTATCCCTCAAATAACGCACATTTCTTTAAGTGTAAAAAATATGACATTGAACGAGAAAGATACATTTTGTAGCAGCATACTGACAAGTGTTTTATTTTATTTTCGTAAGCTGTTATCATTATTCTTTTATTCTTGAGGATAAAGCTTCAAAGTAAAAGCATGAAAGACAAGGAGTAAGACGGAAGATTTGTAAGGAGTAAGTCCTAGTTATACTCGGAGTAGAATCGAGGTTATTCCTTGATGGGATATAAACCAAGTGGGATAAGAGTTTATTTCTTTCATTTTGTAGCTGTTTTCTTCTAATATAATAAAATGTAATGACAGCTACTATATGGATAACTACGTCACTTTTTGGTTTATTTTTTTAACATACTGGTGGATTATAATAGGTGAAGTATAAAGTTCTGAGCGTTTTTTCACTTTATTTTGATAATAAAAAATTAACATAGTTAGAATTATCCTACTTAGATAGTTTCAAACGGTGGTCTGGCTAATCTTCAGTTCCTAGGTGCTCACATGCCGGTCCAACTCGACGATTTCTATTATTTTATTGAAATTTTCGATGTTCATACTACCAGAACGGAATCGTTGGAACCATTGCTTTGCTGTTGCAGCCGATACTATATTGGGTCCATAAACAGCAATCACTTTTTTGGGACCCTTTTCACGTTGGTCTAAGTGATAGTGACTGAAGAATGTATCGAATTTTTTCTTTTTAAACTTCAACTTTCGAACGCTCTAACAAAAAATGGTCTACACCAAACACAAAACTGTAAACCACCTTTATTTAAGTTTACAGTTAACCTTTAAGCATACCTTATAGCTTACTAAAGAAATCTAGCGAAAAGCGCTCAGAACATTTTTACCTCATCTAATATGTTTTATAACTAAACTGGTACTACAATAGTACCGATTGATCAAACAAGACTAGTTATACCACAGATCACAACCTTTGGTAACAATATCAATTTATGACTAAACACCTTCAAATTTTCAGAGTACTTTGCTCCATTTAATTGGTAACACTATTTTATCAATAATTTTGTTAAGAGAAAATGGGATTAAATGATATTGAAGATGGAAAGAGAGTCTCGGGTGTGTGTGAGGGAAATGAGTTTTATCTACCACGTAAATGATTTGAAAATGAGATTTAATCTATAGTAATAAACACTCTCAAATAAAAAGGTAATTTATTAATGACCAATGCTTTTAATTTATATTTCCTTTGATTAAAACACACTTCATTATAGGATTATTGATTGTACGATTAATAATAAAATGAAGGACCATCAAATAATTTCAAAATATACATGGTGAAACATTCCAAAGTAAATTGCTCAAATTTGCAAGTGTCAGCATACAAGTAACATATCATTATTATTTTCAAAATTAGATTTGTATTATTGGACAAGTTTTTTGTCCATTTTTATAATTTATCTTTTGGAGGTTCTCAAAAATGGACTTTTGGGAAATAATTTCAAAAATCCATAGTAATTAAAAAAAAAAAATTATGGATTTTTTTTCAAATATTACATTTTTTGCTCTGTTTCATAGTTTGGCGGAATGACAAAAATATTTACAGTAAAAAGGATTTTTTTTTTGTTCAGGGGCTACATCCCTTTTCTCACACCTCCGGATCTCTTCATCATAATATTTTTATCAATAGTTATAACTTTAAGTCTTGTTGGATTCAGAGTAAAATTGAGGATCGACAACAGAATAATTCCTGCCTCCATCATTTCTTGATACGCAGTGGAACGTATATTTATTTTCTTCATCTCACAGTTATTCGCAACTAATTTAATGAAACGTCATGACAGCTAAACTGCTCTCCTGTCAAACGTTCTTCAAAAATGTTTTCAAGTTCATTTTCGGTTTCTTTGTTGTTGTTTTTTTCGTAAGGAAAATGCTTATGATTTACAATCCTACTAATGAATGTTATCTTTTTTCTATGAGGGGAAGTTAACCCTTATATTTATAGCATGTAGTATTTTAAGCCATGCCGTTCATAAAAAACGACAACAATTCATTTTTTGTTATTAGTAAAGTACTTATGCTCAGTCAACTGAAAAGTGTATGTACATTTTTTTACATTAAGAAAGACATATTTAAAAGTTTTTTTGAATGTATAATATTATGGAGTTTAAATTATGAGTCATAATACTAATAATAATAACTAAATTTTTTTAAATTTATTTACTTTGATGTAGTGTTTTCCCTCTACATAATATATGCATTGCCAATTTATATAATGAGCGAGGTGTGTTCAACCAGTAAGGTTACTTTTACAAATTTTGCGGGCAACGTATTTTTGGTATACTATATTTTTTTATTCCTTTAAGTCAGTACATTTGAAAAAGAACATATATTTATTGTTTAAAGATATATATTATATTTAGTTTGTTTGTGAGATGCATAATTAGATTCGCTGTCATTGCCTTTTATTAAATCAGCCAAGAGAGGAAGAAATTAAACACAAATTTTACTCTGTAGATAAGAGAATTGGGATTCTACCTTAATGACACAGAAATTGTAAATAATTAAGTATCTTAAGATATTTGGTATTTTTGTAGTAACAATGACATGGTTACATTAGCTGATTGCAACTTTGCTTTGATGTAGATATAAATTCATATATCATAAGATCAAATGAGTACAAAGCCAGATAATATATCAAACATAAAACAACTTTTTAACTACTGTTGATTAGATTTGCCTATTAATAATTTTAGGGCCAAACAGAGGAAATGTAATATAGTGTATATTAAAATGGACTATTTTTTACTGATAAGGCAATTAATCGGAATCGAAGGATTGGGTATTTTTTCGGGAATCGGGATCGGCATACAGAAAATAATGTTTAATTTGTTATTCCAAATCTTATTTATAACTGGTGTTTAACTATTTATCACTTTTCTAAGTTATGGAAAAAAAAAAAAATAGTCCCACTCAAATTTAGGAATTGATCCTTTTTACTAAAAATTTTAATATCAGAAATTTAATTTAATTTTTCAAATTTTTTTCAAAGAATTTAATTTTCTGTGAATAAGTATTTATTTTTCAGAAAATTTTATATTAGAAATTTAATTTTCCAAAAAAAATATTTTTTTGAAAACAACTGGAAATTTTTGAAATTTGTTGTAATAAAGCATACATTTTGGAAAAAAAATCCACAAAAATTAATTTTTTTTAAACTTTAGGGTTTTGGAATTTTTGTTCCATAAAATTAAATTATGTTAATTAGTTGTAAATTTTTGATAATTTCTTAAACATCAAATTGTATATTTGAATTTTTTTTCAAAAAATTTAAATATTGAATTTTTTTTTCCAATAAATTTTAATTTTTTTTTATTTTTTTGAAAAAATTCCAATAACCAAGCCACCCAATTGCTAAGCTGGCCAATGACCGTAACGTGAGTATACGGACCATCAAAAATGTCATCAGGATTGACCTGTGTTACTTGTCGAGGGTCAGAGCCTCAATGCATCTGCTAACGGAGCAGAATCAAGCAGACAGAATCTGCAAAGTTAAAATTCTAGTTAATGAAGTGCAAAGGTGGTTACGTGCGGGGTTTTTTTTCGGACGAGAAAATCTTCCCCATTGACCCCAACCATACCCATAGAAACGATAGATGGATCTGTTTGGACCCTGATGAGGTCCAACCAATAATGAAAACAAAGAATCCGGCTTCGATTGTCCTGGCGGTCATCAACAGGGAAGGGCAAGTTATAGCGCCACTTCTTCTAAAAGGGACAGAAGGAATCCATATACATTCCAGCAAGACTCAGCACCTGCTCATCAGGCCAAGATTGTCCAAGAGTTATTAGGACAAATTATGCCAGATTTTTGGGCTCCATTATATTGGCCAGCCAACAGCCTGGACCTCAATCCATGTGATTTTTACTTGTGCGGTAGGATGGAGAGGATTGCTTGCAAGAATAATCATGCCTCAATGGCGCCCTTCAAGGACTCCATCGTCAATACAATGAAAGACCTGGATCCACACGAGGTAGCAAGGGCACGCAAGGCATTCAGGCGCCGTGTAGAGATCCTGATCGAGAACAAAGGCTTGCATTATGAATAATAATTTTACACGGAATGTGGTTTTTAAACGAGTAAAAAAAAATATTTCGATCAAGTCTCATAATTAGCTTTTAAAGTTATTCCGGATTTACCTTGCCCACCCTGTACATATATATATCCATAAATAAAGGCATAAATAAATTAATTGATACTTTCAGATATTTAGATAAACAAATATTGCTTCAAGTAAGAACTTAACAAATTATAGTGAAGTTTAATTAGTTACACATAATCCTCTCAAAATACAGTGGTATAAGATAAGTTTATTGATACGTCGAGTTATTTTGATAAACAAATATTGCTTCAAGTAAAAACAAATACAAATAAAAGTGAAGTTTAATTAACATATAATAATCTCAACATACAGTGCTATAAAAAAGGTTTTAGATTAGTTTCTGATTATAGAGTGTTGTAAATGGAGTTATAAATATTATTGGAGAGACTAAATGAATCAATAATCTTTAAAGATCCAATAAATACTTATACCGAAATAACATTTTTTTCTATTTCTAAATATAAAAGGGCTTTCTATGTTGGGAATTGAATTACTGCAATAAAGATGAAATCTTCTACATTAAAAATAGCACTAGTGCCGGGGAATTATTGTTATTACATTTAAATTCATAAATTTATATTTTATTTTTGCATTTTTACAACAATTTACACAAAAGAAAAGCGAAAGTTCTTCTATCAGAAGGATATGTTAAAACCACGATGACCAATTAAATATTGAACAAATAAGAAGAAAAATCACACACAAGAACCGTTTTGCCTTTGTACTTATTACCATAAACCTATTTTTCTCTTTACAAAGATCCCTTCTTTAGTCATGAGTAAAAATGTTTTTTGACCCTTGTTAATATCAGATGGCTGCTTTATGATTTTAGGGGGGAGAAAATGAATTACAGCTATAAAGAGGAGAACTTTCTACATTTAGAAATACCATGTGTGGAGGGAAAATATTATAAATATATTTAAATTCATATTTATTGTATTTTGCATTTTGTACAGCGACCTATGAACAAAAAGGAAGAAAGAGCACACACATTGACCCCTTTTCCTTTTTTAATCGGTAAACTTATTTTTTTCCTTACACAAATCCCTTTTTAAGTCATTGGTAAAGAGATGATCCGTTTAAAAAAGCAAACAAATTGAAAGATTTAAAATAGAAATACAGTTCATGGGTGTGCTCTTTTTTTTTTCATGATTTAATAAGCCTTACTAAGTCTATATCTAAATGTAATTATCATTTTTTCCCTCCAAAATCATAAAATAGGCAGCATATATAAAAAATGCTCTTAATTCAGTAATAATACCATAGGTCTTGCTCCCGCCTTCTCCTCACGCTCTTACACAAATACGAACACTAGTCATCACAAGGGCAGTGGATAAGGGTGAGCGCTCCAAAGATTGAGATATATGGTACTATTGATTAAAGGTTATTTTTAAGGATATGCGGCTTATTATGTTATGATATGAGGGATGGAATAGGAAGTGTTTCTGCTCTAGAAATGTGAATTTTTTTTATTTCAAATAACACTAGTGGGAGAGTTAATATAAAACTAGCTTTAATTTAGCGTTTTTGATTGACTCAAATATTTGTGAATTTGTGAGGTACATTTTTAAATTTTAATGTTTATTGCTATGCTAATATTTAGAGGTTAGAGCAAAAGGAAAATGTCTTCAAAAAATAAATGTACTTGCCACAAGCTTTGACAAATTACAATAACAATAAAAAGATACGTATGACACATACATATTACATATATTTTGATTAAGAGAAGGGGCACATCTGTTGTATCGGACTTATCACATCAAAACGGATAATTGTTGTGTATTTATGCTACTGTGATGAGCATCAAAATTAGTGTGCAATTTCTTTCAACACACAAAAAAATCGTTATTTTTTATTTGTTGCTCTACAATGTTTACTATGAAAATACTTTTATTAATGATAAAAAAAATATATATTATCTGCAAAGTGGAGAAGAGTCTGTAGCTTGATTTTTAAAAATGCTGATAATTTTTTTTAACAGCGCCTTTTATATGCATAATTAGCTATATTTTATATAATATTTTGCCTCAAGACGGCGCCACTCCATGATGCTTTGTTTACCAAACCTATATAAGTAAACAACGCTCATGCTCCATTAAAATCCAATTATTATTAAATTAATTATGATAAAAATGTCCTCTTCAATAAAATAACAATTTTTAACTAACTAAGTATTTTAATTATCTTTATTTACTAATTAGAATAAATTCAGAATCCGCAGAATTATATTTTTAGGGTGGAGGGGGGGTTCTTAGTTTTTGGGGAAAAAAATCAAAAATCCATATCTATTCTCAAATTAATTATTGGAAAAAAATGTAAAATTAAATTTGTTGGAAGAAAAATTAAATTAAATTTCAAATATTAAATTTTTTTAAGAGTTTTCAATTATTACATTTTTTTTTAAGAGTTTTCAAATATTAAACTTTCTAGTAAAAAGCAAAAATTTCTTTCTTGTTATTATTATTATTATTTTTTTTTTTTGGAAAGGGTTGCAGCACCTCCAGCCTACCCATTCAGACTCTCCTGGAATTGGCCACCATGAAACTGAAAAATGATATGGTAACCCTGACAATTTGAACAATATTTGTGGAGAGGAGAGAAGTTTAGCTATTTTAGTAAATTGGTTATAATCAGATTAAGGGAGTAAGAAAAACATGGAGGAGTTATTCAATTATGCTCCGAGTCCAACAAGTATTTACACTCCCAAAAGGATCCTAATTGACTAATTGATTGATTTTACTCTTGATATTTCATGAGCACTCGAACAATTGGTCACTTTATACAAAAATGTTCTTTCCACAAGAACTAAATAATAATAATAGAAACTTTTGACTAATAAAAAAAACATTGCTCATTTTGCCAACTACAAAAAATATTAGACTCGTTTTAGGTCATATTTTTACAACTCTAAATACAATTTAAATTCAGTGGACCCACGTTTAAAAAACTAATAGGACCAAAGAACAAAAAGATGAACTACTATTCAAGAAATACGTACATAGAAATTGTAGCTATACCTAAAGAGACTATAAGGGAAAGAGGCGTCATGTATATCAATCCAGAATGTTTTTTCTTATCTCTAATTCTGATTTGTCTAATATTCCGTATATGCGCTATTTTCATCACTGGCGGAGTTAATTGTTATCACATCTTTTGACTAAGATTCAGGGTTATTTATTTTTCTTTAGAATAAACCGGAGACATAAACTATTAATTAAAACCATGGTTCATGGTATCTGAAACCTAATTTTCCTCTAAGAAATTATAAAAGTTATTTTAAAACAAAAATACATAACCATAATCATCTACGAAGGGTATTGATATTCATTTTTTTTTGAACGAGGTACGTGAATCCTGAAATATTTCAACCATCTTGTCTCTTCTTTCTTTTTTAGTCTCGTTGGGTATACCAAGTGTGAAAAATGAAAATATATTCATTGGTTCCACTGTGCATATGTATTGTATACCCTTGAGGAAATTGTACGATCCTGCAAAATAACATGGTGCACTAAACACTTCATACCAGTATAGTTTAGCTCAAAGCTATTCTCCATAAAGACAATTTAAAAAAAATGTAATTTATTTATTTTATTTTATCAAATAATCCTTTATGTATAAATTTAATTACTTGAAGTGTACGTCAAATAATCCCTTCCACTCCAAGTATAAACATATTTGTAGTAGTGATTTATCAATCACTGAATAGTCTATATATCTTTGTCACACGCTTGGCATAGTTTGAAAACAATTTCTAAAGGGAAACACTGTTCTGGTAATATAGTATATAATATAATACTTGAGAAGGTTTGCCCGGCGTTGCCCTGGCATTAAGAAATTTAAATTAATTATGAACTCTTCTGTGTCATATATAACAAAAAATAAGGACCGTTAAAGTTTAAGAACAATTCTACCTGCATGTTATGCAGACTTTTTCTAAGGGAAACATAAATAAATTAAAATTTTATTATGATCTCTTATACTTATATATTAAAACAAAAAAAGAAGACTGTGAGATTCTAAGAGTAATTCTCGATGCTTGTTGGTTTGTATCTTTACGTTCTTTATTTTCTATTTTATGTTAAATAGACATTTGTTAGTCAAAAAATATTATGGCCTTGAAGGCCAATAAAATTGTTACTAGAACCGTTTTTTGTTCCTTAAAAATATACTATAAAAAATTCAGTATAATCTAGATAATGGTTTAGGAGTGATACCCGGACAAACACACACGCACATACATTCTCATTAAATATCGTAGATATGATACTATGTACTTTTTATGGTTTAGAATCTTTTGACGTATAAAAACGTCTTCTGAAGCCTCTATTTGAGCTCTCAGGTAGTAATAACTATATATCATACGATTTACAGATGAACCCACTCAAAAATGAACTCATTAGTTAAAAGGTACTATAATCTTAAATAGAGCAATTCTTTTTATGGAAAATGCATAGTGACACCAATCCATTGCATTTTTTAGATTCGTCTGATGTAATTGGTAATTTGAAGAATGCATCTTCTATTCCTCAGCTGGCGTATTTATTATTTGACTCCCGAGTGGTGAACTTCCTTGCCTACTACATTAAATTATATTCCAACCCCAGATTAAAAATTAGTGTGGGCTCATAAAAGTCGGAGAGTAACCCTGAGGATTTGTTGAAGAGTTATCATTGTAAGTCCTTGTTGGACAAAGAGTAGAATAGAGGATCAAAATCTTAATTAATTATTAATAATGTCCTTGTTTATTTATTTTCTCCCTTGTCATAGCTGTTTGTAACACCTCTCTGTTTGTAGCTGATGTAATGAAACGTCATGAAAGCCAAGCTGCTCTTTTCCCTTGTTCAAAAAATTTCCGATGCCTATCCCAGTTAAAAAAACCCACCCCATTCCCCATAATTAAATGTTGTTTCAAAGGAAGTTTAGTAATAATGAGAACGGTCAAAAAACGGGCCATCTAACAAATACACACGATCTACATCACTTTTTATACACCTCTATTAAAGGGGGTCGATTTTTTTGGTTTTTTTATATTAATAGAATAGATATGAAATGAAAGAGGGAATTGAATTAAAAAAGTCGTTAATAGAATCTTTAGTAAGGAATTAAACTTATTTTATTTGTCAATTATTATTTGAGTAACATAAAATAAATAGATAAAAAAAATATATTTAATTGTTTTAATTAAATTTACTTTTTTCATTTCATAACTATTCTTCTCTAAAAAATTGCCTTTATTTTGAACAGCTAAGGGCAAAAATAAGGGAAAGAAAAAAATGCATGTTTTATGCATATAATAATGCATTTGAGGGTTGTTGAATACCACATTTACAAAGAGAAAAAAATATTAATTTTTTTGTAAAAAAGATAAAGTTTAATTGAATAACAAGTATTAATCAAATAATTTTTTTATTCACTTAACCCTATAAGAAGAACCAATATATGTATTTTCACGCTATAAAAATATTTTATGACGCTATGAAATATATGACACATCGGATGTCAAAGTTAGTGGTAATTACTTGAAACTAAAGAGATTAAAAAGAAAAGAGGAAACAAGATGGTTAATCAGAGATAAGAAAAACATTTTGATAGAAAAGGTAACTAATAATAAAAAAACTAAAAAAGATACTATAAATTATGGTTTTAATTAAAAAGACTTGTATTAAATTACATTAGATGAATCTTAGTCAGAAGATGTGATAAAAATGATCTACGCAAGAGATAAAAAATAAAAATTATGTATATGAATTATGTTCTAAAAATCATAAAAAGCCAAAATATTTGACTTATATTGATATAGGATATCCTTGTTTGATATTTTATAGAATAATAAAATCAATTTCAGAACTAATTCTAACATTAATTTCCATTTTTTACTGTATGTACTTATATTAATACTTAATGTATACTATCTAATTTGCCATTTTATTAAATATTAATTTAAGTAAAAATTGTACTATACATATTTTTTACATACATACATGAATGATAAATATTAATTTGTAAATTGACCAATCCGTCTGAGTTTTCTCAGATTAGCACTTGTGTTCTTCAGTTTCAGCTTTTTATTAAGGTTATTTACTCCAATTCTTGTTCTTGTTTTCACAAAGGATATGATGACTCATTTAGGCCAGTTAGGATATAATTCAATTAGATAACTATACGGCCTTTCAAATATGGTTGGGGTTGACTCAATTGTGTCTTCATGGTTACAATGAAAAGCATTGAAATGTTTTTTCCAGAGAATGATTTTTTTTTTAAACTCACACGAGGGATCATAAGGCCTCTCTTAGAGACCAATTCAATCCAAGGGCTAGATGTTTCTTCATAAAATCCTAAGTCACATGTCTTTTTCCCTAGATTTGGATAAAGATCTTTAATTTTTTTTGCGAAAAATCATGCAATATATTCAAAACCCTGATCTAAATAATCATTGGAAGCTTGAGATGTTTCTTCTGTATCTGCTGTAATTACTTTTTCGGTTTCAAGAGCTTCAAGAAGTCCAGGATCTTCTAAAATTTCCTATGATTCAATTGCATCTTCATGATTTTCATTTTCTTGTATATTTGACAAAAATAAGTGCCTCGTTATTGATTTAGTAACTATTTCACCATCATCCTCATCATCTAACTCCTCTTCAAGAGCTGGATTTCTTAAGACAGGTTCTTATTTTTTTTTCAATTAAAATTACTTTTAGTCTTCTGAGGGCTTCCACTGGGGATGGGTGAGTATTTTTTTCTTCGATGGCACGAATCTGTGAGAATATATTCTTTAAACAAACTTGATTTAGATGAGTGGTTAAAATGAATTTCATGCCATTTGTGCCTAACAGATCTAAATTAGTGCACTTCACTTCATTGAAATTATCTGAACTGCCGCAACAGTGACGTCACTACGTCAGGTGAGTCAGCTAACGCCAACCTGACTGCCTTAGAAGATCCTTGTTGCCTCACCTTTATATAATAGTAAGCGAGCTTTTTCCCCTAATAGTCTCTTTACTTGAAACTAAATACACTATTGTTTTTATAATACAACGGTACGGCAGCACAATTTGCCATTATATAGTTCGTGAAAATCATAGATAGAAGTAGTAGCTGAATGGACGTAGTTTCATTCTAAAGGCAAGATTATTAAATTTTCTTGGAAATACAGTCAAGTGGTATTATGCGTTGGAGTAATGAGGAACGTGGGTATGATGACGAAATTAAATAGGGGCAAAAAATAGTTTCCCATAACACTTTATAAAATTAAACTAATTGAAATTTAGCTACGAGTTTTTATTATTCTGAAAATATGATAATCAGTTAACTGCTTCAATTTTCTAATAAACAAAAACAAGTTTTTTTCAATTCAACTTCATAATTTAAAAAGATTTGAGTGCAAATAACTTTATTTCCACAACTTAGTGCATTTGCACCATTTAGTGGTTATTGATGTTTTTTTTTAAAGTTTGCTCATTCCCTATTGGTTAACATACCATTCTGACACTTTAGACTTTTTCGCAGAGTTATGATGTATTTTCTATTTATCTTTTAATAGATTTATATTTTGATTTATAGATGTCAAGTACTCTTGTAAGAATTACAGATCAAATCCATCACAAATGACCAGTCCTATGATATTTCTATTTTTATTTATATAATAGTCATTTAAGAACACATATATAAATGAAAACTAATGATTAAAACAACATGAGTTCCAACCCCATCAAACCCCTCTCATGAGATTAATTAATATTCATTCACTCAATTACATACATACATGGGTATTATATATGTACACTGTACTGGGTGCTCCAGAATTAATCCAACTAAACTTTAGTTCAGTATAAAATGTTAATGGTCAATTTTAATAGTTGAGTTATATGATACAATTATTTTCTAAGACAACTATAAGTTTCTTTTGATTGATGAGTTGTCGAAAATAAATTACTACGTCATGTACCAAGAAAGTAAACATCTTGCCATCAATATAAATCTCAAAAGTGGAACGACCTAGAGTGTCACCATGTCTGCTCTTTGGGTCAAAAAGAGCACCGTTTTCACAGTGAAAAAAATTCTAGACATAAGTGAACCTCTAAGATACCCGGATAAAGAATAAAGAAAACTATTAAGACTATGTAGCTTTCCTAGTTAGTCTGAGGAAAAATAAAACAAAATCCAGCTAAAAGTAACAAGTAAGCAGGCCATCATGATGAAATGAAAAGCAAAAAATTGGAAATTTAAGCCCTACAAGCCTTAAAAAACAAGTTATAACTGAAAACCAAAAAGTCAAGGGAGTCAAAAAGACAATGGCTCTACTCAGTTGGATTGACAATAATCTGGAGGAGATCGATGTTTTTTGGACGAAAAACATTTTGAAGTTTCGATTTTTATTTTTTCCTTCAGTTGGTCCAATGGAGTTTCACGGATTAAGTAAAAGTAAACATTATATTATTACATTTACTCCATCTGACCTGGGAATCTTCTTTGAAGTCTATATACATTAACTATATTTCCTTCCCTTGGAACGTCCGAGTATTGAACCAACGACCATTTAGTTCAAGAGAATAATTTCTTCCGTGTGTATTGACTAATAAGCGATGACGTTTAGTACTCAAATAATAGGATATTTTACAAGGATCTCTCTGAGATCGGAAGCGTATATCGAACCCAGAAAACCATATTTTAATGATTTGGGAAGCTGTAGCTTCCAATGAGAAAAAAAAATAACGACTATATAGAATTCTTGATAATATTAAAATTAATCATCACATTTATTAAGAGATTCTTGAGAATGAAGGGCTGCCTTGAATAAATAGCACCTTCTATGGGGTCAATATTCGCTTTCAGTAGGATAGAACCCAGCTCATACTGCAAAAAAAAAATCAGAACTGGTCTCATACGTATTTCAAAATTTTTTGTGAAAGTCTTGTTGTCTCATCTTATTTGTAACTTCTTGACTTTGTTATTGGAGGATACGGTCGAGAGGGAGGCCAACTCTATGTAAGGCCCACTAAGGACGTGCAGATGGTAGAGGCAGAAACATTATGCGAAAAAACATCCCATAAATTACTACGTAAAAGTTATAACTCAGTTAGAAAAATACTTTAATATCTAATTACCAGCAAAGGAAGCCATATTAAGTAAAATTTTGTATTTATCTAGTACAATTAACTTTCAAAAGTTAAAAAAATAAATATATTGATAGATACCATTAATAAACTTACTCCCTCCAGGAGTTTTGATTTAATATTTTTTTCCTGTAGAATGTGTATGGCATAGTTCTTATAGTAAGGACTATGTCAATATCAATAAAAAATCGATTTAAAAAAAATCAAATAAATTAATACACAATGACAGATAACATTTTTATTTTAAATATTGAAATGCATTATTTTTATTAACAACTTTATATTTCTTTTTTAGTTTGATGGTCCAGTTATATTTAAATGACAGTTAAATTTTATAAAGCTACTAGGAGTAGTACAAAGGATTTCTTGGACTTATTATGCGTCGGCGAACAGACACACCTTTGCTTTAATAGTATATAGTTACTTCAGTAACATAGCAGATACCTCTCCAAGAAATTATCTGTGTTACCCGTCCGTTTTTCATGAGTAGTTACTCAAAACTTATGTTTTTTTCTCCTCAAAAAGAATAAAATAATAACTTCAGAAAATAAAAAAGACAAAAAAACTCCCGCCCTAAAAAATGTTTAGGATTTATAATCTACCTAGTTATAATATTTTTAATTTATAAAAAACTTTTAAAGTTGACTTTTTCCACATATAATCAATGTTCTTTGAATTTGTATAGGGTGTGAATATAATTATCAGTAAGAGCATGCATCAAATTTAAATAAAGTTTGTTAATTGCTTAAAGATAAGGAGCTCATTTTAAGAGGGTTTTTTATCTTCAATGTTTATCAAGGAGCCTTTTCATTTTTTATTTTGTACATTATTAATATTCCAAAGATTTGTTGACGAAAGTTTTATATAATTAGTATAAATAACATACTTAAGCGCACATCATACTTTTTAAAAAAATCAATATTTTCAACGTATGATTGAAAAACAATGAACTTTTCAATATGTAAGTGGTACATACATATAGTTAATCATACGCATAGGAGAGGTTCAATGAAGAATACATTAAGTTCATAAAATTAGTATTTTATCTTATTAGTAATATGAAAATAAACTAATATCTTCATTCCTCTTTCAGGACATGGGTTAAGCCTCTTAGTGATAAGTAGAGTTCTGTAGTTTGTAATAAAAAAAAACTAAAAAATTGAGTTAAAACGTTTGTTGATATTTTTTTTTTTTTGGTATTACTTCAATAAAAAAATAGAGCCTTTTACATTTAAAATAGCACAAGTGCTGGTTTTTAAACCAATTTACGCCAAATAAAGGCAAGGATCCTTCTTTTAGAAATAGATGTTAACACATCCACAACTTATTAAATACTGAACACTAATAAGAAAGATCACATGTATCAACCGTTTTTCCTTTTTTAATCGGTATACTTTGTTTTTTCCTTACACAGGTCCCTTCTTTAGTGATGAGTCTAGATTTTTAGAGAATCAAATACTTATTTTCCACTACAAAAGGGACTTTCTAACTAACTGGCGTGCCTTTATACAGGAAGTGTGAGAAATGCCAAGGGAAAAGGTATATACTTCGTAGATTTTAAAGGAAAAAAAGCCGCTGTTCCTGTCAAACCGGTATATATATTTGACATCTTATTATTTTTATGAAGAAGTTTTGGCTATCACATACAAATACAAATGTATAACTACGCTTATAATGAATTATTACTTAACAATAAAAGCGAATAAAATATGTTTTATTCAACAATGTGATCCGAAAAAGTGAATCATGACTTCATCTGATAAATGATGAATGTTCAAGTAATTCTTAATAAAAAGCACCTCTTCTTTTTTATTAAGATTGATATATTTCCATTTAAATATAGCATGGATCCACCAGGTCACAATAGAAACGGGAGGGCATGCCCCTCTCCCTCCCAGATTCACTACAATGAGTAGTGACGCCCTCGTATGACCTTACCTCAGCATAAGAATCTTATCTGTCCCTCAGAAATACAGCATTAGAAACAATAGCTAAGTTAATGGGCTCCATAAACTTATATAGTAGACTCTTTGAATTATATAACAGTGAACCACAGATAGATTGAATGAAAATCAAACAGATTATTATAATCAGCTATATCAATTGTCTCTTTCTACAGTTGATTATATAATGCGAACATAAGATTTTAGATCAACTGTTGCTCAATTATGCCGAACTAATAATGAAACCCCCTTTGATTCTTCTATATTTTTCTTTTTGTATTATTGGTCCAATTCATTTTTACAAACAATGGCCAGTCCTGTTTCTATGGTATATTTTTTTCATTAAAGGTAATACAAACTTTATGCACTTTTGCATCTGAAAAAAAAAACATCACAATGAAGTGAAATACTTATTTCCACTTTCCGTAGTTAATACCATAATATACGTATACAGGCTCCTAAAGTGAAAGTCATTCACTTTGGCCATAATTTGAGATGATCTATTGGTCCCACATAAAAAAAATCTAGAACTTTCCATTGGGATGTTCCATACTTCCATAGCTATAAAGATGCCGAAGTGACAACATCAAAGACAAATAGTCTTTGATTTACACCACAAACCATTCAATTTTAAGATGATTGAGGAGGTCGTCAGCGTCTCAGAAAGTCCGAATTTTCGGATCCAACAGGTTTTGGGGCTGGAAAATGGTAAAAATAATGTTCAGATTCTGAGATAAGGAGAAATAGCCTCCATCATCAGCAGAATTATCAACGTTGTCGAGAGGATACATCGTGTAACAAGTTTTCCTAATGATGAAGCCTAGAAGGCCTCCATTTTACGGAAATTGGCGTTAATTGATTTGTAAGAAATAATTCGACCCAACCGTAGCTTCATATCTTGTTTAGGTAAAGATTTGGTAGCAGAAGGCCACAAATATAACTATTAATAATTCATGTATTTTTCTAAAATATATATATATTAATATAACTTTCTATAATTATAATTAATTCATTACAGTATGACAAATTTTCATTTCATTTTATAGTCACGTTATGATATTTATCCTGTACATAAATAACAAAGACGAACTGGAATTGATAGAAGTATTGAAGAAAATCATTTCAACCATCTTAAATAAATATATACATAATATAAGCTCATTTCTTCCTAAAAGAAAATAGAGGATTTAATAGAGTTCTTAAGAAAACACGAATAAAGTTATTTGACAAGAAAAAATCTGGAGGCCATCTATAAAATGCTTTTCCTCCAGTTAAAATGTGTATCTTTATTCAACAAAAATATATACGATGTATATGCTGTTTTCTTTTTCTAGTCATTGTATAAAGAAAAATAATATAAGTTTTAAAACATATTTTACCGCAGGTCAAAATACCTAAATTCTTTAATATAATATTGTCCCTTCTTTTTATGTCAACCATACAGTATTATTAATTATTAATAATATACTAGGAACCTTATTTTTAACGACGAATACATATTTATTTAATAATGTTCCTCCCATTTGTTCAATAACAATCACTTCAGCTGGGGTTACATTTTGCTATGTTATCTTTTCTAATTAATCAAAGTTGCACTCCTGTGTATTTATAATAACATCAACTCTTGATTCTTTCTATCTAAAAGGATGGTTCACTAAGGTAATTAAGGGAATTCCGGCTTTTTTTTTTAGAGAATCGGCTCTTTCGACTCCTCAACGGCTCTTTAGATTTTTTTGTGTTTCTTTAATAAATATATTAAGATTATAGAGATGTCAGCAGGGGGTGGCTGGAGAGTCGGGTCTGTACCTCCCCCCCCCCAAATATCCAAAAAAGTTAATTAATTTTTCCAAATTTTTTTACAAAAAATTTAATTTTCTGTGAATAGCTAAGAATTTTTAAAATTTCTTTACTAAAAATTTAATATTTGATTTTTTTTTTTTAAATTTAATATTTGCAATTTGATTTTTTTTTAATGTAATATTTGAAATTTCATTTTTGAACTTTTTCCCTCAAAAACTTTATTTTTTTTATGCAACTGTGGATTAAGAAAAGAGATTTGCTCTGTTCATATGATGACGATAGGTTTAAATGAGTTTAGGGAAAAAGGATTTAGAACAGTACAAAACAATAAAAGAAAATTTTGCTCAATGTTTTGCTAAAAACAATTCTTACATATATATGTCTTTTAAATTTTCGATGGCAATAAATGGTTTTTTGTAAAGATAACTTTTTGAGTAAACGGCTGTCGCAAATTTTTAACTTTTTAATGAATAATATTTATTTAACTTCTGCATAATTTTAATTAATCACATAACAATTATTTTTGGATGAAAAGAAATATGTAGCCCGTTACCATTAAAGCGAGCTAGAATAATTTTTCTTAAAATTGGTTGTGAATGAGATTTGTATTCTTCGACAAATTATATCGTACATTTCTATAATACTAATTAACCCTTTGGGGTTGTCGCAAATTACACATAAATTTTCCAAAGATTAATGTACACTATGAAATAATGATAAATTTATAGATGTAATTTTAAAGGTCATATTAAGGTCAATATATGTCTTTTAAATCAAACAAAGGTTCTAAAATTTAACTAAAATTACTTTATATCTTATTTTATCCTAGTAATTTGAATAGAAAGCTTATAATTGACACTAATATGTCTATATAATATAGGGTTAAATTTGTGTAAATATTAAAAATAATTTGGAATTATGTCCTTAATCTTAACTTTTGTTCAGTATTATATGTTGACGCAACAAATATTTACATATATTTTATAACGATAGCAAATAAGGGTTCCAATTAATTAATAATAATGAATCAAATATATAAATCTGTAAAAAAAATGTACAAAAATACTTGTGTTGCATTTTAGAAATAAATTTGATCGTTTTTAAATTTTCAAATAATCTGTGGAGTAAAGTTATAAAACCAAATAATTGTATTTCAATTTTTAAACTCGAGTTTAGTACGTAGGATGCGATATATATTTATGGCCTAGGCTACACTAAGTGTTGCCAGGTGCAATTTGACATTTCCTTTGGTAAGTTTGATATTTTTGGAGTATAATAGTACTCAGAATGTTTTGACGTACGACCATCATTTGTCATACGTCTAGAGTGACTTGAAAAAATTAATATGGCAAAAAAATGGAATTCAGTAGTGAACATTTTCGTGCAACCATGTTTTATAACTTTCGACGTGGATTATCACAACAAGAGTGCATTTATGAACTTAATTCTTTGTATGACAATGTAATGCTTTGTATAACCATCTTATAGTACTGTGAAAAACTAGTTTAATGAATTCAATCGAGGCCGACGCTCGTTCAAAGACGAATTCCGTGAAGTTCGTCCAAAAACAGCCGTTGTGCCAGAGAACAAAGATGCCGTGCGTGAAGTGATAATGCAAGATCGTCATGTGACATATTGTAAGATAGAAGCATCCTTAGGCATTTCTTCCACCAGCATACATTCGATATTGCAGGTACACCTGCCCTTAAAAAAAGTTGGTTCTCGTTGGATCCTGCACAATTTGGCAATCGCTCAAAAGAAGGCTTGCGTCGATTGGTGCAAAGAAATGTTGAAAAAATACGCTCACAGTGCTACAAGATATATTTTTTAGATCGTCACAGGTGACGAATCATGGATTTATGTGTATGAGTCCGAAACAAAACAACAATCTACCGTGTGGGTCTTCGAAGACGAGCCAAATCCAACGAAAGTTGTTCGTGGAAGAAGTACTTCGAAGCAAATGGTCCCCTGTTTCTTAGGCAAAACTGGTCATGTGGCGAATGTTTCACTTGAGCATCGTAGGACGGTCAATTTTGTGTGGCGCATCACAGTTTGTTTGCCTGAAGTCTTCGGAGAAATTCAAAAAGCGAACAAGAAAAGACGAATCATTGTTTACCATGACAATGCAAGTTCTCACACATTGGCTCAAACCAGCGCCTTTTTGACTGGCCAAAACGTCGAATTGATGGGTCATCCGCCGTACAGTCCTGACTTGGCACCCAATGACTTCTTTTTATTCCTGCACATCAAGAAAAAAACGCGTGGTCTACGATTTTTGTCGCCAGAAGATGCTGTTGAAGCGTTTAAAAACAATGTTTTGAAGGTGTCTCAATCGGAGTGGAAAAAGAGCTTTGACAATTGGTTTGAGCGCATGCGAAAGTGTATAAATCTTGCTGGAATATACTTTGAAAAAAATAAAACCATTTTTGATGATAAATATTCGCATTTTCATTATTAGGCCAGAAATATATATAGCACCCTACGTAGTATCAATGAATGAAGTTCAATGAGCTTAAGAGATCCATTATATTTCATTTCAGGATTCAAGGGAATTTAGTACAAAAAGTTGAAAGCAGCAGTTCTGTCACTAAATACATTGTCTACTGATTGAATATGTCAATAACAAATTAACTGAGGTTGCCATTAATTTAATATGTACATCACAATCAATTTTGAATTTTATCCTCTCACTTGGAAACATCTTAACTCAAATTGGTAAACTGGTAGTTTGAACAAGTGTGGAAAGTTATATTCAAACGATTAATTTGCCACTCTTAGTAAGCAGATAAAAAATCGTATCAAAGTACGTAGAGTTTGAATTCAATTTCATTTAGAATGAGTTCAAATAACTTTCAGACTCTTATAATGTCAGGTTTTGTCGGATTTGAGTAGTTTTGGGTGTTAGGTAAATTTTTCAAAAAAAAAAAATCAACTTGGAAAAATTTACTTTTTTGTGAACAACAGGAAACTTTTGAACTTTTTTGCAAAAAAAATATTTGACTTTTTTTTCAACAATATTAATTTTTGAAATTTTTTTCCAAAAAAATTACTTATTTGTAAACTACTATAGATTTTTGAATTTTTATTCAAAAAAATTAATATTTGAAGTTTTTTTCAATAAAAATATTTTTGAACTATTTGTTATGGATTTTGGAAATTTTTATACAAAAAAAATAATTTTTTTTACCACCTGTGGAATTTCCAAATTTTTTTCAGAGATTTTAATTTTTGGATTTTTTTTGGAAAAAATCCAAAAACTTAAGACCCCATAAAAATAAAAAATTATATATATACATCTACGGACGTCCTTGCTAACCCACATCCGTTTCTAGCAATGATATAGCATGAATTACTCTGATGTCTTATCCAAGTCCATCATGGACCTACCTACACTTATGTCTCCCGAGCAAACCATCATGGTTACTCTCTTTCTTTAATGTGCCTCGACACCAGTTATTACTTTATACTTGATTGTTCTCTCTTCAAGGAAAAAATTATAATGAAAACATTTTTGGAAAAATTTAAAAAATGTTCTGATTCTTACTACAAAATGTATCCTACTTATCTAAGGTAATATTTTTTTACTACTATAGTATTACACCTAAATTACGAAAGACTGATGATTAATAATAAAAATCCAGTATAGAATGGGCATATAAAAAAAAAACGAAAATCAACATGGTAACCCTGACAATTTGAAAAATGTTTTGGAGGTGAGAAAGAATAATACTCATGACGTTTCTTTCGATCAGCTGCAATCAGCTCTGACAAAGGAAGAAAGAGAAAAATATATTAACAAGGATATTTTCTAGAGTTACTCCGATGTCGATCATCAACCGAGTCCAACAAGGTCTTACTATTATAACTCCGCAACAAATCATCATGGTTATGCTCCGTCTTTTATGAGCACACACGAATGTTCAATTAGGTTTTGAACATAATTGGATCTATTTAGGAAAGGATGTACACTACTCAGTAATTCAATAATAATAACAACTGCTTAGGAAAAGAAAATTTATTTTTCATACTACTAATTCAAAATAACGTGGCAGCAAAAAATACAACAGATTATCATCACGGGTGATGATTATAGGCGCCAAAACAGAAGGAGCTGAGGAATCATAATGCAGGAATTTTACATGGATTTTCTGGATACAAGTATTACTCGGAAATATTTCTAGGTTCGCGTAAACAGTGAATGCAAATTAACTTATAAATATATATATATATTTGTCATAAAATATAGAAAAAAATGAGGGGTTCCGGAAAACATATGTTACGTATATGACATTTTAATTTATTATGTGAAATAAGTTTACTTATAAACAAGATGTTATCAATCAATAAAAATAATTATTTATTTTACATATTAAATCTTAATAAAAATTTATTTTTGGGTATTAATGAAATGACGAATCGACGATACAATGTTCACTTCATTAAATAAAATGTTTTTTTTATTTATTATTTTATTACTCATTGAGTTTTATCAATTTATGTAACATAAATATATATATGTTATCAATGTATATCATCAAAAAGTGTATTTGTGCAAAATATGTTTTGTATATAGTAAGACTACACAAATTACCCATACGACATGAAATATGAGGCATTATTTATCAATTACTTTATGTACATGTATGTATACTAGGGTTTCTTTTCCAACATTTCGGCATTTTAGATCTACAAAAGTTAAGTATTTTCCTGGTATTATTTCATATTATAAGCTTCAATTAAACGTGGAATAGATATTAAATGAAGAAACTCTCTGCTGAAAGTTTTTACGATTGATGCATTGCAAACGATGCGGTATATGCATCACAACTGGCCCCAATTACTGCAATCTAAGTTCGTTTTGACATAGAGCAATGTTGAATTGACGTATAATCATAGAATTCTGCTTTATTTTAACAATTCATATTATGAAAGGATTATGGTCCACTGGATTATAAATATATAATTTTTTTTTTTTTGGGGGGTAAAAATCCTTACCTACTCACAAAAATTTGGGGGGCGCTACATCCCTTCAAGCCCACCCCTTGTGCACCACGGTCCTTGAAAGTTCGATAAAATTGAATACTTTAGCATTGTAAAAACAGTTATTACAATAAAATTTTAAAAATAATAAAATCCTTCCAAACTGTAGGAGAAGGGGAAAAAATCATAACCTATTCTAAAGGACAGGCTATGCAATTCTCAGGATCCTGCTCAATGTCAATTTCCCCGGAAAATGAGGAAACCTATTATGTACATATGTACTTTATGAGTTTCTCATTATAGAAACGAGAATGTACAAATATATATATATATATAACTTCATATGTTTTAATACGCACTGTAGACAGCTCAAAAACTAGACATGCATATAAAAAACTCTTTGCATTTTAAGAACCTTTGTTTTCCCCAAAGACAATGATAGATGATTAGACATTGGGCAAAGGAGTAAATGGGAGCTTTTGACCATCGAAACGTCATTTGAAAAAACCACTTTAATGTGTATGGTATAAATAGGTTTTTTTTTCAGTCAGTGATGAGAATGAATGACAAAGGACGTTTTGATATTACCTGCAAGCAATTACACTAAATACAATTTGATCAATTTTATTCAGTTATTAGTCTTGAGTGTTGGTTTAAAGATACTAGAATGGTCCGACACTATTATGATTTTAAGTGGTGGAAACTTATTCGGTTTAAATAGGTCTCAAATAACAATTTGGTCTAGATCAGTTTCATTTAACATTTTAAATTGAATATTTAAAAAAATATATCAAAAGATTTCATTTTTGTAAATATCTTTGGATTTTGGAATTTTTTTTTTTCAAAAATTTTAATTTTTGATTAAAAAGAAAAATAATCCAAAAACCTTACTTATAATTTTACGGAAGCCCTTGTATTTGTACAACTAGTAAGTCATCTATAGAAACAATCGGTCCACGATTTGAAAACGATTAAACTTTGGTCTGCAGTCTGAAATATCAGACATAGACCGAAAAATCGATCCAAATCTATGTATAAAAAATAAATTCAAGACCAAACTGAAAAAAATCAGTCTTTGCCCGATTCTCAACACTAGTACGAGTAGATGTAACTATGATAAAAGCTCTACATACCCTCACACAAATATTCATCAAGTATGGTGCTTTTAAATATGTTTTTTAAAAATCTAATAAATGGTACTTTTTTATTTATTAAATGCAATCCTTTAACGAAAATAGCTTAATATTTATTTTAACTACATACTACAAGTTGAATATGGGTGTACATTTAATGTAAAAATAAAATTTGCGATACAATGAAATTGGATATTTGCTCTGTTTCTTTTAAAATATATTTATTTTTCTTTTATGAATGCACTTTTAAATGGTTAATATTCCTCATTATATCATGTTATTATTCACTATATATATACCTACATACAATATATTTAAAAATACAAGAGATAATGCCAGCCCATTTATTTATACGAGTGTCATTTAGCTAGACCGATATTGGTTATATAAGAGAAGAAAAAAACCATTTGATCTGTCAATTTTTTTTAAAAATTAATTCTTAAAATCCTTTTAAAAATAATCAAAATAACAAAGTTATATTGTCGCACAAGGTCACAATATATCAAAAGCATAATTCAGATACATTTTTAGCACGATTTAACTGTAAAAATATAAATTTTGTAGGTGATATGCGATTGTGGATTAGACATAGATCAATCACTACACTCCAGAGTCCAATCGCCTGTCAGCTTAGTGGACTGCGTGAGAGTCACTGAATTTCAAGCGTCGAAAGATGCTACAGTTCAAGGTTACTGAATCAGTATTCTGGGATGCACAATGTATAATATTTACAACTACATCGAAAATGGCAAGACCATCAAGAGCTAATACTACAAAACATTTTTGGAGTGTTTGAAGGGGGGGAATCCCGTGTTTGAATCTCTGAAAACGATGGTAAAATTGCATGGACTATGCTAAAAATTGCTTCAGATCACCAAATCTAGCCTCCAATGAATTTTTACTGTTTGTAGACCTCAAAAGAATAAACCTAACAAAAACATTCAAAGGTAATGCAGAGGTAATTGCCGAAACTAAAGATAAATCAAAATATAAAAATTGCAGGGGAAAATCGTATGATAGCTATAATCGTTTGAAAGTAGGTAGCTACATTGAATAAATAAATCGAATCTCACCAAATCAATATATTTTAGTATATTAGCCCACAAACTTTTCAGCGACCTGCATTTCTGGAATATCAATCTCTAAAATATGTATATTCTGCGTGAACAGTATGTAGAAAAAATAATATTATTATTATAAATGGAAGATAGTTATCAAGTAATTTAGCCTCATTCTTTCTTTCTGTCCCTAATTAAAAATAAATGATTTGGTGCATCAACATAAAATAATAAAAAAAAACAAGAAATAGAGAAAAATCCACATATATTTAATAATTTTATACATAAGATACCATTGGAAACTTGAAACTTACACACTTGGAAAGAAAAAGAAAATAGCCTGTCATTCTTTAATTATACACTTAACAAAAATCTGTATAAGTCTTTTTATGATACATAGCCAATGTCAAATTGATTTATTCTATTCAACCGTCATTGACCTCACAGATGGTTTCAATCATCTTGTAAAATAGTTGCAAGTATTGCAAATGAAGTTGGGGTACATGACTGCCCACTCCTCCGTCGACGGAGGCCTTTATGGCGTCAATGTTGGGATGACAGATGCTTCAAGCCCTCCTCTCGATGTGCAGCCAGAAAGAAAATTCGAGGGGATTGACATCAGGATTGTATGGTGGCCACATTTCCTTGTCCCAGAAAGCAATGTTGTTACCTAAGAAGGTGTGAGTAATTTTCGTGGTATAGATGGGGGCTCCATCTTCCTGAAAGACGAGATTGCCGTCGGGTAAATTTATCTTTGCCCAGGGGAGCAGATTGGCCTGAAAAAGTCGATGTACATGGCTGCTGTGAGCCTGTAACCCTCTGGGAACATATTTACCCACGAATTTTAGTTATAGTTTAAAACTTATATTTGATTAGAGACGTAAATTGCCCCAGATATGGCCTTTCCATTAAAATCTATCAATTTTCATATTTTTTGTTGTGACAATCAATTTAGGTTACTTTAAATGTAATTTTAGGCGAATCCAAAAGATTTATAAGAAAAATTTGTTGATAAAAAGTGAGGATAATTCGGCCAATAATAAAAATGTAATTTATACTAAATTTTGAGAAAAAACATGATAATTTTTTATTTTGTGTTGAGACTCTACATATATTAACTTTCGTAATTTATAAGTATTGAGTATATGATATTGTTAATGTAGAAAGAAGTTTGGATACCTGTAATTATTTACAAAGGGTTCGCATATAGGGTGAAACTCAACACCAATTATAAGTTTTGTTAGTATTTTTATATTTGGCATAATATATAGGGTGTGATCGCTTTTGAGGCCGTACTGGCCTGACTTTGGTATTAACTGATTTAATATACAACGGGATTTCGCTGAATAGTTTTGTTTGAGCCGTAACTATAAATGGGCTTGTACAGGAGCGATGGTAACAGATTTTTATGAAAGAAAAAACAATCCAAGAGTGTGCAGAGTTCATCAACACTCCCAATATTGCAGAGATTATTTATATCCCCTACAGCACCGTCAAGAACTACGAACGAGTATGGACGAACTAAACCGAGGTGGGCAGTGACCTTGATGTGTTTGATGTGAAGAGGGCGAAGGGAAAGCGGTGTAGTGACGTGCATAGCAACAATATCGTCGATTAAATCCAGGATTCCTGTCCCCCTTAACTCCCCCAGATTTTTTCAATATAAGACATGGCTGAGAGGACACTAACATGTCCCTCTATAGCAAGTAGAAGTATTGCATCGCCACTGTCATCGACGTGTTCAATAAGATCCCAAGGGAGGACGTCGTGAACGCCTGCATCCGTGTCCTGTTCCACCTGGAGAAGATTGTGGCTCCTGACAGGAATTTTTACCTGTTAAATACGTAGATATAAATAGATATCTTCCAATAAATTCAACTGTATATCATTTTTGTTTTGACCGGAGATATGTAAAGTTTTGTAAAATGTTAAAAAACCAATGTCAATAGCGATCGCACCCTGTACTTAAAGTTATGAGGAATTTGTCAGCTGTTTCCCCCTTCCCCTCTTATTCGTGTCTTAAAACTTAATGAAAACAAATGACAACGGAGAGAGTGACACAATTAGCCAACGACCAAGTAGTTTATGTTTATGACTTTTGTTGTTTTTTGAAGGAAAGGTTGAAAGATCATTGCAATTTTTTTTGTATATACATATAATATACTTGTAAAAAAGGGGAAAAGAAGAAAAATTACTTTTGATGAAAGGAATAAAGAAGATAACAGATCCGGAATAAATAGTGTGACTTTCTTAACATATGGTGTTCATATCATTATTTCCCTACTTGATAAATATACCGACCACAATTCCTTCCATCCAACCATCACAGTTTTCAGGTACCTCCATACAAATATCGTATATATTTTTTGGCAAATGTTAATGGATTATGTGTCTAAGAAAATTCTTAAATATAACCTTAAATTTCACTCCGATTATAATATAATTGTATAATATGATTATCAATGAATAATTTGATTACGAAGAACTATTATATTTTCATAAATAACATTATGATATTAATAAAAGGAATCCAAAATTTAATACATAATTCTTTGTTTTTTCGTCACTGATAGGAAGTACCTCTTAAAGTTTAAAACTCACTTTAATATCTCTTTGACAGTTGTTGGCATCACAATTTTTTTATGTGTCTATGGATACATCGAGAATTAAAATGATATAAGTATATTAGACTGTTTCTTTTCTTTCAAAATGTCAGGGGGACATTATTTAAAAATGTTCCTCTTGATAAAAATGAACTAATGTAAAGTTTGAGACTTATTGATTAATCTTTGTATAACATAAGATCCAAACTTTTTTTCCAAAAGTTTTTCAAAGTAAAAATGCATTTTTCCTCAAATTGTGTATTTATAAAAAATTGGTAAAGGGCTTATTCTAGTCGTAACACCGGTAGTACATATTAAAGTTCTTGACGACATAAATACATTAAGTTATTAAAGGGTGATTTTTAGTAATACCAAGAATTTTATTGGGCTGTATTTTACTATTAGGAATACCATCTACATAGCCTTCCCGGAGTATTGCGTTATGATAGGTGAATGTCATAAGTAAGTATGCACTCTTTCATTTTGAAAATGTTTATAAAATAGTTAACGCTAAACAAGATACTACAATAATTATCATGTTATTATTTGTGAATTAAATATATACTTGAGGTCTTTGAAACGACTATATACTTGCATACTTATGAAGAGTCCTACAAGGTGGAGAAACATAACTTCTTTTTAATAATGCATGGCAATATATTCCTATCATGTTTTAGAATAGTAAGGAAGAACATGCATTTGATATCAAAATAAATATTTTTTTCCAAAAATGGATTTCCATAATATTTTGAAAATAAACTAATTGTAATATATATAGCTTTCTAGTTTTTATAGGTGTGATTTATGAAAATCAGTTCATTGCTTCAATTTATAATATTAAAAAAAAAACCATTTCTTCAATTCATTTTCATAGATTGAAAATGGATTTTTTTTAACGCAAAGCACTCCACCTGTAATAATGTTTGATTGCTAAAATTGATGCTATTAGATTTGATATCATTCAATGATTTTAAATCAGTACGGTTTGTTAAAATCAGGTATTGAAACTGGATTTATTGTGGAAAAATCATTATTTTTAATATTTTGACGGATCTCCCAAAAATCAAATACTAAATCAACAACTTATCCACAGTTTAAGATATGTTGCTTATTAAATTTTGCATATTTTTGTATCATAAAATTATCCCTCTAAAATATTTTCATAAAAAGTAATTTAAATGTTAAAAAATATATTTAACAAATCACCAGGTATTAAAATACCAAAGTTCGGTTTATTCAGTGTAAGGACAACGGGGGACGCCACTTATCTAATATAATTTTCAATACAATGTAAAACAAAATTTCAAATGAGTAATATGAGTATAAAACAAAAATAAAACTTTTTGAATTTATAAAACTTGTTACATTACTTTTTGAAAAAAGTAAGTTATATATTTGGTGCACCCTGTATAACAAATACTTTTTACACTCTTTGTTTCCCCGTTGTGTAATACGACTAATCCTAAATAATCAATTTGTTCTTGAATTAGTATTGTTTGCTTTTTGTAGGATAAAAGTAAGTATGAAATATTACATATGTTTTTACCAAATAGATAAGGCAATATTGCTGTTTCATTAAAGAAAAAAGATAGATAATGCGCGCATTGAGTAAGAGGTTTAAAAATATTGCTTTTGTTCCTATTTTATATTAAATTGAAGATATTAGTTTAAGAAGGGAAAAAGAATTAATTTTTTTTAAAAGTGATTGATTCTTGTAAAAATATTTATTTCATAAACTTAATCATATCTGTTTGTGGTTGGAAGATCGTTGAAGAAAAGGTAATAGCTTTTTCAAAATCGTTTTAAAATTTGTCTTTCATCATTATCAATAACCATGAAATGATATTTTATTTTATTTTTGGCCTGCATTTTTATCGTTTTTAAATTGAAAAACTTTTCACAGGGGTAATTTGTACAAAGAAGCAAAAATATATTTTGTAAATTTTTTTTTTTCCTAATTACTAATTTAACTATTTAGCTAGCTTGCTGATACAATTTCATACAAATAATTGCTGACACTTACCAACTGTATAGTTACACGTGTAAAACAGAATGCAGTTAGACATGGATTTTCGTTCTTCATGAGTCGTTCAAAAAATTTGTAACGGTAGGGAGTTGGGGTTAAGTACTTTACTCTGAAGCCATTAAGTAACTTTTTCACTAAATATTTCCTTTTTTTTAAAAGGTTTTTTGAATAATATTGTTCATAACAGAACTGAAGTCGAGTACATATTTTCTGAGTCAAGTTCGAGTAATCAGTATCTGTTCCGGGTCAAAAAAAAAGACACAAGTCTGGACTCGAACACTGGTTTATACATATTTCAATTTCTAGGGAAAGTATACAAAACTCAGTTATGAATTGGAGACAGTTCAAGACCATTTGATCTCATGTGGACCGAACCAGTAATTTAATAGAAAATGTCCTATTTTGTTAGTGTCGCAAGTATTAATTTTTTTAGTAGTGAAACTGTTCAAATTAGATCAGAGGCTGAGAAGGCGAGGAGGCTGACTCCAAATATCTAACAAAGGAGATATGTCAAATGCCCCACTATGAGCCAATTAGAAACTAATTGACTAATGAGCAGAGAGAGTAATTAACTTTTTTAAATTAAAATTACTAGTTCTGATTTATAAATTTATATGTAAAATTTTTTGTTATTTGCTTATAAAATTCCTTTAAACATAATAAGGAATCAGAATCGGGTGACAATTTGGTATCGGTATATTGCTAGTTAAAACGGATATTATAGGTCAATGGGAACTCAACATTTTCCCAAAAAGTTATATGTGAACAACTCTCACATATATTACATACATAACAAATGAAATTTTTGGTCGTATCGTAGCATTTTCTAACGTGCAAGATTTGTTATTGTTGGCAACCTAAACAGTGTTTTTTTTAAAGCTTTTATTATTATTCTTGGAGAGAGAAGATCATTGTATAAAGTTTAACCACGAGAGTGTGTACTCATGAATGGCAATGAATAATACTCAGGATTTGTTGGGGATTCATAAGTTTAAGTCCATTTTGGACTCAGAGTAGAATTCCGGATCGAAAACGGAGTAATTCATGTTTATTTAATAAATCGGAAATTTAATTACTGATTGTCTTCAAACTCGGTGAAAGACAGGCTTTGTGACACAAAATTCCTTATATAAATTTTCTACTCAATTAAAAAAAACAAAAAACGAGAAGAAGTAAAATGGAGAAAGAGTTAAATTTGGAAGCTTCTCTCACGTGGTATGTCGCCATGCCAACAAAGGAGCTCAGGTGCAGTTTCACTAAGATATGTCTTTAAAACAAAAATCTAGACCGAACCATGGTCTTGGGCGTTTTGTCCAGCATAGGTGAAGTTTGCCCTCCCATTTTCGTGGAGAGGACGGAGCAGCTCAATGCAGATGCTTACATAACACTTCTGGATAAGAAAGTTTGGGGACAACCTTGTGTTCACTCAAGAAGGAGCTCCATTCCATTGCCCCGCTGAGACCCAGACCTTTCTAAGACACACCTTTTTGGTACTTTTAGTACCTCAACATGTAGCCACCGTCCTCCCCAGATTCGAACTTCTTGAACAACTCTATATAGGCGTGCGTGGAGGAGAGGATGTGTGCTACTCCTCATAGGATTGTCCAGTTTCTTGAGGATTCCATCAAGAAGGAGGGGACAAAGCTCAAGTCTGACTAAATATTCAAGGCCTACAGGGGCTTAGGTCTCATATACTGAATAAATGTTTCAGATGTTTTGAAAGGACATTTTTTTAACAAAATCCTATTGTTAAATTGGAGTGGAACTTGTTTTTATTTTCTTCATGTCCCAGTTACATGTAGCTAAATTAATAAAATTTAATGACAGCTAGGCTGCTCTCTTTTCAAATATATCTGGGTTACCATCTTAATTTTCGGGTGTTTTTTGACATATTGAAAATGCTTACGATTAACAAAATACACTTTATCAAAATGGAAAACTACAAATTGTAAATGTTATTAAAACGTGTTTTTGTTTATTAAAATATATTTTTGTTTTCTACAAAAAATATATGAAATTGATTTTACATTTATAAGTATATTTTAATGTATGCTTGGCTTGTTATATCATTTGATATTTCATTTTGATGACACAGTTATTTTAAAACACATGTGTCATATTTTATTCATGAAGCAAAGACTAATAGCTGTATGCATAAAATTTAGATTTGCCTTTTAGGTGTTTCTTGTGAATAAAGATAATCGTGACAAAATATGTCATTCAATGATTTTATTGCATACTTTTTAAAAGCACATGTATTTGCATAAAAGTACTTTAATATAATTTGTTTAAAAAAAAACCCTTGTTGATGCACAAGGTAAAGTATAATATAATGGACCTTAAATAGATGTCATCAGGACTTTGGATCCTAAATGGATATAAACACAGAATAAGCTAACTATCCAACTTACAAATTAGTCAACAGATGTTACTTTTAGAAGCTTCACTGTGTACTTTATTGTTATTGGAAGCTGACAGAGTCTGTATACGAGAATGCGGATTTACTCAAACTTAATGAAAATAATTTGAAGTGTATAAGTTGAATCAAAAATCTATTAATGAGAATGAGTTCTTTCAATCCCTTTTATCTCTAAAATAAGGGGTGGATCAAGGTTAATAAAGATACAAGGTTAGGCCATCATGCAATTGGGCTTTCTAGAAGTTTCAATTTGATGTATTGCCCAACTGCTGGACAAGACAGGCTGATTTGGACAAGACAGGCTGATTTGGACAAAACACGCAACTAATCACAGTGTATGACGTCACTATTGCTAGAATTTTCAATTTAATGTATCGTACCAACTTTTCGGGAAGAAAAAGAGATTGTGATAAAACACGCAAACCCTCATCTACTATGACGTCAATATTAAAAGCGTGGTTGAAGTCAAACATCAGTCGTTCACGCATTATGGTGTAACCTTGTATTTATATTAACTTTGTAGTGAATCATATTTTTATACATTTTAAGTAGCTCAAGGCTATTTCATTAAGACTATTAATTTATAGTATAGCAATTCTTTCTAAAGGATACTTTATTAATTCTACGCTGAATATTTTCCTTTCGTATCGAGCCTTTCAATTGATTCAACTTGAATGTATTTTCACATTTAAGGTGAAACAAAGTTATAAAAATGAATGAATAACCAGAATTTAGTTTTTCATTCTGATTTTAACCATAGTTTTTTGTTTTTTTGATTTCCTTCAATTTAACTGTTAGCTATTTGTATTGTTCTGTGTATTTTTAAAAATGAAATATAAATATAAGTAGAGTATTTTTCAAAATTTCTAATTGACATATCTTAAGATTGAACCACTTTAATTTTTCCTTTAAGAGTCATTTTTGATCAATTCTTTTGTTCATTTTACAACAAATAATGTATTTTTTAAGATGTATTGTATTTTTGTTTTTATTGACCTTTTTGGATCCCTTATCCTCCTCTCTGTCGATATTTAGTTTTAAGACGTTTATTATTTAGAAAGAAAATACTTCCATCTACTTAAAAAAAACTTTTTCTATAAATTGGAGATTTTATATTTTACAAAAGGGCCACATATATATATGAGATCACACAACCTTGTTGCAACAGCCCTGTATGTACTTATTTACAAAATATGAAGATTTAAAAAAAATATTATATAATTTTCATATTTAAAAAAATTTTTTTGCAAAAAGGAATATAAAAATTCAGCATGGGAGTAATTAGTATTAATTAAATTTCTATTATTACTCAAATGGACAGTAACAATTACAGACGGAGTTCTTATGAAAAACCGAGTTGATGCATTAAAAAAGAGAATCCCCATGTAATAGTATGGTTTATTTCTCATAAATAGATCTATAGTCAAAACACAAACTCGACTTGACCCAAAATCTAAAAAAAAAACAATTCAAGTTTGAATGGTTTAAATATTCATTATAACTTTTAGATTTACAGTTAAGGTTCTTATAAATGTTTTATAATCTCCTCTATTTTTGAATTTGAGGAAATACATCAATTATAAATAATTGTTCCATCACTAATAACTACCCAATACATCTTCAGTGTTACTTGTCCTTTTTTATATGCACGCTCATACGTAGTTACTCAATACATATCCAGATGATTTCCCTATGTTATCATCTCAAGAATGAAATAATAATAGCTTTAGAAAAAAATAATAATATGATGGTATGAATGATGAGCCAAAGAGTACTTTAGTCTCTATAGCGATATCACAGCTACAAACGCTCAATGCTACATACAACACGCCTATGAAATTTTATTGATATAACTACATTGTTATATATTAGTTCAAAAATATGTATATAATATACAGCAGGGAATAATACATAAAGTGCCCCCCTGTATACACGCTCAATGTGATATTTCATTAATAAAACAATATTGTTATTTCTGATATAAAAAAAAATTTACCGAAAGTTGATATACTTTCAAAGATTCAAACATCCATACATTATTTTTTATTCGCTAGCTGATAAGCTGAACCAATTAATGTTACCTATTACATACTTTTTCATGAGAATGAGTAATATTTTTTGGAAAAGAATAGATGTTTCACTTAATTCAGTCTGGTTGTATCAACTCACTGAATACTCAAATTTTATTTCATAGACACATAATAGAATGCCCTAATTCCCTTAGTGAAAGATCTTTTTAGATTGAAGGAAGCAGGAGTTGATGTTATTTTAAAAATCCAAGAGAGAAGTTTTGTTTGACTAATTAAGAAGATTTTCATTTATCACATTTTTCTGTAGTAGTATACCTTGAACAGGCGTTTACAACACAGAAATATTCCACGGAACATCTTTTGATAAAAAACCATTATGTATACTCAAACATTTATGTACTTCTTAGTATTTTTTAAAGCATCTTCAAAAAAATTATGGATACAATGATCATAAATATTTTTCAAAGATTTATTTTTACCCTTTTTATTACATAAGAAAATTGTATAAGTTTATCAATGCATATAAAAGATTTGATAGTTTTCTTAACACAAACTTAAATACACACTCATGCAAATAAAAATATTATTTTGCCTACGCCACAAAACAATTCATAAAGTTTTTATATCTTGTTTAAATCTCATTAACAGCGTTTATGATGAACATAGCAGCAAGATTTAAAGATATTGCAACAGTAATGAAGGTTATTGTAGAATGAGTATTGATGCAACATTCGAAAGAGCTACAATACTTGAGCTGATTTCGAGGGATTTTAAAAAGTAGGGTTTAAATACAATCTTTGTTGATATGGGGGTCATTTCATCCAAGCCTGTGATTACAGGTGTGTGTGTGGGAGTGATGATTGGGCACCCCTTGACTAAAAGATTGTCATCTAATCTGTGTGGGAAACAATATTTTTGTAATTATGTCCTTTGTTGTTGTGAGTGCCGTGTCGGTCCTTATTTATTTGGCACAAACAAATTCAGTCTTAGGACTGGTCCTATCGGTTATTAGGACCGTCATCCATTGGGACTGGTCTTTAACTATCGGTCTTTAGAACTTGTCATAAAAATATCGATTGTTTATTAAGCCAAATAAGATATATTAAATATGTATTAAGATTAGTCCACGTATTTTACAACAAATATATATATTTTTTTATAATACGAGCATGTATTATTTTTACTTAGTATATAATTTATCCCAGGGATTTTCAACCTTTTTAAAGTGATGTACCACTTGTAAAATATTAATTTAACCCAGGTACCCCTTTACCAGCACAAATCATTTTTGCCTTCAGTGACAGGGATGTCTGCAGGATTATATTTAGGAGCGGGGTAGGCTAGCTTTGGATTTTTTTTTGGAAATAAATTTAAAAAAATTATAAAATACAAATTTTTTGGGAGAAAAAAATTAATATTAAGTTTTCCAATTAAAAAAAATTAATTAATTTGGAGGGGTCTACAATCTGCATCCCTTTCAGCCCACCCCAGCGGACATCCCTGAGTTATGTAACGCTTTTAAAATCTCAATTACCCCAATGCCCAAGGGTACGCAGACCCCTCTTGAGAACTACTGAGTTAGCTTATTATATAACGCAATATTAAAAAAAAGAAAGAACACTCTCGTCGACGTCACCAAGAATCGATTTTACATTCTTTAAGGATCGACAACTGGAACTGTACTGTATAGACCAAACTGGAATGGACCGTAGTACTTGATCCTATATAACCCCCGACATAACACTAGTTGTTTTCACAACCTTTAAATTAATACGTCTAAATATGTTTTCCAGTAAAAATGGTCTTGAACATTTTTTTTATTTGTCTATTTGATTGAATAAAAGTTATTCAATCATTTTTTTTTTTTTTGGTTATTTTGTAAAATACAAAAAATATTATTTCACAATTGTCAACGATTTATCAGACTATTAACGAAATCCTAAGTCCAATGAGTCCGAGTAATACACGTACAGTGGACTCACACTCATATCAATATAAAAAATCCTGCATTTACATTTGCAAAAACGGGTATCCTGCAGGTAAAATTTATAAAAAGTATTCAGATCTTTATTTATTGATGAGTATCTGTTTTTAACCGGGTATTTATTTTATATACTTAAGTATTTACAGGTAATTTGAGTCTATTATTTTTTGAAAAGGCAGTTTCCAATTCATTTTAATTATTGAAATTATTAATTAATTTTTGATTCTATATTTAAATTAAAATAATTGTTGAAAACCAGGTTGCCTTACTTTTAGAACATCTCCTATAACTTCAAATTTTTTTAGCTTAACAGTATTTTTTGCTAACATGGCAAAAATTTCTAAAGATATAGAAGGTTTATTTGACCCAAATTTTATAGAAACTAGATGTTGTACAACAAATTTCAAGATATATAAATATATTTACTAAAGTAGTGGTCTATTTTGAATGTCTCATGTATTTTTGGACGGTAAAAAAGTGTGTTATTTCATTCATTAAGTTTTTTTAATAAAATTATTTTTTATCTATTAATAGTATAAATAGATTACAAAAAAAATATATTCAATGTATTTGATGATTTTTTTTTAAACTGATGATGATTTGGCATCCGTAATACCAGGAGAGTCCCAATCAGTTAAAACATAGAGGTTAGAACAATTAAGGGACCCCTTTAGTAATTATAATAATTGGTATTCACGTAAATACCCTCTTATCCGGAATTTTCACCATATCAGCTAACATATACAATTTTCAACTTAATCTTTCATGCCATTTCTTCTGAATTTTTATTTTTCTAAATAGTCCCCTTGTAACTCTACACAATTATCTCATTGAAGCTCCCATCTCTCTAACCCATCCAAATAGCACTCAGCGTTTTTCTCTGCAAAATAATGGTTCACAAGACACTTTTTGTTTTTGCCTCAATTGCTCTGTATTGGATTGACTTAGACGCGTCAAATTTTCACACAACCAGTCTTTATATCTCTGCTATTGTTTGAATGTAGTTAAACGTTACAATTTCATAAACAAAAACAAAAAAAACAACTAATAATAATAACAACTTCCCTTCCACAATGTCTGAAACTTTGGTGGTGAGTAACTACCAACTGATGCTAGGTAGATGTGACTAGCTTTTATTTACGAGTACTGCCATCTTTTTGTTGATATATTTTCAGACCACCTAGGTTTCCTATTTTGTACCATTCTAAATTTGAAAACTGGATATGGATGTTTAGTGCAGTAACATACTTAACCCCGGTGGCCGTTAGACAATATTTGACAGATATTAGTATTTACTCCAATATATTTATATCGATAAAGTCCGAATTTACTGGAATTGTCGTTATGTAGCCGCTAGAATTCTACAAAATTTTCTTTTTGCAAATCTTTTTCCCACAGTTTAAACGTGAACAACGAAAGGAAACATTACCAAAAATGAATGAAAGAACGGAAAAGGGGTGAACGGATTCAAGCCTGGTCTATTTCGAAATGACACATTGACTAGTGATACCTTACTTATAGTCATGATCTTAGTTGAGACTTAATAAATGTAGGAAACGCCATCGTTTGAAATAAATGAATGTTCCAAAAGTAAAGACTAGAGGTAAAATTCGAGCCTATAAATTAAAAACATAAAAGTCTACTAATAAATATGTGCAGCAAAATTATTTAAAACCACGGAGCTGTATAGCTATATGATGTAAAAAAAAAAATAGGTATTTTCACCTTCTTGTTCATCTTCAGTGACGCAAATCCTGTGAATTTTTTAGCTGCCCCGTTTTTTTGGAACTGAAAAATGACTTTTCTTTTCCATAACAGTTGTCAATTTTAATTCATTCCTGAGTAGTGAACTTCCTCTCCTCATAAGATTCAATTATATTCAAAAACCTGATTTAACATTCGTGTGTGTCGTAAAAGACGGAAAGTAACCTTGAGGATTTGGTGTGGAGTTTTAATTGTAAGTTCTTGCTGTACTCAGAGTAGAATTAAGGATCAACATCGGAGTAATTATACATAATGTCCTTGATTATTTCTTCCTCCCTTGTCACAGCTGATTGTAGCTGGTCTAATGAAACGTCATGAGCTTTATTCATTCTCCCCTCCAATACACTCTTCAAATTGTCAAGGTTAATATTGTCATTTTGGGTTTTTTTTTAACATACCCATTTTAAACAGGATTTTCATCACTAATTACTTTAGTTAACTAACCTTAACTTTACTCCTTCCCAATTATACGATTTCCCTAGTTCTAAAAATCTATTTGATCAAGTTTACTTTGTAGAAAGGGATTTGTAGAGTATTTTATTTATAGTGTAGAACATAAATATATATTTGTATATAAACATGTATTGTATTTGTTTATCTTTATGGGTATTTTTCTCAATCCTAGTTGTTAATTCGGCACCAAAACCATTTATTTCTAAGAACAAATAATATTAATTAAAACTTGTATGAAAACAAAAGGTTTTTTCTATTAAAACTCAAATAAAAATAATGTTCCTTCCTTCGTAATAAAACGTATAGGTACTAGGTAGGTACTCAAATTAAAATGATAAAAAAAAACTTTTTTGAGAGAGGAAATAAACAAATTTTGTTATGATTATTTTGGTTTTTTTTTCGGGAGGGGGGTAAAAGGAAGTTTTCTGGTTGAAACGATCCTTGTGATATATAGGTCAATATTTTTAGGCTCAATGTCACAAATTCAATGCTTTAGAAACAGATTCCACTTTTTAGAATATTTAGAAGGATGCTCTAAAATTGTGAAATAGTCTATTTATAAATACAGAGAAAAACACGTTGATTTTGTTTTAATATCATACGTTTTCTAAAGATGACGGTTTTTTAGTCAAATTAACAAATTTACTTAAGTTACAGGTGAAATACAGGTCGCAAACACGGGAGCGAATGAAAAATAAATTAAACAGTTATTTTAAAGAAATAAAATGGATTTTCCCTTGGATCCCTGTGGTTCTCTCGCACAACCTGTGGGCTAGGGTGTATTTTGGTATATTAGAAGGGGTACTTGATGTTGAGAGAAGATTCGTCAGAAGAGTTTAAGCTACTTGTAGGACCAGCAGTTAATCTGTACAACATTTTCACCGTTGACACCACTATAAATAAGCATAACATACGTTATATTATAATCGAACTTTTAGTGAATGTGTCATAATCAGTGAGACATCTCTTGAGGAGAAAAAAATCTAGTGGCTGGCACAAGCAAAGTCTGCCCTCCCACTTTTGTGGAGAGGAAGGAACAGCTCCATGCAGATGGTTACATCGAACTTCTGAATAAGAAAGTGTTACTTTAAGCCAGAGAAACGTTCGGGACAACTTTTTTTTTTCACTCAAGACAGAGTTCCGTGTCTTCGTGCCACTAAGACCCAAACTTCCTGAGAGACAACATTCCAGACATTTGGGGACCTTAACAAGTTGCCACCCTCATTTCCAAATGTAAATCTTTTGGACTACTCCTCACAGGAGGGTTCCGTCTCTTGAGGCTTTCATCAAGAAGGAGTGGACCAATATCGAGTCTGACTACATAGTCAAGGTTTGCAAGACATTTAGGCCTTGTATTGAGGCAATTATTGGAGCTGAGGGTTCACACATTGAATAAAAGTTGTACTGTACACTGCTTTTGAGATGATTTTGTAAAATAAATGTCATCACAAAACCATTCATTCAAGTTTTACCTTTGAAAAATTATAAATAATAAAATGTAATTTTTGGAACTAGAGTAGAACTGAGGATCGATTTCAAAATAATTCCTCCCTATGTCCTTTGTTGATACAGAGTGGGAACTGTGTTTATTTCCATCTTCTTCTAGCTGCTTTCCGTTAATCCTATACATGACAGTTCAGCTGCTCTTCTTCAAACAAAAATTTAAATCGTCAGTCTTACCAAGTCATTTTTTTTTTTTTTTTTTTTTTTTGCAAAGCGGCAGATCATATTTTATACAACTATAACAATTTCCTTGATTTCTTTATCATATGCAATGTAAAAAGTTCCAATTTGTATTACCTGGCAAAGGATTCCTGTCTATTGAGTAATTATTCAATTCTTACCCAAGAGTTCCTGATGAAAACGTGGAAATGATAAACAGGAAGAGAAGAAAACGCGTCAGTCCCATGGTGCAGTATCCCACTGCTTCTTCATTAGATCATTAGAATGCAGTCTTCTTCTTCTTTTTCGATTTATTATTACATATGAAAATTGTGCCAACTGTAAAAATAAGAAAATATAAAGTTAGTTATCATAGTACCAAAAATTATAAATAAAACCTTAACAAAGTTCAACATAAATAATGGATGACTAAAGAAAAATTTAGCATTGAAGTTTTTTTTCTATTGTTTTTTTTTTTACATAACCAGCTTTTAATCATTATGTTTCAAACATAAAGCTATCATTCGAATAGTTAATAAAATAAAATATTTGCCTATGAAGTGATGAAAAAAAATATTATTCCGCCGTTATTTTTATTATTATTTAAATATTATATAAGTTTAAAAAAATGTATATATATAAATTTGCTTGAAGATGTGTTACGTTATACAGGAATCAAGAACCTATTTTATGAATATTAAGTCTTGGAGTAAGCATAAAATATCAACTCATTATGTGTATTTTATAAAATGAATGATTGTAAAATTTGTTTAAAATGCTCATTATTTTTAAATTTATAGTGATATTGTCATGTGTACTTTCAAATAAGAAAAATCGTTTTGTGGTACTGTGACAATTTTCTTATTAAATAAGAAATGAAAAAACAGCATATTATCAATTTAAATCCGGATTTTTATTTGCAACGATTGCCCCCAGCGGCCTGAAACCTCAAACTTCTACATCACTTATTAGCACGATTTATAAAAGATTTCCTAATGGAGGTCGTCCACAACAGGTTTCACTTTTGGTCACTTTAAAGACCTTTAAGACATCAACAACTACACGTTAGCTTTTTTTTGTGACCCCAATTTGGATAATGACTTGAAGTTTTTCCATTTCGAGAATTTACAACTCACTCAAGTGAATTTCTTAACCAAACAAATCAAACTGAAGTATCAGTCATCTAAGCGCAGAATCAAATTGTAGGAAGTCTAAAAAGAGTACTTATAAACATTGCTGCCTTGAAACGTAAGGTGCACCGTTTAATGTATATCTAAAGGACTTTGAATTTTTCCATAGACAGAAGATAAAAAGTACATTCTATTGATTGCAAAATGTAATGGGATACCTCGGAATAAAATATACATAATTGTTAAGGTAATTAACACTTTTTTCCCTAAAGAAGTGTTAAATTTCAAAACTTTAGAGTTGTTGAGCTACCTCAAATTATTTTTGAAAAAAGCTCAAAGTTAGCCAATAATATTTATAGACTAAAAGTAAGGTTTTGAGATTCTAAGAACCTCATATATCGAACATTTAAAACAGAATCTCTAGCCTGATATACAATATGTGTAACATAACAATACATATCTTATTTTATTTTCAAATCTACTTCCTAGTGTAGTTTGTATTCTTATACATATTAACAAGAAATCCCTTACTCAGGTTTTTTCTTCCTTTTTGTTTATTCGTTCTCTATTTGGATGAAAAGATGCAAAGATACATTTATAAATTTTCTGTAAAGGACAATGTGTTGAATTAATATTTATAAAATTTTGAAAAACAAACACTTTTTTCTATATTAGAACATATTTTTCCTTCATCTTTGTTTTTTTTACCTAGTGATGAAAATCCTGTGTATAATGGGCATTTAAAAAAAATCGAAAATCAATATGGTAACCCTGATAATTAGAAAAATGTTTTAGAGGACAGAAAGAATAATGCTCATGACTTTTCATTAGATCAGCTGTGACAAAGGAAGAAGGAGAAAATGATATAAACAAGGATATTTGCTATAATTACTCCAATGCCGATCCCCAGTTCTACTCTGAATCTAAAACGACTTACTATCTTAACTCTGCAACAAACCTTTAGGGCTAAACTCCGTCTTATATGAGCGCACTCGAGTTTCCAATCAGGTCCTCTCCAAAATTAAATCTATTTAGGAGAGGAGGTTCACTAATCAGCAACTAAATAATAATGACTATCTAAAGAAAGGATAATTCATTCTTTAGATCAACAATTTAAAAAAAACTGGACTATCTAAAAAATTAACAGGATTTTCATCACTTCTTATACCCCATGTTGTCTACTTAAAGCAACGCATATTTAAAGTAGTGGTGGAGTATATGGCCTGGATGAGAGTGTAAAGATGTGGGAAAGGGTGGGAAGGATAGATTGGACTTACTATAATTCGTTTGAAAATTATGTCCAAAGTCTGAGGGATTGCATTACTGGCGCGTATCCAGGATATGTTAAGTTAGTAGCATCTCTTGGGAGAACTCATATCAACTTTCAGCCAGATCGGTCTATTTCTTTCTGTTTGGCTACGGTTGAATCGAAGAAATTAAGTGATTTTCAAAAAATGGTCGAAAAAGGGTTTTGTGTGATAATTAAACATTACTTTATGAAAGGCAAAACGCCTCAGACGACTTAAAAAAAGCTTCATAAACATTAAAGGGGCTCCAGAGTTTATAAGTGATTTCAAACTTTTCAGAGTGGGCATATGTACGCAAGTCACACTGAACGTTCTGGACGTCCTGTTGAGGTTACTACTCCGGAAATCATTGCTAAAATCCATGATATGGTGATGGATGACAGAAGAGTGAAGGTTCGTAAGATTGATAGTGCTGTTGGTATCTCGAATTGGAACCTTATTTCCATTAATTTTGCGACCACAACTGCTGAGTTGTGAGCAGGTGCATTGTCGTGATGGAAAATGACTTTTTTGTAGGCCTATTGTGGGTGTTTTTCTTGTAGCGTAATAGTTTTACCCTTTCCAGATAATCGATGAAGATTATTCCTTGTGTGTCCAAAAGACAGTAGCCATAATATTTTTGCCCGATTCCTTGATTCAAACAAATTCCAAAATTAAAGGAATGGACCGATGCTCCCGCTTCAATTAAAAATGAGCGGCGCTCATTTTTTCTCTCGTATAGGTGCATTTTTATTTGACAACTCTTTATGATTGCACTTTAATTCAATATATTACTCGTTCAAGTATGCCCTACGATTTTTGAAACCCATACATTATTTGGAATAGCTTATAACAATCGAATTGGTTTAATTTGTCGTTTGGTGTGCCTTGAGCATATCAGTTATGACTGATAATTAGACAAAAATTGTATACATAAAGGTTTCTCAAGTTTTTAAACTTATGCTTGTGTGAGATTTTGAGATCCTGTGTCCATTTTTTACATAAAAATATAAGAAAATCGTCTTTCAGTTGGGAAAATTCGTTAACAAAAAATAAAAATTTATCTTCCAACGCTATCTCCACAAAGTAAAGGGGCTGGTGGTGTCTATGGGGGAACCGATATCTGAGTCTTCTTTAAGTGGTCAGCATCATAAGAGGCAAAATCTTCAACCGAAAACCATAGAGAGTAAAAGATGCAGCATAGAAAAAAGATTCTATCTTATCTTGAGATATAAGAGGTAACAGAAAAAGTAAGAAAACTTAAATAAATGAGCGAAAATTTGATTGATTTTATCACTCTTCTAAAATGAAAAGTGCTCTCCCACTAACACTCACTATTTGAAACAATTAGAGCACTCCCACTCAAGAATTTTGAGCGTCGCTCGTAGTGGCGCTCAATTCAGCGCCGCTCACTAATGCATTGGTAGTATGAGATGATGAAAAAGATTGTGAAGCCTTGGTCGGATGTCAACTACATCAAAGAGGATTATTGTAGACAGCAAGACTCAATACCCAGCCATAAGATCATAACAACTCAAGTTTGGTGCAAGGAAAACCTCACTGATTTCTGTAATTCCAAATTTGAGACCCCTCTTCCCTACATCAACATACATGTGTCACTGGAGTATCGAATATGGTGTTTCGTAGGTACAATCCCCTGCGAAGTCCCCTACCGCAATGCCGATTCCCTGAGGGCCTACGTTAGGAAGGAGTGGGCTGATATATCCAATGGCTACGTCATCTAGGTCTAATTATATTTGATGCAGCAAAAACAATGAAAAGCTGACTGGATTATTTCAATATCAATAATCCTCCCAAAATAATAATTTTATTCCATTAAAATCAATTTTATCAAATATAAGTAAGAAAAGTTGACAAAAATAATTCCAAAATAGCCAATATTAAATTATACAATTATATTATCAATTTTATGTGTATAACTTTTTTGATGCACGAGAAATAAAGGCATATTGCACCTGATCCCGTATTGACAATCAATAATAATCAATAATGGAACAACATAGCTCAATCGACAGTGCGTTCTCGGAGGAAGTCAATGTATGCGTAGATTTGCGTCTCGGTTGTTCCTAGAGAAGGATATGTATTTCATATATACGAAGTAAAAGAGAATTCCTACGTGTAATATACTTATTCTTAATCAGTACAACTGGGTGTGAGCAATTTAATCACATAGGAAAAAAAACTCAATAAACAAATTATTGGGTAATTTTTTTATCCTATGTTTGGTAAAATAAAGATTAAGTTGAATTTATTGGGGTTATTTTTTAAAGTTTTGCCCGAACTTCATATTTTCTCTTTCTAACTCAAAAAATCAGAAACGGCGTAAGCAAAAACTTAATGGAACGCCGTAGCTCAAATGACTAGACGCTTGGGAGAGATTATTCTTTTGAGCTCAATGCGCTTAAATTCACGCGCGGCTGTTACTAGAGAATGAAATATACTTTATGTAGATACATTTCAAGAAAGATTCATATGACAATGGAGTAATTTTAATGCACTAATGTTTACTAATACTTAGTTAGTTCAACTTCATTTGACCAATTAAAGGAACATTAAAATAACGAAAGACGGAAAGTTCAAATTCAGTTAATTACCTAAACCTTTTGAAAAATAAGGAAAGAACATCACAAAGTGACGCGAATTATATAATATTGAAGTATGAGAAGAGAAATTTCGACTCTAAGGAGCTATTTGGACAATTAGCACTTTGAAAGATCTTGGAAAGTAGATTGAAGGTCTCATTATGTCATGGATGTTATGAGTTTGTCTCTTATACAGTATAGGGGGAAGGGAGGGACTTAACGTCGATTAGTGGGCAAAAATATGATCTTGAAGGAGATGACATCCAATTCTGTAAGCCACTATGACTCATTTTTCGTCAATCACAAAAGCTGAAATTATAATTATTTCCTAAATACCTCCTACTACTGGAGTCGTAGAGTTCAATTCCATCTCTCTATAAACTATATATATATATACACGGTATGTATATATACTTATGGATACAAAAGTTAATAGGATTTATTTAAAACATTAGTTTGTCTATATACAACTATGTACACGTACTTAGTAAAGCAGTATAAATCGTCAAAGTTGACTTTTCATTTCCGTCTTCACATATTTAGGTATTTTAAATCATTGTATATCTGATAACTTTTTTATTTATGCAGCACCTACTTCGTATACCTAGAGTTGTAAATGGTACGCATTTACAGTATGTAAAAAAAAAATAAAGAAACTGAGTATGAACATGGTAAAACTGGCAAATTAATGAATGTTTGAAAGGAATCAGGCAGAAATTATAGCGATGTCAATCCTTAATTCTACAGAATGGGGACCCAAAACTTGCAAATATTTAATGACGTATCTAAACGACGGCTGAAACCAAAATAAAGAAATGTTGTTTTTATTTCATGCTCCTAAGTGTAAAAATGTCAGAGAAACAACAAAAAGATAACGCGTGTGCAATCTGCTCTGCGCCGTTGCAGTCCCTAGAAAGATAAAAAGATCGTTGGGATCTCCATCCGGACTACCTACAGTATCAATAAGTCCATTACAGCCCTATACATCCAAGAAGAACCAAAACTTCTACAGAAACAATATATTTGACTTCTGGCCTAACTCCATGTGGCACTACTCCACCCCTGACCTCAACTCTCAGTTTAAAACGTCTTGAAGAAAAATGTCTGCCTCGCCTCTCATCTAAATTTGAATTTACTCTTAGCTGCCATCATGACAGCATGGTACACCATGGTAAAAAAAAACTGCCAATCTGTTCGTCAGCGTGCTTAATCTGTTATTGTAAGTGAAGGAGGACTTATTCAATAAAAAATGTAGCTAAATATAGTATTTAAACATATCACAAATTGGTTTTGAGATGCCTTTTCCTGATTCCATAAAAGTCCCGTTTTTCGTAAATTAGTCAATAGTCAAGATAAATTCTCAGTGTTAATCTCTGTCAATTATGAATGAATAAATATTAATGACAGCTTTAGAAAATAACAAAACACTCTTCAGTTTACTAATAACAAGAAAACTCGTACGCTAAAAAACGCTTAGGATTTACAACCCTGGATATAACTATATATGAGTACACTTGAAAAAAAAATAGCAAGAGAAGAGTGGAAAAATTATATTTAAGCTCATCAAAGCTCATTCTGAGTGAGGAAACATTATTTTGATCTTTTATAATGTATATATGTACAAGTAAACTTTATAATTAAAAGCTATTTCATAATTGAAACAAAAAAAGAACAGTACTTATACAAATGAAAGCAGAAGACCAAGGCACAGTATTTATAATGCTGTTATTTTTTTTTTTTTTTTTTTTTTCAAAAGCAAAAAATATATACACCTATGTTTAACACATAAAAAAAGTATATTTCAATTAAAATAACATCCTTTGCTTTTTCTTTTTTAAATGTATACCTTCCAAAAAGAGATATTGCTTTCAAAATTAATTAGTTCTAGGTTTTTCCTATACCTAACATTTTACTTATTATTAGGTGTATACTGATGCATCAGATTCGGAAGAATCTGCACTCTTTTAAATATGAGAATCGGCTCAAAAACTTCATATTCCACCGTTATCTATACACACTTATTTATATAGATTTTTTGAGCTCATTTTTGAAGACAACATTAGGGAAACAAATCAATAAAATAGCTAGACTAGACGATGCCGTTCAGACAAATTAAAGTAATAAGCATGACATGACATGACAAACAAATAATTTTCTATGGTCATTTACCTACAAAACATTAATTGAACCAATCACGTCTCGACGTTGCTGATTTGCATTAACTAATCAAATGCATGTAATAATCATAACTAAACATACAATATATGAGATTCTAATTTTTGATTACTCATGCTTGATATTAAATATCAGTTCAAAAATGGATGCGGAATGATTGTTTTAATAAAGGTACTTATAGCTTGGGGTTTAATGAAGAAAATAGTATTTATATAATCCAATCCTAATTCAATAATCCCGACTCTCCTGATTAATAAAATAATTTGTACATACAGATTCACAGACCCCGTCACTTTTGACGACATTTATATATATGACAAAGTAATGCTTCATAAACTACTTTAGTTTTTGTCAAAGGATCGGTAGCAATTGAAAAATGTTAACAATTATTTTTAGAACTCTATTGTTCCCTTTCATGGAAGTTAAAATCGATCCCGTTATTGGTATTGGTCTTTGGAAAAACTTGTCAAAGTTTATAACACTGTCTATGTGCAAACATCATTTACAATTCGGTTATAGTAAAGTACTTTATTTTAACGATTAAATTTGTTTCTTAGAACTTTAATCATTTCTTTTTATTCTTTGATTTATGGGGACTTATTAAAATAGTTTGTTTTTATTTAAACATAATGTAGACTTAACCATAGAATGTTTTTATTCTACAATTATAAGTAAAAACATTGAATGCTTATCACATCGTCATATTTATTTTATCTCTCAAACTTTTTTTAAAGAAGAAACAAAAAAACAGGGGAGTGTGCAGGATGATACAGGGTAGGCCAGCAGAACGTGGACTCGAGAGATGGATTTTATAAATAGATTAATAATTTTATATTTTCCATAATAGGTAAGAAAATAATGATAACAAAATATGTAGAAAAGGTTTTTGTGATTTTTTCTCACTTAATATGGCCAACTTTATTATCCATCACAGCCTTGATACGTCGCGTTAAGGCCATGCAGGAGTTGATGACAAACTCATCTGACAAGTTGTCCCATGCAGCTACTATAGAGGACTTGAGTGAGTACGCGTTTAGGTGTGAGGTCCTCTTGTTTTCACTTTCTAAAGTACCGCAAGTCCAGTAAGTTCAAATCTGGTGCCAAAGAGGGCCATATCTCTTTGTACCAGACTCGAGCCATGTTAACTGTGCATAACTTTTGGCACTTGGAGGATGTGTGAGAGGGAGCGCCGTTCTAAGTCTGCACGTAGTTACCCTACGGCTACATGGTGTATCTAAGTACCATACTAAGATTTTCTGTCCAGCCTTAAAAAAGAACTAAGGTATCTACATCCATTAGAGGCAACAACGTCAAGGACCATTGTTTGGGCGGATATTTAATTTGGTAAGCCCCTTGAACCTTTTCTTTTGTTTCCACATGCCGGCAGTTTTGAAATTGTTCAACTGTGGAAATCTTCTTGTCCAAATTTGCATTTATTCATGTGATAATTTTCTTGCACCTCTTGAGCCTCCTGGCTATCATGCCCTCTGTCAGAAGGTGGCATGGGGTCCGTGTGAAAGAAACTAATCCCAAGTTGTGCTGTATAGCCCTCTTGATGGTCCTAGAAGCCACAAAGAAGTGGTTGGTAGGGCGATTCATCGACTTAGTGGGATCCTCCTTTATATTCTTCTCCAAACTTAGCAAGAAATCTGTACCCCTCTTTAAATTATGCTCTCCACTTCCTGACGTCCTGGAGAGGTTTTCTCAATTTTTTTTCATCTTGACCAACTTAAAAACGAGGCTCATAGAACACTCAACAATGTCCTTAATCTTTATTAAATCATCTCCATCATATAGGAGATCTGAGATGCACAACCTTCTTGCTTGTTGCTCGTTCATGAGGATGAACTGACTAAATGATTAGTACAGTTTGTTTATGTAAAAAGGACACAGAAACAGAATATTAAAACATTAACACTAAACCTTTTATAGTAATGAGAAAATAAACATTAATTAAGAGTCCACGTTTTACAACCCTACCCTTATATATATATTTTTTTTTTGTGTGCTTCGTTTTTTCTTACAAGCCCATAATTTTTCCTTCATCAAGACAAACATTCCTTGATTTATCCACATATTTTTCAGTTTTTTGCCTTGCCTTCTCAGATTTGTTTGCTTTGATAAATTAGTCATGAACTCAGTTGTTAAGCAAACAAAGAAACTTGATTTACCCCCCTCTTAGCTACTTAGTTAATCTAAATGGTTTTTACAATATCAAAAAACAGTGCTTGATTACATGTAGATATTTTTTTTTACGAACAGACGGTAATGTTATTTAGCAGATGTTGAGAATTGTTCAGAGCTTAACAAGAGCCCATTGATTCAAACAATCAATGTACAGAAGACTAATAAGGGTGGAAAAGAAGCTGAAATATCGACAGCAGAGCAAAAAACAAAGTTAATTTTTATGTTATGAACCGTTTACAATGTATATATGCAAGTTTCGGGTATTTTTGGTACCGTCTCTCATATTAGTTTTGGAACACACCATCAGTACGTAATTTATTATAATTTTTGTTGGCAATTTCAAAACGTGGTATCTACCAGGTGGTTCATTGCAATTTGAGCACTTACTAATTCAATAATTAATTAAGGTTGAGTTATTAAATTTAATTCTTCTTTATATATATTAAAGCATACGCAATTAGCTACAAAAAAAACATGAGCTCTGTAGCCTACATACAAGTCGAGAAAATGATGCTTGAACGTAATCGACGAATTCAAAAAGGCCAAACTGGACCTAGAGGAGTAAAAGAAAACAGCTGAACCCAAGTCCATGAGGTCCCATAAAACAGATGTCAGGATTTCTCACCAGTCTGTCCAGAGAGCTATCAAAAAGTGGGTGGAAAGAGCCTTGTGAGGGTGGAGAGGCCACTTCTGACACCAGCAATGAAAGAAACTCATCTCCTCCCTTGCAGGACCCTTTTGAATGAGTTATGAATGAGGCTTTGAAATTCTTTTGAACTCTTTTTTTACCCTTTTGGATCCCCTACAGCCCTGATGCAAATCCCCTCGAACACACCTTTTAAGTACATGTCGAGGGGAAAGGATACAGTGTCCATCATCAAAACACCAAGGCCCTCAAAGCCACTGTCACCCTACACTGGGACGCCATGACAAAGGACTACAGTCGAGCGGGTTCCAGGCCTTCTATAATTACCGCTAAAGTCTACTACATTAATGATTAAGAGAGCCCAGACACATTTCTATTTATAATATTAATTTTGTTGAAATTCTATTGTTAATAAATAAATTAAATCTTGTTGAAGTATAAAACTAAAAGAGTTCAGATTTTAAGGAACCACTCGCCTTTAGAGAGGTAACGCGGTTTTATGTAACCAAAATAATGAAAGAGTATGGATAATGACGTAACTAGCTGATATCTTTGATGATGACATCAAGCAAAGTTTGTTCTTAGAGATGGTTTTTGTGAATGACTTTGACGCTTACTTAAGATTTAGAATTGAACCTGATGTCAAAATGTTTGGAACTGATATACTCCTTAATTTGCGCTTTATTTACAATTATATATTGATCTATGCGTAAAAGTGGTCAATTACATATTGAAAATATTTGGTAATTTAAGGATGATTCTATGTTGACATAAATTGCATCATTGGAATATTATAAATTGAATCATTGGTATAATAATTTTGTCACAGAGTAAGTTTTTATACAAGAAATCTGTTATTTAATTTGATTATTCCAAAAAATATATATTCCTATCAATTGGCTTGAGAGAATAACTCAAAACTTATAAAACTACTTTTTATATTTAAATCCTATATCATTCAATCTTTCTATAGATATGCAAAGAGTTGTTTAAAATATGACCTACCCTTATGTCATTCATGAGCACACGCAATAATTTGACTTTATGAATCAATTTTTTTACCTCAATAATAAGGAGCTTTGGATAATAGATATTTTGCAACAACAATATAGCTAACTTCTGGCCTGCCTCTACGTGGCCCTCCTCCAGGCCTAACCTAATTCCCTGCACTTTGCAATTTGAGAAGTCTTGAAGAAGAATGTCTATTGCATCTCTCATCCATCATAACGGCCATGGACACAACCTTCAAAGTCTAGAGCTACCAATCTGTTAACCGGCGTGTCAAGACTGTTATTGCTTGTAAAGGAGGACATAATACAAATTTATGAAGAGTTTTTATGAATTATTAAGAAAATAAAAAATTTGAATGAGAAATTTAAAAAAAGAAAGTTGTTTATTAAGAACAACTCAAACATATTTTTATAAAGAAACATATTTACAGAATACATATAGGTATACAAATATAAGTTTTCCAAAACTTTATGTTATTGACATTTTGTTTTATTTAAAAAATACTTTGATATTATGTCTGCGTTGCTCTTTACTCTGACTACCTTCCTATGTAAGCCTCTTCCAAAAAGCGATTTCACACCTTACTTGTACTTTAAGTAAAAGTCTTGTTTGTCAAACTTAAATTAATTCCAACTTGAAAAAGGTTCTAGGCTTGACTCTCTCGTACGAAGATAATATATTTCAAATTTTCTATTTAACTGTTAATTATCTTTTTAAATGATTGAATATATATTAATAATAGAAAAAATAAATTCTATGGAATCCTACCGAGTGGTTCATTAAAATATGAACACTTCGAATTTTAAAATAAAACAGGAAACAATTAATTAATTAACAAGATAATTTGAACAAAATTAATACTATAAATAGATGTGTGTCAGAGCTATCTAAATCATTAATGTAGCTGCCTTTAGCGATAATGATGGCTTCCAGACGGAGGTGGAAGGCCTGGCACCCGCACCTCTGTAATGGCGTCCCAGTGATGGCTGACAGAGGCTGTGAGGGCCTCATTTTTTTTGGATGACAGACACTGCAGGCCTTCCTCTCGAAATTCGTCCATAAGTTTTAGTTGGAGGGGTTGGCATCACGGCTGTAGGGGGCCAAAAGTGTGAAAAAATAGTTCAAAAGAACTCAAACAAGTCTTGCAATGGAAAATATATTTTGTTTTTTTTCCATTGGTGGTGTCAAAAGTGGACTCACCACCCTCACAAGGCTCTTTCCGCACACTTTTTTTGATAGTACTTTGGATAGTCTGGTATGAAACTCCGAGATCTCTTGCATGGACCCTCATGGACTTGAGAGGATTTGCCGGGGTTGTTTTAATTAATTCCTCCTGGTCGAGTTTAACCTTTTTGAAAGAGCTGTTCTTTCTCTACAACATTTCGGACTTGTTGACGGCATAAACGAATGTCTTGAAGACGCCCGACTACTTGGACTTTACGAATGGAAATTTGTCAATCAATTTCAAGTATCATATTCTCGACTTGTACGTGAGCCAGAGAGCTCAGTTTTATATTTGTTTTTGTAACTAATTGTAATATATATCGAAATATTAATTTATTTTAATCACTCAACCTTTAGCTAGTTATTGAATTTGTGGGTGCCCAGATTTTAATGAACCACCCGGTACAAAAGAAATATGTTTTATAAAATCAATCTGCAGGCCACTAAAGCACATTTACCGGGCTAAAATCTCATTTTTTAATTATTTTTTTACTTAAAAGTACATATAAATAAACATTCCACTAGAACTCTTGATTAACAAAAAATGTATGTATTTAAAAGTATTTGATTAGCTTGTAGTTTTAGTAAACTGTATCACAATAAAGATACAAACCTAAATTATACTATAATAAAAGTCACAATGGTGTCAGCATAAAATCTCCCGCAGACAAAACCTATCAAGAACATATCCCAATAATACTAAGAATTTTTTTTTATGTCGCACTAACAGTTGTGGGTATAATTACTTTGTTGAGTAATAAGTTACTTACTCCGTTGAAAAGTAATTTAGTTATATTACTTAGAATCAAGAGTAACAATATTACTATAATTTATCCTACATACTTTTCTAAATCAACTGAACCCTTTACCGTTTGAATTAAAAAGAAAATTCTCATTTGTATTAACTTTTATAGGCATCAGGATATAATATAAATGAAAAAACATCAAAAAATTTAAAGATCAACAGCGCTACAATCAATTTGGCAAGTTCTTTATATTGAATAATGATTTAGTGAATCTTTGTACATTAATATATTATATTCTGATCCTTTATTTATTGAATCATTGATCATTTTTACTCCTGTATCTTTTGAATAAAACCAAAAAATATAATTGTTTTTTTTACACATTAACAATAATGAAGTATGTAAATATGAAATTGCATTTTCTAACTTTGCATTGTTGAATTTAAGACCTTAACTTATTTTTTAGTATGATACGTCCAAAAGTATGTATTTTATGGTTTAAAAAGAGTTTATAATTTAATATTTCTAGAAATATTAAAACATAGCAGCAGGTTCTAAAATTTGGTGTACTGTAAGTATTTTTTAGTTTAAAAATAACGCAAGACTTTCACATTATACCAAACATAAACTTATATTCCCTAGAAATAACATAGTAACAGTACTTGAGTGTTTTGCTGCTTGGCTTCTGACTGGATTAAGACATGTTATTAATAACTTTAGTAATGACAGATTAAATGAAGTAATATATTAGGTTGGAGAAAAATTAATTTCGTATTTCCCGTCCTTTTTTTAGCTACGTATATCTTATTCATTATTGGTCACATCGGATCATATGATACAGCATTGTAAAGGTGTGAGTATATACTACAAGTATTTTATGGAAAATACTGCACTTGGACGGTTCAGTCGTGAATTATTGTATCTAGTATGGAGGTCTCAATACCGTTGATGGGACTCTAATTTTAAATCCCTTTAAAATAATGCCTTTAAAAGTGTTTGTAACTTTTTCCAAAAGATGAAAAGTATATAAGTCTATTTAACTATTTTGTCAAACCAATCACACGTATTTCGAACCTTAGAGCAAACCTTAAGCAAAAGGATAGAATGTATTTCTAAACTTTAAACTCGTTTTGCATCTTTATTATTACAATTAGATATTACTTTTAGGGTAAAAAAAATTACTCAAAAATTACATTGCAGTAATACTATTATGATTAATATCGCTGTATTTATTCGGTTGGGGGAGGAGGTCGAATTATTTGAAGTAATGTATTAATTGACTGCATTTTTGTAAATATAATATCTAGGTATAAATTTACTCTTTATAGATACAAGTTATCTGCAGTTAAGGTTGCAGTGTTGTTTATTTGTACAGGGTTGATCTTATCTAGTGGTATACATTTTAATTTTCTCAATTTTTTAAAAGTGAAATTTAAACAAGAGGTATTGTGAGGACATTTAAATGAAAAAATCATCTAAAAATAGTACTGGAAACAACTTTTATTCAATATGTGAGCCTTCAGCTCTAATAATTGTCTCAATACAAGGCCTAAATCTCTTTCAGACCTTGACTATGATGTCAGACTCGAGCTTGGTACACTCTTTTTTTATACAAGCCTCTAGAGACTGGATACTCTTGTGAAGACTAGTACACACCCTCTCCTCCAGACGCTGCCAGGATGGCGGTCACATGTTGATGTCCCAAACGTCCGGAAAGATGTCTCTAAGGAAGGTCTGGGTCTGACATAGAGCTCCGTCTTTAGTGAAAACAAAGTTGTCCCCGAACTTTTTTCAGGCTCAAGGTAGGACTTTCTTATCGAAAAGTTTGATTTCATCATCCGCATTGAGCCGCTCCTTCCTTTGTTCAAAATGGGAGGGTAGAATTTGCCTGTGCTGGCAATTGGATCTTTTGTTTTAAAAGCTAAGACATTGTTTGGGTGTTCGGTTGTGATGAAGCGGCTGTTCCACTTAATCACAGTGGATTCAACGATGAAAAAATTTCCATCCGAAAAGAGCAAAACTTTGCTCGAATTTTTGTTGGAAATTGAGAAAATTTAGAATCCTCTTTATTCTTTCCAACCGTCACCGCTTGCACTGTTCAAAGCTAAGATATCTGGTTGTCTTCCTCCCTGATTTTGCACCAATGCCATTCTGGATTGAAAATAATAAATTGTGTACCACTAGATAAAACCGTTTGTGTTCGAATGTATTGTAGCAAGAAAACAATTCTAATTGTATTTTTAAAAGCTGATATTCTATAACACAATATCTTTTTTGAAATTGCCTTCGATTATCTCCCAAATAGTGACAATATATAAACTATTAGTAGCTATTATGTATATATTTTGTATAGGTTGAGATAAACAATTAATAGTGGTTGAATAAACAATTGGTTTTGAGTTGTTAAGAAATTTATCAAATTTGAATATGGGAATATCTAGACTTCTTACTAAGTGTAGCACTTACTTAGTCATTGATATATATATATTTTTAAATTTCCAAATCATAAATTGTATATATCTATACATGATCATAGGTACACAAAGTGAGTACCAACAACTTGTAGTAAAATTTAATTAGGGTTTTATTGCCGTTATTTTTAATTACATTGATTCATTACACAACCAAATGACAGCTGAAACAATAATAAACAAGTTTTGTTTTTGTCGCATGTCTTTAAGTGTAAAAATTAGTAATGGAACGGTTCCAAAAAAAATCCCAATTCTGATTATATTCTACTAAAAGTTACCGATGCCGATTCTGATTGTTTAATATTTTAAATAATTGTTAAAAAATACAATTTATCTATCAGGAGTGTTATATTTTATGTCGGCTGGGGGTTGATTTTTGGATTTCCTTCTTTTTTTTTTTAAATCGAGAAATTGAAATTTTTTGGAGAAAAATTTGAAAAATAAAATTTTTGCAGAAAAATTTGAAAAATATGAGTATTCTTAAAAAGTTAAATTTATTGGAGAAAAGTTTCTAAAAAATCAACAACTATTTACAAACAATAATTTTTTTCAAATATATAATTTAAAAAAAAAAATAATATATTAATTTTTTATAAATTTTGGAGGGGCCTATTTTTTTCATAACTTAGCAAAGTAACAAATAGTTAAATACCAATACTAAATAAGAATCGGAATCGCAAATTAAACATTATTTCTTGGATTTCGATCCTCATTCCGATTCCAGTAAAAACACCCAATTTCCCTATTCCCAATTCCGATTAATCGTCCCATCACTAGTAAAAATGTCGGAGAAAAAACAAAGAAAGCAATGCGTTTGCGACAACTTCGACGCCGTGTCAGTGCGGAGAATGCGCCAAACACTGTTGGTATCTCTATACGGACTGCCTACAACATCCAAAAGTGTATTACAGCCCTATACAACCAAGAAGAACCAAACATTTTGAAGTAATAATGAAAATCGGTACTCCTTCAATCCCTAAGTCTTGCAGTTCGAAGTATCTTGTAGAAGAATGTCTGCCACACGTCTCATCCAAATTTGGGTTCGCTCCGAGCTGACATCATACGGCACGGTACGCATGTGCACAACCTTCATAATCAAGAGCTGCCAATCTGTTCACCGGCGTGTCGAGGCTGTTATTTTTTGTGAAGGAGGACATATTTAACAAAAACAAAGCTATATATAGTATTTAAACATATCAAAAATTAGTTGTTATTGTTTCCATAAAAAACGTTTTTATTGTAATTTAGTTATGCTACTGAAAGTTTTCGGTATTCTGTGTTTGTAAAAAAATATGACTTAAATGAGCACCAGACTTTTATAGTTCCAAAGCTTATATGATTTTGATTATTTTCTTCAAGAGAGAGCATCTAAGGATGAAGCAATCAATATTGCGTGTGTTCGTGAAAGAGAAAGAGTATTACTGATGATTTGTTGCAGAATTAAAAGTGAAAGCCTGTGTTAAACTTGTAGTATATTTCAGGATTTTTGAAGTAATTCCTCGAAATATCATTGCTAGATACAGAGTGGGGCTTGTGTTTATTTCCTTCGCCGTGTAACCAACTTAATGAAATGTTATGACAGCTATACCGCTCTCCTCCAAAACAAATTTTTAACTGTAAGGATTACTATGTTTTCATTTATTTTAGCATGCCAACGGTCATATTATTTACAGCTAGTTATAGAAAGGACTCCTTCTACCTGGGAAATGTCAGCTAGAAAAAATGGTGTAATAGCCGGAAATTTGATATGATTTATGACAAATTTGTATTATTTTGTAGAAAAAGAAATTCAAAAATTCATTTATCAAAAAGTTATCAATTTTTGTTAAAGTTTAGTCCCCTCCCAAAGAAAATCCTGCACATGGTCATGTTTCCAGTGACATAATAGGATTTTTCTTCTGCGATCATAGTATACCGTTATCCTTAGATTTCTTAGAGTCTTACATTTACGACTAATTTCCAAGGAAAAAAGATATTTCATAATATGTTTTTTAATAATAATAGCATTGTATGTGCTTTAGTTATGTAATTCAATCAATGAAAAGTTTGATGCATATTGAAGATTCACTTGGGATAAAGTTTTTAATGACTTATGCTACACTCCAAATAAGGTGTATCGACAAACAATGATAACCACGAATCAATTAAAACATAACAATAAATGTATAATTTATTATAGCTTCTAAAGTAGAAACACTGATTCATCCTGGATCTTTCACGAATACATGGATAATTCAAAAAATAATTTCTTAATCAAATTGTTTCTTTTTGAATTTTTGATAGAAATTCCTCCCTTAGCAGAAATACAAGCCTCAATATGGAACATAAGCTTGTCACACACATAATTTTCACTGTGGCCTTGGGCATGTTGATCCTTTCTTTGAAAAAGCCTTCAGGTCATCAATATTGTGGTTGTAGGATGCACAGTGCTCCACATAAAGTCAAATGATTCAGACCTGGTGAGTTAGGTTTCCGAAGCTCTTTGGACTAAAATCCCTTGGATCCTAATTTTTCCATGATGTACTTCTGCATGGCCTTGCTTGTGTAAAATGGAGCTCCATCTTGATTCCAACCGATTTACAAGAACTGTAAATTATGTTACATGTAGGAAAGTTCTTGTGGGGCATTAAGTTCGTGTACTGGGTGGTGTCAACACTCCCTTTTGTCCAGAATGATGCAAACGTATTTCCATCAGAACTCACAACAGTGAACATCAATGCAGAAGAATTGTGTTGTGTCTTCCCAACCTGACAAATGGATGCCTCCACATCTTCAAGTCCCTTGGCAATGCATCAACAGTGAATATTTTAGCATCAGACAACACCAAAACACGATTTTGAACTTTTTTTGTTTTGTTGAGAATTTTCATATATCTCTTAAGGTTTTTATCGTGTTGTTGGGCTAACAGTTTTTGAATGTTGGTAAAGACTCTTAATTAGAGGTTTAGTTCATGTCTGACAATGCAGCTCGCGGTATTTTTACCAATGCTTAACTACTGGACAATCTAAAAGATGTTACTGAGGGGAGAAGCTTCAATTTTGGCCTTAACTGCACTTATGTTGGTTTTTGTGCGTGCTGAACTTAGCCTTCCCTTCCGACGACGATCAGAGAAGATTTTGTTTACATTTTGTATGTTCTTGACTCTGAACACCAGGCTGTAGAGACATAAAAAGATTTTACAATGTCAAAGATCTTGTCTCCAGGGCCAATGCTTCTTTCTTAGTTCCTATTTGATTTCACTGTTTGTTTATTAATTAAGTTACGAAGTCACCAAGGGTCGAAAATAAAAGCTTTTTACGTTCACGCAACTTATATTTTCATGATAAATGAATAATTTTAATCGTACATTAATTGATTGCTGCTTGAAATAATTGGCAGGGACTTTTGATAAACACATAGTAATTTAATATGCTATCATGTAATTTAACAAGATCCCAGAATTTAAAATTTGAATTCACAGGTTCTTGCTGACGAGTAATTTTAAATTAAATAAAAGATACCTTAACATGCTTTGTGAATAAAATTGTAAATTGAATAATTGAACTCTCAATTATTCAGAATAACTCCATCTAGGTACTTGAAGATATAGGTACATTATCTATTTATGTATGTTTATATAAAGAAACATTTTTGTAAGAATATATTATATAGATATAACTAGCAATCTACTGGATTTTTTAGTAAATACAGAAATGAAATTGAAATTCTACCAAAATCAATTTAACAAAAAGTGAATTTTTGTTCTTCTTTATCAAATCAAGATTTACCTATTCTCAAATCTAATCATATATGTAAATTAAATTGTTTCAAAATCGCTGTCAAATGGAATTGTAAATGGATGACAGTGATTTCTCATTATTTGAATCAATTGAGGCTAAGGTTAATAAAATATATTTCTGAGATGTTAAGATACTGACAGAGCGCATTATAGTTATATATTTTAAGGTAAGTAGATGATATTTCAGCGTTCGTGAACCCTTTATGCACTTTATCTATTTCATTTATCATTAAAAGATTATTTCAGAAATAAAATGTTAAATAATAAAGAAATCAATATCAATAACTATTAACAAAATACAATCAAATTTACTTTAGGTATAAAATCTAAAAAACGCAGGAAAGATTACGACATTCGTGAATTAAAGTGTATAGATTATGAGGGGACTAACGTCAAGTTTTTCATCTTTTTCTGGATTCGAAGGTTTTGTAAGTCCTTTGTTTAGAAACGTTGAAACGTCCTTTCATTATTTGAGAAGTCGTGCAATTACTCTATTCTTCTCGTAATCAGACTCTTGAGCCCATTCGGACAAAATTTGTTCTTTAATTATCATACCATGAATAACTCTTTGGATCCCCGTAATAACAGATTCGATTTTAAAGCCGTCATTGAACAGAGGTGAAGTTGATACTATAAGATTTGAAGGCTCAAGTGTAACCTTACAGTGTTCTAAGGTAAGCACATTCTACCAAGAAAAATATCGTCAGTTGCCTGCCTCCATGAACACACAACATGAAAAAAGGATTGAGAAAGCTGAGCTCCTCCAAGCGGGATTGTGTAAGAAGGCCATCAAGGAAAAGACTAAGGGCTCAGAGAAAACCATTTACAATGTATTCCATGCATGGAGACATTGTGGGGACTAGAACAATGTATTTCTTAGCAATCAACCGCTGATTATGTGTTCTACAACATTGCTGATAGGAAAATTGTAAAAAACAAAATGACTCTTAGTTTGCATAATAGAGATGAATACATAATGGAAGTTGGGCCAGGTACGCCAATACAACTTTCAAGAAATTGGAGCATCAATCGATTGGGGTTATTTTTACCGTATCTCCAACCACAACCTTTTTGTAGTTGTCATATTTTAAATATAATTAAATATGCGAACAGCTTTTATAATATATAATTTTCTATAATTTTTTATTTGTTACATAATATATCCTGAGGAAAAATAATGTATTAAATTTATTTAAAAATCCACAAAGTTTTCATACATCAAAATTTTATCACGTGAAAAACGTTTCATATGGGTAATATAAGGAAGATAAACTTGAACTTTTGGAGAAAAAAAAAGAAGATATTTTGACTAGAAATGTAGAAATGCATTAGAATCATTATCGGAATAAGCAAGAATCGGCCTTATTTGAAATATCGAAAATGTTTATAGGAATTGGCTGAAAATTTGGTATCTGTGCATCCCTAATTTGGACCGGAAGACAAAAATAAAAAGTTGATTTTTGGTGCAACACTGGGAAATAGAACTATGACTTATTGCTCTTTGTACTATTGTCCGTATCGATGTTCGTGGAGTTTTTAAGGTTAGGGTCGAGTTCTTTAAAGAAAATGACATATATGCAATGGGGAAAGGAATGTTTCTTTGCCCTATCATCCAATTACCTTTTATTTACTCTGCCCTATTATTTGATTGGATAACAAAACTAAAAAGTTGATGGAAAATTAAATGAAGATCTCTTTGAGGCAATGGTGGAGGAAAGTCCTTATATCGTAAGACTGAGTTGAGTCTCCATTCTTTGCTTCAGAATCCAAGCCTTGAATATTTATATTGAGTTAAGTTCAAGTCCTCAGAAAATAAAATTTAAATTAAAAGAGTACCTTAAGGTATATCTAGTGAAATAATTGAAATGACTTTTGAGTCTAAATAAAGTTTAGAGTTTTTTATTGTGTGATCAAGTCTTAAATAAATCGAATTGAGTCCAAGTTCCCACTTCTGGTTTGAGAAGTATACTATTAAAAAAATCCTCCAGACTTTAAAAAATGCTAAAGTATCAAATTAAATTTGATGTAGGTACAATGTAAAGAAAATTTAAGCTCACAATGTACCTAGTACATGTGGGCTTTAATTTTCTAGTCTTTCCTTTAGTTGAAGAGGATGAAGAGATGGCTTGGAGTATTTTAAGGAATCATTCTGCTCAAAGGTTTTTCTTTCCCTGTATATATTTTAAACTCCAGCATCGAAAGAAATCAAGACTTATTTTGGACCTACATATAACTATGTATAAAAATCTTGATTAAATTAACAATAATTTATCATGTATAAAGAACAAAAAATGAATTATTTTATATTTTAATATATATAAAAACGTCTAGAGGTGATGATGGGATATTAATAAAGGAAACCATGGAACATGAACGGCTTTAATATCGGAATAAAACTGAGTTGTTTATCTTCTTCATGAATAATTTAAAGTTGTTGAGAGTTCTTCTGATTCAAGGCTCTATAATTTTAGGGAGAATTTAATTACCAAAGTAATATAAATTTGGAAATAGAAGAGTCATAACTATCATAGAGTTATAATAATAATAGATTGGAGGATTGAACATTTGAAAATTAAAAGTCTAAAGGAAACAACATTTGATATTTCTCTATCAGCAAAGATGATGAGTTAAGGCGGAACACTGCAGAGATACTTTACACAATCGCATGGATAAGATTAAAGTCCAGAAAGAGGAATAGTGGATTGATTATCTCATTCTATTTCCTCTCGAGACGGAAAGTCACTAACTTAAGGCCGTCTTCTCCTTCAAGTGAAGGATCATCTGTCCAATGAAATATCCTTCCATTAAAGGAGATAAGATCCACTGAGTGATGAATATAGAGATAAGATCCCTTCAACATGAAAGTAAGGAAAGGACCAGAAGGTGATTGGATTGGATATTCAAAAGGGAAAATAAGGGAAGGTTATCTGGATGCAGATCCATATATTCAAATGCTTGTAAGAAAGATTCATCCAAATAACCACATATGAAATGTCTTTCCACGCAGTTCCAAATATTATGTTCCCTCCCTTCCCTTCTTCTGCTGAGTAACTCATACGAACAACGACCTAAAGGTTTTGAGAACTATTGAGACAGAGATAAACAGCATCTCATTCTAACTAGTTAGTTGACACGCAAAAGTGACGCAATCAGGTAAAATGCAGAGTTTATATAACAAAAATTGAAAAAATAAAAGTGGAACTACGATTTCAGAGTTTTACTTTGCCACATCCAAAGGAAAATTATATATAAAAATTCTAGAAACGGCAATGTTTGTAAGAAACATAACATGGTCTTTCATCTGGAGTCTCAGCATCCCATTTTAAATGGATTTTTCAGGGTATTACATCAACGAGAAATATCCGAAGAAAAAAAAATATTTCATAATATGCATAAGCTCTCCAAATGTAATTCAATAAGTAAAAAATTGACTAAATATTCTTCAAGATTCAATTCAGATACACTTTGTAGATCATCGGTGCTTGTACGACCTCGTTTAAATTTCACATACATTTCAATTATTGTTAATGTTCCTGTTGCAGAGTTTTCATAATGATTATAATGCTACTTTATGCCTTCAACAGTCTTTTTCCCCATAAAAAAAGTATTTAATAACCAGACAAAATTCATTTCTATCGATTGTCTGACTTATTTCTGATTTATATTACGGAATAAATTTTTTTCTTGAAAAAAAAAACTATTTTATATAAATGTAAAATTTTACCTCTAATTAATGTCTTTATATATTTGTAATATAAAAAAAGTGTGAAATTTTACATATATCAACATAACAATACAATACTGTCCCTTTCCGATAAAATATTTTATTTCTGCGAAAAAATTATTTTACTCAGCCACTGCATAATAATAGAACTTTCGAAAAAATTACACAACATATCTTTTTGTGATTTGTTACATGATATATCCCGAGGAAATAATAATGGATTAAATTGACTACAAAACCCCCTAACTTTGATATTTCAAAATCTTTTCAAGTAAAAAAAGCATTTTTCTACAAAATTTCATTGCATAATAACTTTTAATTAGATTAAATTATTATGCTGAAAAAATTAAAAAGTTCTTCCTTAATAGATTTATCATGAAACATGTTATCAACAAATAATATGTTACATTTGAATATTTTGATACCATGTTTTATTATAAATCTATTGAGGAAGTATTCTATGACTTTTTCGGACAAAGCATAACAGTTTAATATAATTACTTATTTACAACGTACTATGCAATAAAATTTTGTTTAGAACATAGTACTGTTTATGACAAAGAATGTCCTATGGTTATGCTGTGATTAAATATAAAAAAATTGTTCTCTCAGATTTATCATTTTTTATGAATAATAAGTGTGGGTGTCTAAATAATTACCAGTCAACTGTTTTTATTTACTCATCTCTCTTATGGAAATTTTTTGAGGTTCAGAGTTTTTTTTTTTACAATTTTCCAATAAGCAATGTTCTAGAACGCATAATTAGATATCGATTACGAAGAAAAAATTGTCCTAGTATCCATAATGTCTCCATGCACGGAATACGTCGTAAACTGTAATTTCCCCAGTCTGCTCCCCGATGGCCTACCGAGACAATCCCTGGTGGAAGAACGCTTCTATCTCAATCTTCTTCTTGTGTTGTATGCTCATGGTGGCGACTGACAATGTTTTTCTTAGCAATCCACATCTAATTATGTGTTCTACAACATTCCTCATTGAAAAATTGTAAAAAAATTAATCTTAAAAGAGTTACACATTAGATATGAGTAAATAATTTTAGTTGGGCCGGTATATTTATACTTCTCTTGTTCGTGATATCGAAGATACTAATAACCTATTGAGCGATTTGATGATGCGATATCATGCCAATAACTAGTGTTTTGTCGGTCCTTATTTATTCGGTCTACTTCAGGTCAGTCTTAACACCGATCCTATTGGTCTTGAGGACCGGTCCTTCGAACTGTCTGTATTATAATTTATTAAACAAAGAAGATATAAAGAAACTAGAAGGAACTGCTGTCTTCATTCCTAAATAAGAACGGACACAACACTACTAATAATTACTCACACTTACCAAGAGTATTGTTGCAGATGTAAAAAATTTACAGTTTGCCCCATTTTTGTTGAATGTTTCATTGAACAAGTTTCGTTTGTTTTATATGTGCAATAAAAAGTATTTAATCATTGAAATAGTTCTGCTTACCTTAGAACACCAAGTGGTGTTGCTTGTAGGTTAATATTTGCATTTGGAAATTATTTTTCTGTCACTTTTGTTCAATGCTGAGGATCTTAATCTATAAGTATGAATGAAAGAACGGTTGTGAATGATCCTCGTTTCAAAAGGCAGTGAAAGTTCTGTTAGTATCGAAGAAATGAAGTAGTGTGTAAGGGAAGGGGGGAAAGAGAGCGCTCAGTTCGGATGATGAGAAATGGTTTATCTATGTCTCTGAATGATTTTGTGAGGGAAGGGGAAAAAAGCAATTGAAAAAGAAAGGGTTGATCCTAATTTAATCCTGAGAACCATAGATTAATCAGCGTGATTGTACCTATATTTTTTATTATTCATTCATTACGTGTATTCAATATTATCCCCTTAGTTATTGTTAAAAAAATGCGGTATAAAACAAAACAAACTCTACAGTGTTGTTAAGGTAAATCTGGACCATCTTTGACTTCACCTTGATGATTTAAGGAAGCAAGTAGAACCTTAAAATTTGATTTACAAGTTGTAATAATACAAAAGAAACTTTCCTCTCTAACTTCCTCTAAACAAAGTAATCCATGTGATTCATATCGCGGTAGTTAGAGTGATATATCTGATGGCCCTAAAATGGTAATTACTCTTCTTTCAACAAGTTTTGGGACTAGTGGGTCTTGTGAATGGGCCAAGACTTGTTGAAACAGGAATGCAAGGGCCTCAACTTTCATCCAAGGTATCACTTCGTCAGACAGGAGTTCACAATACCAGTTGGAATCCCCTTCTCTTTTGGCTTAAAGAAGATGGGGGGCATGATACTGCCATTGCTCCCAATGAAACATAGGGGTATGATGCTGGCCGGAAACTTGGTTTTAAAGACGTATGGGACATTAGATCTCTCTGCGGCCAACCATTTGTCGTTCTAGAGGATGTGGGATCTGTCAAGAGTCCATCGTTTCTCATCCGAATAAAAGATAATTCAGTTACTATAGGACTATAAATCGTTCAGTAATCTTCTTCTGTATAAATATTTTGCTATGCTGAATAATTTCCCGAATGGCGAAAAAAAATTATCGTACAGAGTAAAAATTTCTATATTAAGGGGGGAGCCGACCTATCCAGCCCCCCCCAGGTCCTATCAGGCGTCAAAATCGGAAGAAAACTTGAGAAGTCTTATATATATTTTAATACCAGCAGAAAATGTGATGGTGGAATAAAAATTAAATCATAAACATTAAACTGTTTCTTTTAATCTAACATATATGGGCTGTCAACACTAAAAGAAGCCCAAAGGATTTTTTGTTATATAGAATCTGGGTTACATTTGTACTTTTTGATAAATTATTTTCAATGTGTATAACAAATGATTCATATAGACCCTTTGAAGGCACTTCAAATTCCAATTAAAGTAGCCAAAATCATCCCAATAAAATAATGATAAATTAATATCCTTCATTTGAAAGGCCATATCGGGGCAATATAAGTATTATATATCAAATAATGGTTCTTAACTATAGGGAGCATTTTATGTTATCTTAACTCATCACACAAATTAGAATACAACACCTATACAAAATTTAATATTCGATCAAATTTACAACTAAGAATATAGTTTGTTTCTTCAAGCTCTTTAAAAAAAAAATTTAATCCTCTACAATGTAGAAAAAAAAATATCATAAGTAGCTATATGTGCCCGTATTGTAAAATTATTTTATGAGTGTCTCTTTACGTTGAATACTCCATTTACAATAGCTTCAATTTTAGGACAATCAACTTTTTTTTTTCGTAATAAATGAAGGAAACAAGTTGTAATCAAACATATTTAACCACACGAAACCACAGCTTTAAAAAAAGGAAAACATTGACAAAAACTCATATTAGCTATGCAAAGATTTGCCATGGTAAGATACTTCCGAACAACTGAAGATGCGTTAATACTATGTTGAATTCATTGGGGAAATTTACAGTGAGTGATATGTTATTTTTGCTAACCATAAAATGAAAATAGTTTAGGGTTGCACAATGGATGACCTCTTTTGAAAAATATTTAGCAAGGTATTTCATTTTGAATACTTTAGCAGTTTTATCAATTGTCCCTAACTAAGTTAAAAGAGAAATGTCATTACCTAAATTCCAAGTTAAAATCATCTTCATAGAGAATTTAGTCAAATTTACAAAGTAAGCTCACGCCCGTAGAGAAATGTATGAATTCAAAAAATTTAATTTTTAAATTAAAAAAAAAAAAATTTTAATTGCTTCAAAAAGTTAAGATTAAAAAGTTTTCCATTATTAAAAGGACAAATTTATGTTTTCATAAAAAAAACAAAAAAAAACTTAAAATGTTGCTCTTAAACTAGAGTAATTTAGATTAGTTTAATCTTAATTAGTAAGAGAATAGATTAAATTGAAGTCATTTCCCTCAAATCATTTTCAATACAATAAATTAAAAAATAAAAGCATGGTATATAATTGATTAATGATATGACTTTTCCCAATCACATCAAGTAAAATAATCATTTCATATTAAAGAAATACTTTTACACTCTAAAAATATTACTATAAATTATATATTTTTTTAAATATTGAACCAGTAAAGTAGTTTGAAGTTATTTAACAATAAAATGGGAAGTAAAGTCCATAAAGTCTTCTTGAAGGACTTACCGAGTTAAATCAATTAAATAGTATTTGTATTGTTAAAAAAGTATTGAATGTGAATAGAACATATTATTTTAGCAATAAAGTTCCACAATGGTATATGTAGTTAAATAATTTGCGATGTGCATTTGTTTTCAACATAATCTCTTTGCACTTTTATGTAATTTTCCTAGCAATGTTCAAAAAGTTCAATGCCCTTTTTATAATAAGAACTGCCTTGCTCCTCAAAATATTCTTTAACGGCAAAAATCACTTCGTCACTGTTGGAAAATCTTTGACTACTGAGCCATTTTTTCAAGTTTGGAAACAGAAAATATTACAAGAAGGCTAAATCTGGAGAATAGGATGCATGAGGCAGCAATTAAAAGTTTAATACAGTAGTTTAAACAATGCAATAACAGATTTGTGAACTGGTGCATTATTTTGATGAAACAAGACTTTCTTAGAGGCCAAATGCAGCTGTTTTTGTGTGATCTCTTCACTCAAATGATGACATAAATTCAAATAGGTATTACTCGTCTTTTATAGTTGTTCCTTTTTCCAGATAGTCCATGAAAACTATCCCACGTGGGTACCAAAAAAGGAAGTCATGAACTTCCTTACAGATAAAACAGTATCTGCCTTCCATGGAGCCGGTTCTCTTTTTTGAATCCACTGTTTTGATTGTTCTTTTGTCTCAGGTGGTAATTGATGGGTCTATATTTCATCCATTGTTATGAAACGGTACAAAAATTATACTCCTGTGAAACTTCAATAAGCGTTCAATTGAAACTTCTTTACGAGCAAGCACGGACAACCATATTGCACATAGCTTTCTTATGTCCAAATTTTAATATATATGCAATAATCCACACTTTTTGAAATACATAAAATATATGTTACCTCGCGCGCTTTTAGTCGACGATCCACCAATACCACTTTGTGGATTTTCTTTCACAATTTTTGGATTTGTCACGTCACTTGGTCAACAACTGCCGTCAGTCTTAGTCAGGCCAGGTATAAACTAATTACTAGAGCTGAGAATTATATTCATTTTCTAGCCTGCAAGTTTTTAGTAGTTTGCAATCTGAACTGTTTTTATTTATTTTCAAAAGCTGTTGAGATTATTTATAAATGCTAGAGTAGAGAACATCAAGTATAAAGTAACTACTTCTGAGATGGGGGGACTGAGATTTGCATTTGATGATTCCTTTCTTCCTCGACTTCTTATAGCTACTTGCGGCTAATCTAATAAAACATAATGACCGCTAAACTGTTTTGTTAGTCTATCTAGTGATAGGTTTTCAAATTCTATGAATTTTGAAGGTTTCGATTTTTTTGCGTTGTTGGCAACAAAACATTACATTTTCTAAAGTTATTCTTTTTTAAGAGATAACATATAAGTATAAAATATAATCACTATTGTTTGTGTTCATAAAAGACAAAGAGTAAAATTGATCATTTGCTCCAGAGTTATAAGTGTAGTATCCTTGTTGATCCCCCCTGTACGTTTATCACAACCGTCTGCAAACAGTTTAACTTCTGTAATAAAAATGCATCAGAGGAGTCACCAAATTCTTTTGAAAAAAATTATGCTTTTCTTTCGTCAAACAATGTATAAAGATATTATTTTTTTATGTATACGGGTGTATGTTTTTGATGACAAAGACAATCATAAAATTCAATCAAATGAATCAATTTCTCCACATTTTTTTATCTTTATGGATACTTGATTTTGTCATTTCAACATGTTCTAAATCTTTGTTTTGTTTTATTTCGTCATAAAAAGGCTTTAGTTCCCCACAAAAAATAAAGCATGCACATCTCTGCAGTTGTTAATTTATTATTACTTTTATCAAAAATATTTTGGCTAAATCAAAAAAGGCTTAAGATGTTATATTTTTCTTATGTGGATATTTTGTTATAAAACATAAATAAATTCCAAAGGCATTAGATATCCATCTATTCCAATAAAGTTGATACGATTAAGAGTTTGAATCAGCAAAAAACAAAAAACAAAAAAGAGAAATGATACTTGAACATAAAAGTCACATAAATTAACTTTTAAGTTCACTAAAAAAAGTTTATTATGGATATTAAAAAACAATCTAAGCATATATATATTTTTGGAACGAGGAAAATTAGTTTTTCACCTCTGATTACTTCGTTTATCATTGGTAAGGTGTATGTTTGATATAGGTAGAATAGGGTGTACCCTAATGACAAAAGTTTGGAATTTGGTATCGCCGGATATTTTTTATTCATAATTTTATTCCTCTAAACAAGAAAATTATCATCAAACGTTGGAAAAAAAGGTCCGTTGTGGACGCGTTTTGATTTGAAAATCTATAAAATGTCGATGTTGTTTCTTTAAAATTATCAATTTGAATGCAGCTACAGGATTTTTATTTGATTAAGTATATTAGATGAAACTTATATTCAGAAATAATATTCAAACAATCGCTCTCTAACTTATCCCATCATTATTTTTTAACTTCCAAACATGCTGACATGAATTAAATATTTTCTTTTGGTACCGCGTATAACGCACATATATATTTTGACGTTTCTCTTCATTTTTACTACTCAAATCTCGTTCTTTGATACCGAATGTCTTATATATCATTATTAAATATACTTTTGTTGTTTATTTATGCCAAATAAGACACCCTATTATCCCAATTTGAAATTTTGTACCACAAAAACTGCCAAAAAAACTCTTAAAAATACGACCTTTTACTTACTATTTTACTCAAAATTTTGCATCGGTTTGTTAAAAAAAATTCCCTTTAAAATCTTTTAATGAAAAGTAATTGAAAGAAATCGAATAAAATCATCGGGTATTAAAATACAAAGTTCGGTATATGGACAATGGGGGAGGTCAACTATCTTATATAACTTTAAAAGCTGTCTGAGAGAAACCTTTAAATATGTATTGTCATTATAAAATATTATTAAACCATTCTTAATTCAAAATAATTATTATATACTGTCTTTTAGGAAAAGGAGGTTAATTATCGCACCCTCTATAAATTGAATTTATAACTAAAAACTTGATATTGTTGTTATCGGTTTAATCTAAGAAACTCCCATTTCAAACTTCTTAAACTGTTAATGAACAACAATAAGATAAGGTATGGACTAACTGTCAAGGGATGAATATGAATAAGCTCTCCAGATCCAAAATACACATCAATGTGAAAGTACAAGTCAAATAGAACAACTTGATGCAAATGATTTGTGGAAAAAGAAAAGTCGATGAAATCAAAATTGAAACACTGTGGAAAAGACCACATTTTACAGTGTGAATCAACTGTTTGCTTAACATACACTTGGCAAATTGTTCAATTTTAATATCCACTAAGAGATCAAAAATCAAAAGGGGAACAAAAGATCTGAAATTTATGCTCATAGAAGATCAAATTTAAAAGGGAACGTAAAAATCCCAAAATCAAAGTTGAAGAAACATGAAGGATTCCCACAAATCCGGGAAAGTGGTGAAATGGGTTCCCTCTGGAAATTAGAAGGGCTAATTTGTACAATATTTACTTTTTGGCCTATTACACAGCTTGTATATAGAAGATTTATTGTGATGTGATTTTCTGGCAAAGTTCAAAACAATATACAAATTTCATAACATATTTGAGGCATGGAAGTCTATCGAGGCCATTTTGTTTTCTTTTTCCCCCATTTAAGTCATAGATCCTTCTACATATATATACTTTATACACTTACAGTTTTTGTGTATATATTTAGTTTCGTAGGTAATTTTCTTTTAGAAATAAACATGTTAAACGATATTCGTGGTAAGTAATGAGTTTTTTATGCAAATTAAAAAAATTGAAAAAAAACCCAAACCAATTATTACGATCTAAACTTGTAATATAAAAATGGGTGAAAGTACATTTTTAGTACCAAAAGTTCATTAAAAGTAATAAATATTTATGGAAGTTTTTTTCCAAATTAAAACTTTAATAATTCAACAATGATAATCACAAATAACATTTGGCTAATATTTGGGTAAAAGTTTAAGCCAAGTTCAATAACAATGTCAAAAAAAAGACCTTCACTAACTGAGGCTTTGATTTTCCAAAAAGCTTCATAAACTTAGGTCTTTAAAGTTCCTAAATGGCCTCCAACTCATTTCACAAGGACTTATTAATTTCTGAAAGCCCACATTCGTTTGTTAACTTATATATATTTTGAGGAAAATAAAATTGTGTATTTTCACAAATTTTTTGGAACGCAGAAATTTTAAACTGTTTTGTAGGTTTTGTACAAATTATAATAGAAAAACGTGTCTCCTTTATTAATGATTTAAAGATGAGATTATATTTGTCCAAGTTTAAGATAAATTTGTATCTTAACCATTTTCCTTTATTTTTAATCAAACACTATTCCGAGTATTAAAAAAAAAGCAACTCTATAGGAACCTAAATATTGTAAATTTAGCTTTTTAATGATAAAAGTAAATTAAATTAATTTTTTAAAGACAAAACTTAGTTGATGTCAGGCAATTTCAAAAGTTTCATAGGTTTAGTTATGATTATGTTTGTATGTATTATACTATCTAAAACTTATGGTTTTTGGTTAGAATATTCCATCTTGGTCAATTTTTGTCCTTCAGCAATTTTCGTCCGGGTAGTTTTCCTAGTACCGTTTGCTATGAGATAGATCTTTTATTTATCTAATGTTTTTACTAAAATTGTTTAACGATGAGAAAGATTTGATTTTGTCCATGCCGGGGTTTCTCTTGGAAGTCAGTGTCCAAATACTGGAGGATTAAAACATCATATCATATCATATCATTGTTGTGAATTAATTTTAAACTGTTTTATTTAACCTTTAACCAAAAAAAATTACAGGCTAATTAATTTAACTTTATAGGTATTCGTATTTTCTAAAATTATGCCTTAAATAGAGCTGTAAACGTACATGTGTGTAAAGATTGAGGCCATGTATTTTCATTCTAAAATCTTAATTTGGAAAAAGGGGTCACAACAAAGTTAGTTAGATAATTCATAACAATACATTTTAGAGTCACAGACAGAAAATCCATACATTAAAAATAAAATTATCTCTGACAAATGGATCATTTTTTTGATTAATTATTATTAAAATCTACTTTACATATTTCTAAATATAGAGCAAGAGAGTTGATATGAAGCAACTGTCATTCAATGATATATGTTTGATGTACCATATTATAAAGATATAAAAATATGATTCATTATACTTATTATAATTTTTTTTTTTTTACAAATGCGACCATCGATCTTCAATTGTTTTTGTTTTTTTGCATTATTCAAATATTATATGTGCATAGCATGTCTTAATATGCTCGAACACTTTATTATATATTTATAATAAGTTTAAATATACATAGAGTGAAATCACTATTTACACCAGTTGTAACAATTAAGAAAGCTCTGCATATCTCTAGTAAAAATAATGATAGACACTTGAACTTTTCTAAGGATGTTTATTAATATGTATTGTTTATATTTAAGAAATAAAATGACATCAAAAGTCGATCTTCTCTAGTCAGGACCGTCACGGACGTGGGCGTTCACGATGGTCTCCATCGGGTTTCTTGGTGAACAAGTTCACGATGAAGGGGATGAGAGAGTCCTTCTTGCTATGAGAGGACTTATTACTCTCCCTCTCAGCCATGTCCTATATAAAAAAGTACAAGGGATTAATATCACTGGTAGATAGAAATCCTTGTACCGGCAGGGGAAGTTCTTGGAGAGCAACTACTCGGTCTTCTTTGAAGTGTGGGCTCACCTCTGGCTGCCATATTACCATGGATCCTCTCTGAGCCTCATGTATCTCTACATTCATATTTATGGCTCAAACGAAACTGTCACGATATAACTTTGCCAAAATGTTAGCCTTGTGCTTCTCCAAAGAATGTTCAAACTACTAATATTTTGGTGGCAGGTAGCACAGACCTTCTTATTATTGGCATTTCACAGATAATATTCCAGGGTATTCAGGTTTGGTAATAACGGAAGTCACTTCCTTGGATCCTTAGTAATATCTGGTGCTTCCAGAATTACTTAGTCAGTCGACGGTAATATTGTAAAAATAACTTATAAAGTAAATATTATGAGGGTACACTAACATTTGAAGAACATTATTAAAGCTCTTGAGTCAATAAAACCTCTTTAAATGTGTTATCCATATTAATAAACAAAGTAAATCTGTTGGTATCTAAAACGTACGTCATTTTTGGTTTACAAAATATCAATGATATTGAATAATGAGACAATCTAACAAGTTAACATCCGCAGCAAAATATGAGTTTAGGGTACACAGAAAGTTGGTTTCTTATGCTATTTCTACATCTAAATGGCATATCCCACTGTAAAGATAACCAAAATTTTCTTACTATAACTATTTAAAAAAAAAACACTTGGAGTATAATTATAACACTATAAAAACTTCGAAAGTCTTAAATATGGTATAAAATACAATTCCACTTGGTTTAGCTTTATCCATTTGTTCAAAGAAATTTTCCAAAAGTAATCGTATTCCCATAACTTAATAATAGAATTTCAGAGATTTCCATAGATTAACAAAACCCTTAACCCCTAGGCCCCTGAAATTCAATATTTTTTATCCTGGTTTCAAGTAGAAATTTTCTAAAAAGGATATTTCTTTAACAATGTTCTTGTAGGAAAGTTTAACATGGAGGAAGTTATTTACTTTAAAAATAGTATAAATATTCCTTGCACTGATCATATCCCATACTTTTACATTCAAAAAAGAGAATTAAACAGTTTTTATCTTAATTTTCTTACAAATTATTTCCCATTCATTCTGTAACTTCCTTTGCCTATCCAGGATCCCAAGAGCTGTCCCATTTGATTTAAATCTAAAGTGAGGCCAAGCCTTTCCAAGTAATGACATTGATCATCTCAGTTTTTTGCTTCATTCAACAGTAGACCATATAATTTAGAGAAGAAAGATAAACACTTAAATGTGTCTTTTATTGATTTTATTGTTTTATACGGACTCCTACAAAATAACATTGTTAAGTCGTCTGCATGACACAGGCATTTTAAATTTGAGTGTGACAACTGAAATCCCTTTATTCTACCTTTGTGATCTATGTCTTGTATTGGCCCATCAAGGCGTATAAAAAATTTTTGGGGACAGAGGGATCCCTGATAAAATCCCCTGTTTTTCAATTTGGTTTATGCATTTAATCAGTTTCCTAGTATTCGCTAAAGTAACTGTAACGATAACCAAAAGATAAAATCACCAATTCTTTTTTGGTACTGAGTTTTTATGATATACTTTTGCGACAGACTATCAAACGCCTTATCATAATGAACTACTATCATTGTTAAGTAACTATTAGACTCAACCGGAGTCTGTAGCCTAAAGGTGGTACTGTGCATGATATTTTTTTTTACCATAAACATATTGTGATTTCCTCCTTTGAGAAGTAACTTCCAACCATGTAGTTATCTTCATTTGATAGAGAAAGTTATTTATCAGACCTTCATCTGAGAAAACATATATTTAATTGATTATCACACATTTCGAGATTTATTAGGGATTTTGAATATATGTTAATTCATTTAATTCAAATGACGTTGTTTATAATAGACATAAAGTAGCGTTCAATACAAATGCTAAGTGTATTTTATTAATAAAGTCGAAAGATTTAGTTTAATCAAGTTATATTGGAAATTTGTCCATTTTAGGTTGTAAAAATATCCACTTTGAGCCAAAAAAGGTGCTTTTTTTTTTCTATTTTGACACGTGCAATTCTTTATACGACCATATAATGATTTTTTTCTAATTTATTTATCTTCTAGACATCTCCCCATGAAAAAATATACAACATGGAGGATTTTTTTTCAAAAATATACGACAAAACGGAAAAAAGGAAAGTAGTCTAAGCTTCCTTTGAATACAAGTACCTCGGTAGTTACACAAAGTTTTGATGTCATAAAAGTAAACAAACGATTGTGATAATCATTATGGTAAATTAGCCAAAATTTTCAAATTTAGTACTTGAGGCCAATGTTTGTTGAATATTATGTAAGTTATTTTTTCCCAATAAAAATTTGTATTTAATATTAAAAGAACATAGAGATGTGTCTGAACGGGAGGATGAAAGCAACCATATTGATTGCATCCATTCATTATATCATCCCAAGTGACATTTTTTGCATGCAACACATTAAAGAACACAATCTAATTGTGGTTTGGTGTTGTTATTAAATGACAAATTAATGAGCTAGAAAAACTTTTATTTCACTGATAATGTGAACTCAACTCATCACTCAAAGGAAAACATTATTTTTTTCATATCTTTAGAGGGGATTAGGTTAGAAATGTTATTATACACCTAATTAACAACACATAATTACAAACTCAAAGATAGTTAGTCTCTGCAGACATCCTTGAATGTCATCTATAAAGAAAAATAGTGTGTTAGAAAGAAATACATACGGTTTCAACTTATTTTTTGATGCGCTTTTCGGGCTTGGGAAAAATAAGTAAGGACGTCAGGCTTTCGGACTTGGGCCTAGACTAAATTGTCTTCAAGTAGGAAATAATAATGATAACAAAATTGGAAAAAAACAAAAAAACATGTTCGGATTGTCAACTAGAAAAAGCCACTCCGCCTTTCTAGGGCATATTTTAAAGATAAAGGAGGGATGTGTGTAAGGAAAAACTAAGTATATATCTATTAGAAAAGGAAAACCTGTTGATGCATATTCATGATTTTTATCTCTTGTTCATTATTTAATAAGTCGTGGGAATGTGAACATCTCCCTCTAAAGGAAGAATTCTAGTTGTAAAACCTAATCTAAAGTTGCATTAATAGTGATTTTATTTAATATGTAAACCCCTTTTATTTTACTTTTTAATATGAGACACTGAGTTTTAGCTTCACACAATCTTTGGAATATCTAAACTACAGGTACATTCAATGTTTTTTATTTTTATATGTATATATGTTTTGTTTTTACTTTTTTAATATGACGCCCAGAGCTTATGCTACCAAAGGCATCATGTTAAATTTCATCTTAAGTTACATTCATTTTTGATTTATTTAATGTATGTACTTTCTTTAATTTTATTTTTCAATATGACCCGCTGAGTCTTAGCTGTACACACCCGCTGTTAAAAATAAGTCATCTTCCAGAGGCTTCGGCAGCAGCTGCACTGAAGGGGATGTAGCCCCCTCCCAAATTGAAGATTTTTTGTTGTTGATTAAACAATTTAATCTTTTATTTATTTTCAAAAAATTTAATTTTTGAGGTTAATTATAGATTCCAAATTCCAAAATTTTTTTCCAAAAAGCTATGTATTCAAAAAATTTAATTTTTGAGAGTAACTGTACATTTTTGAAATAATTTTCCTAAAAAATTAATATTTGAAATTATTTTCCTTCAATTTAATATTTGAAATTCTTGTGCATTAAACTTAATATTAAATTTTTTTTTCCATATAACTATGGATTTTTGATATTTTTATTCCCAAAAAATTAATTTTTTGAGAACAGTTATGTATTTTTGATTTTTTTGTTATTTACAATTAAATAATTAAATATTTAATATTATTTTCCAAATAAATCAATTTTTTAGAATAACTATTGATTTTTCAATTTTTTTTCCAAACATTAAATTTTTTGTGAACAGTTATATATTTTTGAAATTTTTTTAAAGTTTTTTTGTATATTTTTCTAAACATTTTCATTTTTGATTTTTTTTCACAAATTAATTAATAATTAATTTCATTCAAAATAACTATGGATTTTTTTAATTTTTTTCACAAATTTTTTTTTTACTTTTATTCAAAAAATATTTATTTCAAAACGCTCAATAACTAACTATTTTTCTCTATTTATGGATTAATATGAAAAATAAATACGGATTATCCATTTGGTTTTTTGTTTATACTTAATGTAGGAAGAACTATATTTCTTACCTTCTAAAAACCTGTATTAATAGGAACATAGAATGTTATAATATATATTTTTTGAACGATTGTAGAAATGTAGCACGTTTTTACACATTCTTGTAAACATACATCAAAAACTTTTTCATATTTTAGAATCACTTGCCTAGTGTAACACGGGTTATATAAAAATAGCGAGAATAAGCCATGGTTTGAATAATAACTGAGTTTGCTTGATAATTTTTATCATGGTGATAAAACAAAATGCGTAACTTCAAGAGAGGCAAACAAGGAATTTCTTGAATTGCAAATATGTCATTAGATAAAAAGTTTACAACAATTGGCAAAAATTATTCTATATGTATCTTGTCAACTTTTGATTTTATATAATTGGAAGGAAATACACAATGCTATGTTACATAAAATGGAGTCTGCACGGACACATTTTTTATATAGTGGGTAGTTTATATCGTGAGGTCAGAACCAAAATGTTACAAGTGCCAAAACCAAAAAAAATAAATGATTTATTGATTAATTATGAAGCATAAAACCAATAGAACTTAGTGGAATTACGGTAAAATGTGCAAATTTATCTATTTTACAAATGACGTAGCTCAATGGAAAAAGCACTCAGAGATATTATTCACTTGAACTCAACCTTCGTAGTAGCTTCGCAACCTGTCATTTTTGGATAAGAAGTAGATATTTTATGTATATGAACTTCGAAGACATTTCCTTGTTCAGATGGAGTAAATGTAATAATATAATGTTTACTTCTAACAGGTGGCCCATTTAGCGGTTGCACTTTGAACTACCACTTGTTTGACAGCTGTAGTAACATTCTCATTGTGTCTAATATTTTGTAATAGGTCTTCGGTTTACGAAATAGTTAAGTTTACGCTCCAAAAAAATTGGGATATACTGAAGACTTACTTCCAAAATGGAGAGTCTTGAAACGAAACTGCAAGAAAATTACGTCGGTCGAAATAAAGTGCCTTCTAGGCAGTTTGTGGATAAATTTGTGCCGAAACGGCAACGTCAACTGGCCGCCTCGTAGCTGCGATTTGATTCCGTTGGACTATTTTTTGTGGGGAAATGTCAAGGATAAATGTTACCCCAACCATCCAGAGACAATTGACAATTTGAAACACGAAATTAGAGTCGCCATTGTAGCTATTGAAGCTCACACAATCGAAAATATATTGAAAAATTGGGTCAAAAGAATGGGCTACTGTAAGGCCAGCGACGGCGGCCATATGAATAAAGTGGTATTCCATTATAAACCGGAATGTTGAGGCTTTCAAATAAAAAAAAGTTATTGAGAAATATCCATCCGTTTTTTTTATCGCAATATCCAAAAGAAAACGTTTTGTGGGCCACTCTTTACTTAGTCAGTACAACTCCATCTGACGAGTTTAAAGAATATTAAAAAAAAGTTGTACATAGTAATTTTTATTTTACTACAGAGAAATTTATTATTTCCTTGCTCACAGGTAATCTAAAAAATGACATGACAGCTAAGTGCCTCCCACTCTAAAATAGTCATCAAATTCTCATGTGAATTTTTGATTTATCAAAATTTTTTACATACCGGTGGCTTATACAACTATAGGCACTAAAGTTGTAAGTACTAAGCATTTTTTATTGTGCTATTCTTTTTTATTTTCTAAATATGTTTTAGTTATTTTTTCATATCTAGGGATCAGAACCAAAACGCAGTAAGTGACAACTTTATGAATGAAAGAAAATGCATAGAAATTTTTGATTGCACTGAATGAAAGAATATTTTTTTCTCTGCAAGTATATTTTCAAGTGAACTGAAAGTTCCTAAAGCCACGTTTTAAGACAATGTTTATGTATGCTATGTGTAAACCAGGAAGTTATTTTTCTTACTAAAAAATATGAGTGTAAGAATTCAGAAGGAAATTCTTGTAAATAATGTTTACTATCAATTGGATTTTATTCTATTGATTATAATGTATATTTACATGACAGCTGAAATCACACATTGGTTAGTTAAACCAATTACACTAGTATATATTAATTAATCTATTGCGTGTTGGTAGTTTAAGATACATTTGTATAATATAGTTGGGGAGAAGGAGTATTAGGGAGGTTGCTAATCCCGAATAGCTAGAAATGAGTAGAACAGGCGACTTATAGCTTTGGACTAATGATTTTTAATCAACGACAGGAGGATCTGTTTATTAGTTATGGCGTGAAATAATTCATTTGCAATCTAATTGAAAGTATATACAATATACATTTGATATTACCTCTCATATCTTAAAGAATAGAGTATAGTACTAGCAAACATATATTTGAGGATGTGTCGGTAGAGTTGTATAAAATATTGCCTCTTGCTGTGTTAGAAAAACAACAACTAAAAAGCACCATTTTAATCCTGATAATTTGAACAATTTTTTGGAAGTGAGTCTGCAGTATTACCATATAACAAGTAAATAATAATTGGTACAAAATGAAATAAATATTCAATTTTTAATTATCTTTAGTCGTTAGGAGTCTTCCATCTCTTTGGAAATCCTTCTTCTGAATGGAGACCGAGCTTCGAAAGACTTTTTCTTCTTTTAAGAGATATCTCAATAGACTAAAATTTAATTCAAATATATTTTTTCCCTAATAATACAATTCTCTGAATGACAACAATATTTTTGTTACTCAGGTAGAGGGTGCTGTGAAAATGCTTCTCATAAATCGCCAATTTTATAAACGACTGAGGATTTAAGGGAAAAAGCAGACATTCAGTAGAAGAAGAACAGGTTTTTTTCCTTCTCCTTGATGCTTGCCTTAAAATTATCAGCTGCTATAACATCTATTTGAATGATCTTGGAGGGGTTTTATTTTCTATTTTGTGGCCTTAATTTAATTGTTTGTTTTAATTAGCCAATAATTGCAATATGATAATGTCAAATGTGTAGTGCAATGTATTATGAAAATAGGTGAAATACGGCTAAAAAGCCTACAGGCTTCTACTTCAAAAAAATATTTACATTTCCAAATAACATAAATAGAAGTAATTTGCATGCCAATGTTTTCAAACGTGCTCATTGGAATCCAACTAAAGATTCAAGAGTTAGTAAAGTAATATAAAAATATTTTTTTACTATGTGAGGGATATAAATATTAAATTAAGTGGTGGTTTAAAAAAAATGTCACTGCACATTGCTTTCTAATTTTTCGTAATTAAATTATTTGAGTTTGGCTCATTTTGAGAATAATGCTTCTGAGGAAATTTCCGGAAGAACCGTGGTTTCGTACATGATGCAATTCCTACTTTACTTGAACATTCTTAGACATATAGAAAATCAAAGCTCTCGCTTCGCTGAAACTTTTTATTTGAGAATCTATCTCATGTATTCAAAGGATCATTTGCCAAGAGGAATTTAACTTGTTTCTCCTGAAAGAGTTCTTAGATAAATTTTCACATCCTCGTTCAGATGGTAATGTCAAAGGAGTTCGGGCCAAGGAATCGGTTTCTTTTGTGACTAAGGACAAAATAATGAAAAGTGACAAACATTTCTTCCCATGAAAGTCACGATAATTTTTATTTAGGAATGATTACTTTCTAGTTAAAGGCAACGACACCAGACAAACATCTATCAATAATTTTTACTCATATAGTCAATAGAAATCTAAATACTTTGTTTATCGGACTCCTCCGATCCCTAGTTCAATAGAAGGAAATATTATGGTGGTTTAAAAATGTCACTGCACATTGCTTTCTAATTTTTCGATATTTTAATCATTTATCCTAATTTAAAATAAAAAAATTGAATTGATAATTTTGACCATACTTTGTATCCATGTTACAAATATTTTGTTCTTAAGAGAATGTGAATATTTAATAAATATATATATATACATATATCCAGATGGACCTTTTTAATTAATTTTTGTTTATTGAAATTTGTTTTAGCTTATTGATTTAGCCTATATTTTTTTGATTGAGTTAGAATTGCAATTATTTATTTTAGAATCCATGGGTTGAGAATAATTTCAAATCAGTTGATTTAAATTTATTTCATCACTTGTTTGAATATTAGCAAAGATTAGAAAAAATATTTTTTAAGTTATTTTTGATTTCCATACTATGCATACCATTCCATAATTTAGGAAGACAAAGTGCATCAGAAAAGTGATGATGAGGATTCCAACAGTTCTTCAAATATTTGATTCGAAATGGATAGGACCATTTTTGAACCAAAGAATGAGACTGACAATACATAGACAGATTTATAAAAAAAGACAAAAATTGATAGGTCTGATAAAGTTGCAGTGATTAAGTTTAATAAAGCGTTTTCATGTGACACCACAATTTTGATGTTGTCCATTTTGTGTTTCTAAAAAAACCAATTTTTAGAAAGATGAAAACCCTTTTTTTCATACATATTATTGAAAATAGTGAACTATTGGTTGTCAAAATGGGACCAACATATAGAAGGACATAAATCTTATTATTTATCAAACACCCATCCCTCTATTGTCTAGTTTTTATTATATATCCGACCCAAAGGGTGTAATAAAAATATGTTATTACATCGTTATACAATCGTATTTCCTTATTGTAGATATAAATTAACTACAATTTCTTTCATATTTTCCTACTTTTCTCCTATAAAGTCGATCAAAAAAAAATAATATTAATATTAATTGTAAAAATCAACTCATTTTTATGGATTTTCAGTAGATACGTAATAAAAATATCAACGTTGAGCCCCCAAGAGTGCGTCTCCTGATGTAATTTATGACGACTACCATTTTTCCCAAACTATGGGACAATTCTACTTTAATTAAGTTAAAGATGCTCAACAAGTATTAATTCTAGTACAAATCGATAACAATCCTTAAAAAAATTATCAATATAACTTTCTTCCGTCCACTCTCCATGTATATTATATTTAATAGAATGCCTCCCTGAATCTGTAGATAAGAAAGTTACTTCTTTCCGTATATTAATGTCTATATTTTAGATCATGTCTGTTCCCTCTTCCCATTTAGTCCTGATGTTTAAACTGAAGTACTCAATACTACAGAATATGAGGTCATTATGGGGATGATATATATATTTTATTCATATCCTATATATTTATTAAAAATACACTTTTTTTTATTTAAAATACAAAATCAGAGTATATTTATTTGGTGTTAACAAGCTATTTTTCTAAATATGATAAAGAAAAATTATTTTATTTTTGTAGAAATTGTGTTAGATATATTAAAAATATAGCTTATAACAATTGTAAAAAGGATTTTAAGCCAATACACGATTATTATTACAGGAAAATGATGAATAATTCAATTTTACGCGGTAAATCTCTAACTAGTCAGAATGTTTATTTATATTTTTAAGAAAGAAATAATTATTTTTAAGGACAGTTTATATAACATTTCTTTTAGTTGATATTTTAATTATATGAACTGAAAAAATATAACAGATAACTTATTTTTGTTATAAGAAAAATCCTTTTTTGACAACATTTTCTTTTTTTTCTTCTTAAATATAAGTTAATCCAACTTATCTATGTACCTTAGGAAAGTAAATCTCAAACTTTTTTTTTAGTTCAACCCTAAAAATATACTTATAGACAATATGCGATCCCTACACTTCTCATTGAAAGATTAATATAAAATTTGGAGTGTATTTTATGCAAATAGATAACTCAAAGGACATTTCCAACCTATAAAGTTCAACCTAGAGGCAAATAATGTAAGATATTTCACTATTTGATTTATCAAAAATAAAGATATTATTTGTACATATATTTAAAAAAAAAAAAAAGAAATATCAAAGACGTAATAATCTAATATGTATGTAATCATCGATAAATTTTCTACTTAATATAACCTTTATATTATCAATTTTCCTTTTTGCAGTAAATAATGTCAAAATTGGGACTCACAAACAAATAACATTAGAGGTTGTGGATGTGCAAATAGGTTTATAAACGAATCAATATCTTAATGTGACTAACGCACACTCGAAGATCCTCTACTATGAGCTATTTTTATATAAATTAATACAGAAACGATCTTCTCAAATAAATAAAGTGAGCCGAATGGTATAAATAAATCTAAAACTGCTTTAACCACCACTGGGTTACAGAAATTCAGAATTTGTCAAGTGTTTTAAATCAAAATCTTTTTTAGTGTTTGGTTACATGAAAGTTCGATTAGAGCATCTTCCATATCAGAGCCAACAGCTCTGGTGATAAAAGAGATGTACCTAATTTTGTGGATCTTCTGTGAAATACATTTTTTTAAATGATCCAGAAGATAGTAATAAAAAATATGTCTTCCATCATTAATTAGTTTCGATGCTACTCAAAGTAATGTCAATTCAAATTATATTCTACTTTTTTGGAAATCATCTTGCGACCCCCACTTTGGGAACCACTGCCTTAGAGGAGAAGACATAATTAACTTAGTGAGGAAGAGTATACAGAGTGGTCCAAATAAATTGGAAAAATCTTACAAGGAATATAACGAACGAACAAAATGGGCGAGAATCATATTTTTATTATTATTTGAAAGTTACATTTAATGACAGAAGCTATGGCAGGCCCAGACGACCTTGTTCAGGTCCAGTTTTGCCACTGTATGATTAATGAACTTCTTCAGGGTATACACCGACAAATGAGACTAGGCACATACCTCATGGGCAATTCTCTTCAAGTGATAGAAATCGCATGTGTTCAGGTCTGGGCTGTTTACAACCCAAAAATCCGGCCTTACTATGTTTAGTGACAAATATCTGGCATTATCCACAGATGATGTTGCTGATTTGTATCGGACAAAACATCCACCTCATTACTTTTATTTTGGGTTATTGCTTCGGGAGAAAGAGGATGGCTTCTATTTAACCAGAGAACTATCATCAATTCTAAAGATGGGTTGATTAATTTGAATCATATAATCGGGTGTGGTTATGTTTTTTTTTGTAATCGGGATCGGTTTTGAGAAAGTAATGTTTTATTTGCGATTCCAATTCTTATTTATTACTGTTAATTAACCATTTTTTTACTATTCTATGAAAAAAATAGCTCCCTCCAAAAATAAGGAATATTTGCTTTTTACAAAAAAAATTAATCATTTTTTTATAAAAAATTTAAATCAGTGTTTTAATTATTCAAATTTGTTTCCAATTTTCTTTATGAGAACAATTATGAGTTCTTATTTTGTTTTTTAAATAAAAATTTTATTTTTGTAAGCAATTGTTGATTTTGGAAATTTTCTTCAAAAATTTAATTTTGACAATAGTTATATTTGAATTTATTTTTCCAAATAGTTTAATATTTGAAATTTATATTTTTTCAAAAAAATGTAATATTTGAAATTTATATTCTTTCAAAAAACTTCAATTTTTTGATTGTTTTTAAATTCCAAAAACCAAGCCCCCTGTCCTAAAATATAATCCTGTGGATGCCCTAGAAAGCAAAATTGAATTTTGTAACTATTAAAGAATCGGCACTGATAATTTTTACTAGAATTGTATCGGTCTCGGCATCGACATTTTTTTTTAAATTGTCCGTCACTAATCAAATAAGCTATTAGATGTCTTTGTTTTGTTTGGATCGACATCGTTACTCCATTTAGAACATAGGATAAATCAATTGAAACCTACCTAATACATTTAGTTATAGCCATTAATATTATAAATTTTCATTAATAAACGTTTAATATAAATTGTGAAAAAGTTATAATCAATACATGCCACCCTGTGGGTACACACAGTATGCACAACCCTGTATGTACAATGTAGTTACATTGATACTTGTCTGTTATAGACATCACAATAATGCTGCGTGTACTTTAATATTTATTTCGTTAAATGTACTGTACATATTTGTTAAATTGGATTTGACATAATTTTAACGAATATGATTTTATACTTTATATGACAATTTAGAAAAAATATATATATATATTTTTTTTTTTTTTTTGGGGGAGAAAGGAATAAGGTACCAGTATATATCACTTTTTTTTTTCTCCACAACATCAACGTTTCTTATGTATTGCTTTATCAGCAGTCCATTGTTCAAGACACTATTCCATATTAAATATGTATTTTTGTCAGCTGTCGATTTTTCTACTAGTCATGGATTTTGTTAATGTTCTTAATGTTTACAGATTTGTACTAGAATTAATACTTGTTGAGCGTCTTTAAATTAATTAAAGTAGAATTGTCCCACAGTTAGGAAAAAATTGTAGTCGTCATAAATTACATCAGGAGACGCACTCTTGGGGGCTCAACGTTGATATTTTTATTATGTAAAATGTACCAATCTCCGAACCTTTATAAAACTCCATCAAATGTGATGTATCAATAATTACAAACATTGCATTGAGTATTGTTTGATGTAAATGATAAATATTGATATTTGAATGAAATCAAAGCAATTTCTACTGAAAATCCATAAAAATGAGTTGATTTTTACAATTAATATTAATAATAATATTTTTATTTTTTTTGATCGACTTTATAGGAGAAAAGTAGGAAAATATGAAAGAAATTGTAGTTAATTTATATCTACAATAAGGAAATACGATTGTATAACGATGTAATAACATATTTTTAATACACTGTTTGGGTCAGATATATGTATATTAAAAACTAGACAATAGAGGGATGGGTGTTTGATAAATAATAAGATTTATGTCCTTCTATATGTTGGTCCCATTTTGACAACCAATAGTTCACTATTTTCAATAATATGTATGAAAAAAAGGGTTTTCATCTTTCTAAAAATTGGTTTTTTTAGAAACACAAAATGGACAACATCAAAATTGTGGTGTCACATGAAAACGCTTTATTAAACTTAATCACTGCAACTTTATCAGACCTATCAATTTTTGTCTTTTTTTTTAAATCTGTCTATCCATTGTTTATTTCCTTCATCTCTTTCCCTTCCCATGTCATAGCTGCTTGTAGAAGATCTAATGAAACGCCATGACAGCTAAACAGCTCTCCTCTCAAAAAATTTATAAATCTGTATGTTGATTGTTTCAATTTTATTTTTTTGGGTTTTATTACATAACAAAATTTACAACTCAAAAAATATAGGATGAACAAGAACATTTTAACAAATAGGATTGATTTCAAACAGCATTCATAATTTGTTATAATTCGTATGTAAGATAATGAATGTTTCAAAAAAAAAAAAGTTAAATACAGTTATTTGTATAAAAATCAATTTATTTAATATTAAAGATGATTTTGACGTGAAATATACGTACTTACGTACAATTATATCAAAATATGTACCTTTTTTGGATTATTTGTTTAGTTCACTTGCTCTTTATTGAATCAATATACATACTTATATACTGGGTGAAGACTAAAAAACTACACACTTTAGAACTCAAAGTTCTGAGGTTGTAAGGGACTAACTTTAAAAATTCCGCTGCTACATAGTATCTATGAAATATTATATATTATTAAACATTTTAATATAGCTAAAATTACACCAAATATCAGGCATTCAACATATAAATGATCACGATTTAAAACGGTTTGTGAAGTTCATTTATATCAGCTGAAGGTGGATTTCTTAACTAACGAAAAAGTGCTTTAACATTGTTATAGCATAATTATTAATACAAATAGAATCAGAAAATTTAGAGATTGCCACATTGGTCAACACCGGCCATAGTCATTTTGGCACTATTAACCCTCCGTTAGTGAACATCCATTTTTTGACGTAGTTAATGAACTTGGGTTAAACATTAACCCAAATATTAAACTAATTTCATTTTCCATGTAAACTTTGATGAGATTGAGTGTGATATATAGAATAACAGCTGATATTACATTTATAGCAAATCGTAAATTTAAAAAAATAAATTAATAGACAAAGTAAGAGAACGACTAAAAAGTGACAAAATTAATCAAATTCGCCAAACCTCGATTTAAAAAATTATAAGATTTGTAAATAATTCCAAGAAAATATATTTTTCATTAACAAAATTTCCATTTATTCTGAAAGATGCTTCATTAAAATCTATTTTATATAGATTTAAAGCTATTAAATTTTTTTTGGGTCCAGTAAATTTCAGTTCCCTAACAAGGGGTTAAGAAGTAGAAGGTTACCCGTCATACAAATTACAAGGTCAGAAACCTTCAGGAATAAGTCTAGATGTGATAGACCAATAGTCCCTAGATGAGAGAAAATATGAATTTGTGGCCCAATCTTAACCCTTTGGACTTTTCAATAATGTTGCATATTGAGTCCAAAGCCTCTAAAGTCTACCATTGTAACATCACCAACCTCAAACCCTCTGTGGAGTATGATTAGAGAAAGATTTCCAGAACTAACATTGCTAAATATGTACTGCTTTCCAACCTCGTCTGGAGGCTTTAATTAAAGCCGGTAGAAATCAAATCCTCTAATAATAATTTTCATAAAATGATAATAAAAAAGTATATTTAAGATTCGCAGTTGTAAAACCATTTCTGATATGTTATGCAAGGTTATTTGTAGCACAATCTAAGCGGTCAAAGTCTTTTCAACCACACGTTATGCATCAATGTCAAAACTTTGATTCGGGCGAGTTACACTCTAACTAAGAATTCAAAGCTAATTGGAGTGGCCAGGAAGACTGTTAGTAAGTTATAAACAACTACCTGATGGCCATATAATCTTTCAGCAGGATGGAGTTCCTGTGCACACTGCCAAAATCAGCCAATTATTCTTGGATATCAAATACTGGGAGAAGTTAAAGTAACCACCACATGCTATAGAAGATAATAAAGAGTTTTCCAATAAGAAGGGTCATTTTGATATTCAAAGAATTTGGCATTTTTTTGAGAAAAATGATCGGATGTTTATTTCAATGTAAAGAAAAAGGTCTACGATTAATAATGGAAAGTACTATCAGCCAAATGGCCACCACATCTACACTTACAGGACCGTATCCTTTTTATGAAATTTTCTATCACCAAATCGCAAAGTTGCTGTTGTATGCCCTCACTAGCATCACGAATTCCATCTTTTAGGTCTTGAATCGACACTGGGCTATTGGCGTACAAATTATCTTTCACATGGCCCCAAAGGAAGTAGTCACAAGGTGTTAAATCATAAAACATGGTGGCCAATTGCGATCACTTCTTCGAGAGATAGCACGGTCTGAAAACTTTTCCTGTAAAAGAACGATGGTCTCGTTGCTTGTGTGGCACGTAGCGCCATCATGTTGAAAGTATACGTTGTCCAGATCAATACAATCCAATACCAGCCATAAAAAATCATTAATCATCTTTTAATAGCGTAATCCCTTCACCGTAACTGTTGCTCCAGCCTTATTTTCGAAAAAGTAATGTCCAATGACCCGCCGAACCATCAACTGCACTAAACTGTTACACGTTGTTGATGAAGAGGCTTTTCAACAATAAATCTTGGGTTTTCTGAGCCCCAGATGCGACAGACTTGATTGTTGACGTCTGAATTTTAATAAATGTTTAGTTTGTACCTGTCAAGTCTAAACAAATTAGAGGTTCAAAAGTGACATCTACCGAATTAGTGTTATAAATACTAAGTAATTTTTAGCTTGGAAGTTATGTTGCTGTTGGGAAACTGAATTATTTTCTTAAGCTGTTATCATTATTCTTTCATTCTTGAGTAGATAATTTTTTAAGATACCGAAAACCGTAATGGTTTATGACCTTAATATTTCTCTTGATTATTATTTCTTCTTTTTTCAACCCTAAACGGATATTTTATCAAGTAAAATTTTTAGTATCATTTAACAAATGATGTTTTTTCTGAATTATCTTTCTTTCCAAAGGTTAAAGGCCTTCTTTATTGGGGGTATGGGCGCTATTTTTACCAAATTGTGTATAAATTCTATTGAAGGTCGTTTTTTAGAAAGTAATTTTCTTTCTATTTTTAAAATAGCCTTTATTTTCAAAAAAAGTAATTTAATTTTTTCAAAAGTACATGACCATTTATTATTTTTCAAAAAAATTAAAACCAAAAATTAATATTTTTTTACCACTGACATTTAATTTTTTTTTCAATACCTACATAAATAATCAAGCTTTTCGAGTCTCATCCTATTTTTTATGTCGTGAATCATCCATAATCTCACCTTTGTACTACAAGCCCTAGATGAAGGCGGCTATTAACCAGGCCTATATTTAAATTAATTTGGAGTGCATCCGTGAGGCCTGCATCTCTTCCCGTAACCGAATTACAACCTTAGTAACATGAGATAAAATTTAATACATAAATAGCTGACCATATTAGAGAAAGCTTTTTATAAAATAATATTTTGTTAAGATTTATCATAAGAAATATAGCATTTGCTGCAGAATAACTTACGTTTTAAATAAGGCATTAATGCAAAAGCTTTTTTTTTAATTTTATAATGATAGTACACTTTTTGAAAAAAATTTACACAGTTTTGAAACCCATGTAGGATAGGTGAAATCTCCCACTGTACGAACTTCGGTATTTTCATACCTGGGGATATTTCCATTTTTATGTCTCTTTAAATAACTTTTCAATTAGAGCAGTGGTTCTTAACCTTCGGTTAATTCCCCAGTGGTAGGAATGGTGGAGTTGCCAAGTGAAGAATGACCGGTCGGACAGAAGAACTAATGCTTCAATATTTCACCCATTAAATTACAACCAATTTTTCTATATTTTCAATCAAATTTCAAATCACAACGATTCACAAACTGTTTTAATAACAAACACAACAAATATATAAGGTATTGTGCGTTGTATTTGTGTAAAAATGAAAACGCTATTGGGTTATTAATGTCAACAGCGGCTCCAAGCAAACTCACTCATGTTCTATCTTTTCTTGGTGTTACAGGTGAGTAACAGAGCTCCCATAATTCAGTATTTAATCATACGTGAACTGTATATATTCTTATGGTTAATTTGTTTGTTGTGTGTGTGTATTGAGATGATATTGTATGTTAAGGTTTAAATTTTGTTAATCCGAGGGAAAAGCGAGTGGTGGGTGGCGAACAGTCAGACTGGTGCCTAATACGTGGTAATTTTGAACAAAATAGTCAAAAATTAAATCTTTAATAAATTAAAGACCTATAAGATATTCAATGTTTCCATTTTTATAATTACTCTAAGTTTCTCATTTCATCTTTGGTTGCAACTTGACCAATTTGTTTACAGGGTGCAGCAACATATTTTTTTATCAATCTAAAAAGTTTTATATCTGTTTTATAGTAATGATACACATTTAAAGTTTTTTTTTATAGTTTAAAAAATCATATCAAGGCATCTATGGTCCATACACTGAATAAACCGAACTTATATATCTCAATACCCGGTGATTCTTTCATTTTTGTGTTTCTCTTTAAATAGCTTTTCAATAAAGGGGTTTTAGATGGATCCTTATTTTATACAAAAAGATTCAAAATTTAATTGGTAACATCTTAAAATCGTGGATGACTAATTGATTAGACAATGAGTTATTACAGATTCCGCAAGGGTATTTAAAAAATTGGTTTTTCTACCTAGAATAAATCTTGCTTTAATTATCCAATTTAAACAGAAGGCACGAAATTAAAAAATCGGATACTACTAATTCAAGCTCGCTTCATGATTTTATTTGAAGGTATTCGTGTTATAAAAATATTATGAAAATTTCAAATTTATCAAAAAAAATGAAAAAATCGTTTTTTGTATTCTAGAATTGGAAGCAATTAATTGATTTTCATTAATCAGGGAATAAAAACTCAATAGCTAATTTTCAATTCGTGCAATTTGGTATAATATTTTGCCAAATAACTTTTTGACAATACTTATTTTCGAACGAACGAACGAACGTTCCTCCATACTCCAAGGCTTGATGGCAACTAACTCTACTTTCAAGAAAATTTTAGATGTTTGCCTTAGAATGAAGCCACACCCACTCTTCCACTACTTCCACAGCCTCATTGCCATGCATTATAAAAAAGGAAGTTATGCTGTCGCTCCCTGTATGAAACATTCCAGAACACTATGCCAACTGTATAAATTTTTAGTTTCCCACTCGTATATATACTATATTACTTATTTATATTCCATTCGTTTGTTCAGTTTGATTTGGAACCTACACATACATTCATAGATTTTAGGAAATGAAAAAATGTACATTCAAAAATTGTGAAATGAATGTCTATATACATACCATATTTATATAAAAGAATATTTCATATATAAATGTAAATAAAATATGCATATTTTAGGGAATTATATTCAAATCTATAATATTTCAAACGTATATATATATATATATATTGATAATGAAGGTTAAAACTCACAAAATTATACCCTTCTATATGAGGGATACATGTTATACAGGATGCTATCTCTATTTAACAACCAAGACGATTTTTTTAAACTGGACTTTGTCCTAAGCTAAAAACGAAATCCAAATGTAAGCTAATAATAAAAAATTATTATTCAATATAATCGCCTTTGTCGTGAAAAACCACCTCTACTCGACGTCAGAAACGCGAGCAGATCTTAATGACAGTTTTCTTCCGGATATTGAACATCAGTTCGAATTTTGTGTTGCAGAAGGATCTATTGGTGAGCCACTCAACAGCACTCCACAAAAAAAAGTTAATAATGGTGAGGTCCGGTGAGCTTGGAGGCCAAATACTGGGTACTACAAAGTTAAAAAAAAATGACAACCAGTCCAACGTTTGACTTTTCTGTCAGAAGTTGATCTCTTCTCGTCTTGTACGATTTGTATCTCTAATCAACTGCCACACACTTCCTGATTAGCCTTTTTTGGAACAGTTGTGATCCCTGGCATTGGCGCTCATCGATTTGGATGGCTCATCATCAATAATTTTTTGTAAATTTATAATGAAATCCTGATCCCTCTAGTAGTATGACCTCATATTTTGATCAGCACACTCTTCACTATCACCTCCAAATTATTTTTGTTACTTACTTAATCTCCAGAAAAAGGATATGTCCAGGGTTAAGAAATTTGCAATCTCAAAGTTGTCCTTTCCAGATGGCTTGAAACAAACATACTCTGTCTTTTACATGATTGTGAAATTAATACTTTGTTGATCGATGAATTTTTTAAATGACGTCAAACACTTCTGGCTAGCTACCAAAACAAAAAAAAGTCCTAACTTCAGATGCTCAAAGTTCCTTGTTAAACAACAACCGCACGCTGCATGCATATAGTCATTTTCAAAATTGTTCTTATGTAGCAGAGCGTCTATGTAACATTTATTGTGTCCGGCAATTTTGCAGCGAATATTGTCGCCTTTTTGAAATTTTTGACATGACATATTAGTTCCTTTTTTTATGTTTTTATATAATACAAGGCGTTACTTCGCTAACAAAAAAATATCAAGTATAGTTAGTTATCAGCTGTCGATTTCCTGGTCTCATATAATAAGTAATAGTTATATCAGAATTTTTTATTTTTAAGAAATAAACGAATTATATTTAGTTATAATAATAATCATATGTATACTCCGTTTCCAAAAGGACATGACTACAATTTCTTTTTGACAGTGACCGGTGAAAATGTCATGGGTAATATCATCGTGAAGCAGCATAATTGTAAGAAATATATTTGAGAGTAATTTAATTACAAAACATTTTTTTCGCTTTCTTGGTGTAGGGAAGTTATATATGCAAAAAATATATAAATAAACATTATAGTTTATAATTAAATCACTAAACTTAAAATACGTGATTACTTTAAACATGGTAAACAGATACTTTATATTACTACATGCATTTTCTCTAAAACATTGATAAAATAGGATCCATAGGTATACAGCAAACATTAAAATAATCCTAAGAATTCATGTTAAAATATTAACAATAAAAAAAAAGAGAAACAAAAGCTATAGTTTCAATGGCAATAATAAAAAAAGACAACTATTGAACTATTGAGGTACAGAACTTCTTAAACTCTCTATGGATGCGTATCAGGCGACTAAGAAACTTCCTATTGTTATTCGTACTTGAAAGGTATTTAGCGAATAAGATCCCCGCATATGTCCACGATAGACAATCCAGATCAGGGATTTTGATGGTGAATGCTGAATACCTTGCAGTGGTCCCAATAAAAATAGCTCTCAATTCTTCCTTTCTGACTGGTTCGCCTTCAGTTAACATTCCAACTATTCTACTTTTATAGTTCGAGAGAGAAAACTCCGAGGCACGTGTCTTTGTTGGAGCATTAGCAACATTTCATGTGACCCCAAATAATAGCAGTTACTTAAGAATTAAGGAGGAGTTACGAACTTATCCTGTAGCCCATACATGTAAAGGGAAATAAATTCCTTCATAATGCAAAGAGTAGGACAGTCAGCAAAAGGATCTATTGCTGTATTAAATAATTTCCTGCAATCTTTGCAAGGAGTATTAAAAAATAGACATCCTGTGGAGATTTAAAATTGGGAAGTAAAACATTTTCCATCATTAATTTTCGCAATTGAGCTTTTAATTCTCTTTTTCTATGATAGGTTTAAAACATTTGAAAACTTTTTGCTTATTTATTCTGCATCTTTTTTTAAATTTGATTCGAAGGACACTCTAAAATGCCATGGAATGGGTATTATATGAAATTCAGCGGCTTTCATGAGTGGGTAAATTTTTAAACACAGTTGAACATTGAGTTGTTGCCTAAATCGTGAATCGAAAGAATATTATTTGATAATACCAACCATTTCAATTTTCTGGGTTCTACAAGGTTTTTAAAATAAAACTTCCGTTTGCAATTTTGTCTCACCACGTCAATGGCCGAGAACGATGGAAAAGACGGCGTCCCTTTTCATAAAATTCTTTGAATTGCTGCTAAAGATGGAGAAAATTTCTCCAGATGATTATCTATCAAATCCGTTCCAAGCATAAACCAAGTGTAACACAGACTTGATGAGATAGTGTATCGCCACTCAACGTTTGGATGTCGCATAAGATCCATTAAAACTTTTTGGCATATTTTAGAGATTATTCTGGCGAGTAGAAATAGTCCTCCTCCAATGAGAGATTTGGGTCTTTTGATTGAAGGTAAATAAGATCTATGAAACAATCGAATGATCTAGCTAGATTCCCTTCCGATTGCTTTCTTGGCCGGCCAAGGAATAGTTGTTGTTTGTAAATTGTATTAAGAATTATTAAGAAGTTATCCAGATCAATTCTCTACTGAGGGTTAAATTTTAACCAAGAGGAGATTGCTGAATTAACATAATTATCCAGAAACGTCCAGATCGAAAAAAGAGGTACCTTTTCTGTCCCATGTGATCCCAAGAATTTTAATTGGTCCCCTTAAAGCACAATCTGAAATTTGAGAATCTTGATTAGGATTCCATTTACCAATAGGAAGAATCGTGGCATTTTTTATGGGCAATATCATCGTGAAGCAGTATAATTGTAAGGAATATATTTGTGAGTAATTTCATAACAAAACATTGACTATATATTCAAACCCGATCTTGGTCCACTACTTCTTGATGGAAGCTTCCAAAGACTGAATACTTTTGTTAGGAGTAGCACACAATCTCTCCTCTAGACGCGTCTAGATATACTAGTTCAAGGGGTTCGTGTATGGAAAGGAGGGCAGCCAGATGTTCAGGTACCCAAAAGCCCGGAAAGTTGTCTCTCAGGAAGGTGTGGATCTTAGCGGTATAATGACACAGAGCTCCGTCTTGAGTGAAAAAAAAGTTGTCTCCGAACGTTTCTCCGGCCCAAGAAATGTAGCACATGTTTTACTTATTCACAGTCTTATACACAGTGTTTTTTTTTTGTTTGTTTTTCAGAACAACCCAAAAATTTGCACAAATTTTTGTTGGTCTTACGAGAATTTAAAATCTTCTATGCTCTTTCCAACCAGCTTGCTCTGTTCAAAGCTAAGATATCTGGTTGTCTTCCTCCGTGATTTTGCACCAATTTAATTTTACATTGAAAATAATAAAATGTGTACCACTAGATAAGATCAACCCTGTATATGTGGAGCTACGCTGTTAATAAAATATGACTAACCAATATTATAATAAAGTACCGAATAAAAAACTATGTAGAATTTTAATATTATGAAATATCTATTTATATGTAACTCATTTTCAAAATTACGGAAAAATAATATGACACTAATAGTTTGGAGTATTTGAGAGATTTATAGTATGGTTAATTTATTTGGCTAACTACCAAATGATTTGGGGTGTTTTCTTTTTCCTTCTTTTTTTTCCTTTTTGATGAAAGGTTCCGTGATACAATAAAGTTGTATAGTTTCGAACTTTACCTTTAGTTTTTACTATTTATCTCAGTTATGTATCTAAAGAGAAAAGCGAGGAATTAAAGAAGGAGTACTCTTTATAAGGAGTCAAAGATCTGGGATTTTGAGTATAATTCAATGCCACCGGTTGACTTCTGGGCATTTTGTAATAGTTATTATCTTAGTTGTGAAAATGTATGTTTCGAAAGTAAAATTCGAACTTATTTTCATATAAATATTTAACTTAAAAAGGCGGCGAATATGTAATGCAGAAAAATCTAGCAAAATTACTAGCTACGAAAATGTTTGCAACAAAATTACCCAGAGTCATCAATTAAAGTTGGGCGTCTAACATTTTTGAAGTTATTGACTTGTACTAATATATGTGGTGCAAAAACATAAAAACAACTCTGAACGACAATAAAAAAAAGGAGAACCCCGAATTTATTTTATACTTCCTCACAATGTAATCACTGACATTGAGAATCCTGGTATGCTGGCTAATTGACTTTTGGTAATTGCAGCTTCCATGTCCTCCAGGATCCCGATTTTCTGGCGTCTATTGCTACCAAGGGATATCTCAAGCTCTGATTTGAAGACAACATGCTTTTTAATCTTGTAAAAAAGACTTAGGGAGCACCCTACGAACTTCATGATCTCCTTGACTCTCATTTGGGCGTCTACATGACCAGTTTTTTTTATCAACTCTCAACCTGGAAGGTCAAAAGGGGAAAAAAAACATGTGGTAGTTAGTCTTTTTTTTTTTTTTTTTTTTTTTTGCCAACTGTTAATTATAACTTAGAGAAGAGTCATTAATCATTATATACATTGAATTTATAAATCTTATCACTGACAGACTATGAAATTACACAAATTCTATAAAAAGAGTTTGCCTGATATTAATTAATATAAAAATCTAAATCTGATGTTATATTTTTTTAGTTCATAAAGCTGCTATAAAATCATACAAGGAAGAATGTATGAAAATTAAGAAATCTTTTTTCCTTTTCGCTTCAATATTGACGACTGTTGATTTTTCAAAGTCTATTACTTTGTTAATTAACTACCATAATGTCTTACCTTAAATTAATCCAGATTTGTATAAAGTCAAGTCCACATTTTTACCTTGCTTACTGTATTTGTAGATTTCTACGTCCAAACTCCCCATTTATTTTTCCCCAAACACACTATATGTTCCTAAGATAAAAAATCCTTCATTTTTTCAAAATTTACCAAAAACTAAAGAACATCAAATTTCAAATAGTCATATTTTCTGTACATAGGGTTCAATTTGAACAAATAAAGTGTTTCAAAAAAGCAAGAACATGTTACAAAAAGTTATAATTCGCATTTACTTTTACATTAGCTCATTTTAAAATCACTAACTTAAACTATGACCTTCAACCTTAAATTCGACTTGTGGATCAAATTTAATCTTCGTTAAATAGCCTTCCTTTTTTATCTCGGAATGTTCTTTGCAATTTTTGTAAATGTTTTATGAATCAACATGAAATAACAATAAACTTTTGGAATATAGAATAAGGCGTTTACGCTTATTTATTTATAATTAATATTTTTAAGAAAACCCTTATATTGATTAATGAACGTGGGGGTATCACATATTAATAATTGAAATTGAATAATAAATTAATTCGATAATGCAGATTTCCTTAGATATTTGACATATTTTGTCGGTCCCTGGATACACCTTCAGCTTTAACAGATTTTACTTTAACTTAAAAAATAAAATTTCTATTTTTATTAGGATAATTATTTTTCAAGTTTAAAAATTAATTCAAAATTAGAAATAGATACAAATACTCTGAAAATTAAAGTCGAGAATTCTAGAAAATCATTTATACAAAAAAATATAATAACTTATACAAATTAAAGCAACTTTGCCAAGTCTTCTCGAAATCAATATATTTTATACTAGTGGTATACTACATACAGTGCACACTATAACGTACACGCTCGATGCTAAATGAAAAACGTCTTGGAAATTTTATAAATATGAACACATTTTTATTTATTAGATCGAAAATGACTTTTTTCATTCAAACATACATGGGATAAAACAAAACTTGTTAATTCTTGCTTCAACAGTCAACGGGTCACGTAATGAAACCTCATAATTAAAAATGACAGGGATAAAATCGTAATTGAATCCCACTACAGGGTTTGGGTCCCCACATTGTACATTAATACATAGAAACTTTTTTTATTAATATAGATATAAAAATTAAATTACAATGGTTAGGAATTAAGTTTGCATGGCGGAAAAGTGGGTCCAACAACATGACAAGCTCCGTTTTTTAGAATGGGAGGGGGGCAATAGATAAACCTACTGCCTTATGATAACTCTCAATTTTCAAAATTGTAGGGGGTATCCCCCTTTTGCACAGCCTCTGCAGTCATATATATTTATGTTGATTTTTGTAGTAACTAAAGAACAATCACTTTTCACAAATAACTTACGACATCACTCGCAATTCCAATTGAAATGTCCAGTCATAGTCCAAAATACACAATATAGTATTTCACAGATTTTACAAACAATTAAGTAGAGTTTATTAATTTTTTTTGAAGTTAATTGGATACATAATCAAAATTAAATATCTAGAGTCAATCTAAGATATTTTAACTTTTCGGTACAAAATTATATATTTAACTTCATTTTAGACATAAAATTAATGTTAACTGTCAATGATTATACATATAATTATAGAATAAATTCATCATCTTATTTTTGATATTAAAAAGCATAAATAATATAACCTTATATCGTTTTTCCACCTTTAAGATCCTTCAATTATCATTATCAAGGTATTCAAATATAATTTACTACTACTATATACTATTATACTACTACACGAGATTAAAAAAAAAAGAATTTCACAGTCTATCGATTATCTTTCCTTAAGAATTAATATTACCTGACTAAAAAAAAGGATATAATTTGTAATAAATATTTTATTAATAGATCATATAATGATGAAAATAGATAACTACATGTCATAATCACATAAAATGTCAAAAAACGATTAATGAACTGCAAATTACACACATTCATAGTGAGGAGATCCATCGATAGCAATGAAAAAACTTGAATGAAGGTAAAAAGAAAAAAGTGTTATAACAAAAGTTAAATAAAATATAACATGACGGCGTTCTAAAAGAATTAACTGAAAATTAAAAAGTAACTCTGACAATTTTTGGAGGAGAGTAGTGGAGTCTCATGAAGTTAAATACCGGGTGGAACCTTGAAATTTACACATTTGCCAGAAAAGAAAAAACAATAGCCTGCCTTTTTTTAATTATACATTGAAAAATAATATATTTTTTCATCTTTTTCTGATACATAGCCAATGCAAAATTGATTTATTTTATTTGGCCGCCATTGGCTTCATTGATGGCCACAATTCTCTTGCAAGTATTGCAAATGATTTTCGAATCCATGGTAGCCCATTCCACGTCAAAAGACGCCTTCAAGGCTTCAAGGTTCGGGTGACGGATGCTACAGGCCCTCCTCTCGATGTACGGCCAGAAATAAAGTAGATCGATCGGATTGACGTCCAGAATGTATGGTAGCCACATTCTCTTGTCCCAGAAAGCGACGTTGTTACCCAAGAAGGTCTGAGGAATTTTCATAGTGTAAGCAAGGGCCCCATCTTGCTGAAAGACGACATGGCCGTCAGGGAAATTTGTCAGGAACCAAATGATGGGCGTCCTTGAAGGCATCCGCATTAATGATGCGCTTTTTCCGGAGACCTCCTTCCTCTCTATGGTCTTGTTGTGGACTAGCTTCTTCTTAACATTCTACATGGTCTTACAGGCCATTCCCCCCAGCCTGGTCCCCCGTTTGGAATGTGATCTGCATGAAGAAGAGGTGATGCCTTAAGTCTTGAATCTCACTGCGATGATATTTCTGGTCCGATTTAAAAAATTCCAAAAGCAGCTGGAGGTTCAGATACATGGCTACTCATACAACTATAGACAGTTCTAATTTTCTCACACGGAATCTCCCAAATCAATATAATATAAGTTTGTAAGTTTCAAGTTTCCATCCGGTAAGATCATCTGAAAACAGCTCAACTGTCATGAAGTTATATCAAATCATCTGAAAGCGGCTTTGCTGTCATGAAGTTATATTAGGTCATCTGAAAGAAGCTATGAGATTAATAAATCAACACGAATCCCTCTACATTTGCAAGGATTTCTCTAATATTGATCTTGAATTCTACTCTGAGTCCCAGAGGCACTTATACTTCTAGTTTCCCAACAACTCTTTAGTATTACTGTCCGTCATTCATGAGGACACACACTCGTGATTACTCTATATTAAGATGTTCTCTTTTCAAAAATTATAGGTTAAGTATAACAGCATTGAAAATAAAAACCTTGTTCAAGTTGCAACAACAAAAAGTCTCAAACACGTTCTAGGTCATATTTTATGCAACTCTAAATATGAATGCTTTTTCACAAACCCCCTTAAATAACTTTATCTCCTCTTAATGTCCGGATATGAGATCTGGAATTCTTTCAGAAACTATTTGATTTAGTCCCTGGAATAGGTACAAGATAGGTTAGCAACGTGTTTCCTTCATTGGGAGATAACGACAACTATCCATGGAAAATCAAAACACTTCCTCTTAAAACTTTTTGTCATAGACTAAGCATCATCACTCTATATCATAGACTTTGTATTTATGGTGTTATAACGGTCTACCTTATTTTAAGTAAAAGGTAAACCTATCTCCCCCAACCTAGATACTAAACATAGGTTGTCACTTCCACGAAATAAGGCTCTCAGATTACAACACCATCTACCTCACAAAAGCAAACATAGACATATTCAAACATATTTTTAGCATAAATCGGCTAGTCTTTAGAATTTTCTATACCTCTATGCTTTCTTAAGGGAGGTGAAGTTGACTTCCAGCGATTTTATTTATATCTTGTTTACAGGTTGCAATTTTGTACAAGTTGAAATATATATTAGCTAATTCTACAAGCTGTAAACAAAAAATGAGATGAAAAATGAAGGATTTACAGTACTTGGAGTGAGGATAATGCGCAATAATTGAGCATTCAATTGATGATCGATATATAAAATGTTTTAATTTGGACTATTTCATTCAAATTACTAAGATATAAGTATTCTGAGGGAGGGTAAAAAGTTCATATGCCTAGAGTTGTATTACTCATAAATACATAAACAAACATGTAATTTTAATAGATCAATATGAAATGATAGTATCAATTAATAGTTGGTAATTTGAATTAAGCATATTTTACTAAAATATTGCATTTTAAGACGAAGAAATTGTAGCTTGTAAAATTGTCTTATACTAATTAAAACTTGTAAAAACATTGCAACTTGTCCAAAACAAACTCATTATTTAGATTTTGGGTTTTTTTCTTTTGGACTTATACGTTATTTTTAAAATTGTAATATTTTTACATTACATGTATTAATTTAACTAACAATGATAATTTTTATACATTTTGTAAGTACTAAATGTAAGTCAACCGTTATAGGTTAGACCAACGTTTCCCAAAGTGGACGATAATACCCTCTGGGGCGTAACTTTGATCTAGAGGGTGGTAATGCGAAAAGGGGCGAGGGGGGGGGGCAACATAGAGTTAAAAAAATGTGATTTCATATTAATATATAGAACAAACAAATTGATCTACAAAATGAATCAAATGTGACTACAAGGTAGCAGCAATGAATATGTTGATTATTATCTTGTTGTAAAGATATAGCCAAGTTATATCAAGATCGTATTAATGTACTTCATTATTAGTGCCTTTATATTTTATCTTATTATCAGTATAAAGCCTTAACCATTAGTTAAAAATTAAGCTAACAGCCAAATTATGTACCCTAAAACTTCAAACAAGTACTTTAAAAATGCCCAATAATTTTAAAATTGGATTAAGATATTTTTTGCATCAATAATATTTTATTTCTGTAACTATATAAACCAAAAGTCCTTGAGTCATGAAACGTATTTGTCTGCAGTTTTTAGAAAAGTTTAAGGTAAGAAAAACTTTTCGAAATATAGTTTCGATGACTTGACAACAATCCAATAATGGTTTGCGTGTTTCCTACAACATATATTTGCTGATTGCTCGATCTGGTAAGGGTTACACTATTGGTCAATAACAAAAATTATGCACACAGTTGTACATAAGTCACCAGACCAAATTATGAGGTTTTTACCTTATAAAAATAACTTGGTTTAAGTAAGAACATATGAAATGCCTGAAAACATAGATAATAAATAGTGCAATATTCTTGCAGCAACATAATTTAGCTTATAGTTAGATGAGTCCATTTTAGTAAAAAATGAATATGTGCTTCTCGCTTATGTTAGTATTTGCCAAAGATGAAATGTTGCTATGTAAGAAATCTTATAATAAATACTAAAGGAGGGGTCGGTTTTTGGATATCATTAATTATTTTTCCCATGAGTAAAATACCCCGCTTGCTAACATTGTTGCAATGCAATAGATGGTGCACCATCCATGATAGATAGGCATAGTTACTTCATCAGTTTTTTGAAAAGCAGTCCTTTAAGTAATAGACAGGTAGCGTCTTGATGCATAAAATTCAAGATCTAGGCCCATTTTCTTTGATTCCAGGCTGTTTCGACAGCTTGGGATTGATAATATTGAAGAGTTTTAACGTTTATTACTACACACAGAAGTTACACGGCTATCTTAGGGAAACTACATTATTTTTTTAATTTTCGTTAGACTCTAAGCCTGACTAATTCAAAACATATGGCAGAGTTATTTTAAGATTTAATCTCTTATAAAATGAACAATTCAAGTGAATAATATTCCTCTTCAGTTAGGATCAAAAAGGACTTCAGATCCTATCAACACTCAAGCCTATTGACAAATGTACTAAATATTGTGTACATTTATTAGTTTTAAGCCTGCCAAGTATACTTTTGGGTATGAGAGCTGTTAAATTTCATAAATGATATTATAATTCAATAGTTTTATTTGAAACCATAAAGATTTTCCCTCTCTTATAGGATTGAAACTCAAATATGAAAGGAAAGAGAAGACTTCTTGAGCCAAATTATGTTCATGAGAATTGCCACTTTCGAAGGAGAACACACAAATAATAGTTTTATCGTACAACTGGGGACGTATCAAGTTGTGCACCCAAAACACAAAAGTTTACCATTTATAAATTTGTTACGGAGTCATTATTAAAAAGGTGTCTCACTCTCTAGATCCAAATCTCCGAATGAAAAGGCCAAGGAAAAAAAACATCAGAAAATAAAATAAACTAATCAAAACTTAATTATGGAGCTCACTTCCTTCACTTACAAAGTAGAGTAAGGGAAGGCCGGTAAAAAATAATTTGAATTGAATTTATGTATATTAAGAAGAACAAGTCTTTTGTAGCTCACCTTCCACTCAAGAGGATAGAGATCCAAAGAGCTTAAAGGCCTCTTAATGACTGACAATTCAAAATTATTTTTGAAATTAATACACACCCTCCCTTGCCCCTAACTTGTATTAAAAATATCGTAACTATTGAGTTCCAATAACTACGCTCACAAGCAATTTTTACTTATGAGCAAACGTTACATGAATTAAGTGTTTATGAGTAAGGATGTGAAAATTGTCTAAATCCTCGAGAGTATAAATTAAAAAGTAAAATTATATGTTGGGAACTTTAATAGACCACTTATCTGCTGAAAGGATCATTATTAAAACTTTAGTGCTCCTTCTTTGATAATACATTTAATTTATAAAATAGAGAGAAAAAATCTATAGGAACACTTTTATCTTGCAGGTTACAAATTACGCCTAATATGCTCAACAATTTTACATCCCATCAATAAGGCCCCTCCTCCCTCTCCACTTCTAATCACATAATTAATTAAAACCAACAATAATTATAATTTTAATTGACTGCATTTATTAGCCCATTAAAGGTGACAATAAAGTTTATCCATCTATTATTTAAATGATGTAATATATTTTTTAATATAAAAAGAGCCATGGGGCTCCAATAGTATCAGTCGTGTTTAGATATGAGAATAGGTATATAATTTGGAAATATTATTGTTGCTAGATGAAAAATTAAATCAATATATACAGATAGGTCGACTTTGTATTTATACAAAGAAACTTTCATGAAAAAATAATTAATTAATGATAAAGTTATTCTTATTTCAGACAATTATAGAAGCAATGTAGATGTATCCCAATATTGCATCTGAGACTCTGAAATTTTGCATTTCCCTTACGCATTGGACATTTTGCAACGTCTTAGCTAAGAAATATACCTAGTAAAGAAAATACCATTGTTGTCTTTTGTCAACTTTTACCAGCTTTTTCTCTCAAAAATAGATGGGTACTGGGTCTTTGGTTCTCTGCTTCATGATTGCTTAGCGTCAATCATATTATTTGACGAAGGGATTATAAATAACGGATATTTACAATAAGCCTTGGTTCTACCTTTCATGGATCACAAGGTTTAAACATCAGAAGCACTACTGACCAGTTAAATATAGGCCACAGTCCTTTCCTTCCTATAATTATCCCTTCATACACAGCTGTTATAGCTGTGTCCAAGACATCAACTCCTCCTACGCCCTTTTTATATTTCGAAACACAATTAGGAACTGTTGGTTTTACATACTTCTTTTCAACAATATTCCACCCCCTTGCTTTAGAGTAGGGTTTGCAAAACTTTTTCAGACTGGAACACCCATAAACTTCTAGACTTCAAGGTTTGTATAGGGGAGGGGGGCGCCCCTATAAACACATATATGTTTTTCAACTATCCATTGTCGTTGTCTCTAATTTCAAGATAGAAAGCGAAAGTATGAGGTGGGGGCAAACTTATACAATGTACCCAAGAAATACATTGATCTAAGTCCAAAGCTCAAGATATCATACTCAGATTAAAACAAATCCCATTATTTTCATTTTGGAAGAAAACTTATATGTGTTTTGTTTTTGGGCGGGGACTGAAAGTATATATTGTAGCTAAGGGGGCAACAGCTTGAAAATGTTTGGGGAACTCTTGGTTAGACTATTGCAGCTGGTAAAAATGAATAAACAAATAATAAATCCATCTTAGTTTTATAATTTACTGTTTTGTATTTTAATTGAAACAAATCTTCGAATTATAATTTTTCTGAAATATAATCTATAGTTATAATTTAATTGTTTACCAATTATGTTATTACTTGTAATAACTTAAAAGTATGACATTGCTTACTTTGTATTTATAAAAATGAACAAACGAGGAGTTGAACTTGGAAATTTTGAGCGTCCTTCTGATCATTCAGGGAAATAATTAATGTATTTAAAAGAACTGTTTTAATACCAAGAAATGGGATAATGTATGATATTATTGTTAGACCAAAGTATTTATGTTAACATAGGTATATATAATATACACAAATGTAAAATAAATATATCATCAAATTTTATCGCGTCTTATAGTTCAGTAAACTTAAATGACAGTAGATTGGAAATATCACACGGGAGAATAGTTCAACCACAATTTTTCCATTTCGGCCATGCTGTCGATAGAAAAAAATTATATAATAAAAACCAACTTGAAGATACGTTATCATCATGCAATCCCACCAATAGTTAAACCTGCTTTCACTTTTAAAACTATTTTACTTTAAATATTTATTGCTTTCAATATGTAAATATGTATCTATTTACAAAACTTATAATTGTCCCAATCACAATGACTAGAGATAACCTTCAGAAATACGTTTCCATATTTCTAGCGAGCGGACGTTGTTTAACTATGAACGTTGAGTGCATGCATAGGTAAGGCGTTGTATTTTGTTTTGGTGGGTAGCCAGAAGTGTTTGGTATCAGTTTAAAAAGAGTCAAAGAAGTAATTATTCCACAATTATAGAAAAGATAGAATATTCTGATTTTGATCTGCATCGGACGAGATAATATTGATAATGCAAACTTCTTAAATTTGTAAAGGTAATTTGCCTGGAGAGTCAGGAAAAAACTGTAAAAGTCGGGAATCAGTAGCAATGCATGTTGATCACAAGATGAGGTCATAATTTTTTAAAGACTTTGTTGGACGCAGTATTTGGCCTCCAAACTCACTGGATCTTAACCACGAACTTCTTTGTGTGGGACACAGATATGCAACCCACCAACAGATCCTCCTCCAACACAAAATCGGAGCTGATGTCCAGGATATGGGAGAAATTCCAGAGAAGAGACTGTTATCAACACCTGCTCCCGTTTTCGAGATCGAGTCGAGGCAGTTTTGGGCGCCAAAGATGATTATATTGAATAATAATACTTTTTTGTTATTCAGCTTTCATTGGGTAATGGTTTTTATTAAACCCGAATGAATGGTTTAGGAACAAATTTATTTTTTAAAAAGTTATGTTGCATGTCAAACAAGGCCGTACGTTGTACATATTGGTAAGTTCTAAAGTCATATCTCAAATAAACTTTGAACAAATGTCATTAATTCAAACATTATTTAAGTGTATTCTTCATTGACGAATTTAAAAGGAATAATCATAGTTGCCTGCCAAGATATATAAGTATTTAAACCACATTTCATTTAAAATCTCATTTACTTTCAAGAATGATCATGCTCTTTAGTTTCTCTTTCTATTAGCTCTTGAGGAAATGAAAGTAAAAACGTTTGTGAAATGAAGTGAACATCACAAAAATTAACTCTAAAATAGATTTAGCAAAAAAAAAAAGGAAATGAAGGTTGTGGTTTTTACATTTTTGTTGTTGTGTTTGTTTGTTTATTTCAAAAGCTTTTAAAAGGTTTAAGCCTTGCTGCTTTTTTTTTTTTTTTTTTTTTTCATTATAAAAATAAAAGTTATTTATAATTAAAAAAGAAGTTTTTTGTTTAGTTGGCCATTCTATGAAAATATCCAAAAATCAAGGATCTTTTTATAAATTTCAAAAAAAAAAATCGATAAATAAACTTCTATTTTAACTTTTTGTTCAAATACCTTCACAATTACTAAAAATTATTAATATTTGTGTATGGAATGCACAACATACAAATACATAATCATGAATTCGTCTTCCTTAGTATATTTAATTTTTTTGTCTTTTAGTAAGATGTCCTCTCGCAAGAAATCTCCCATGGATATAGCTTATATCTTTATAAGGGGGGAAGCTCAAGGAGAAGGCTGAAAAGAGGCTTGCTTATGTTACTACTGAAATATAAACCTCTGTTAAAATCAGTGATGAGAATCTGGTATATTTTTTAGTTGGGCCGTTTTTTTGGAATTGGTAGTAATTTGAGTGCATCAGGTGTCATTATCATTTAACTCCTGTGTTGTGAGCATCCTTTCCTAAATAGATTCAATTATATTCCAAACCTATTGGAATATTGGTGGGTTCTCGTAAAACACGTATCCCTAAGGAATTGTTGTGGAGTTATAATGGTAAGTCCTTGTTGAACTCGGAGTATAATTGGGGATCGACATCAGAGTAATTTTAGCAAATGTCTTTGTTAATATCCTTTTATTCTTCCTCTTTTGTCACAGCTGATCGTGACTGATCTAATGAAACGTCATGAGCATTATTCTTTCTCTCCTCCAAAACATTCTTAAAGTTGTCAGGTTTACCATGTTATTTTTTGTTTCTTTTGTTTTAACATGCCCATTCCACACTGAATTTTTATCATAATGTATAAATAATTATTCTCAAATCGATTCATTGTAAATTTTCATTGTAGAATTCTTATTAATGTTGTAAGTAGATATTCTTTGCATTTTATCTTCTTGAGTTTTGAAATTTGTCGTCTTATTTCGTGTTAGAGTACGTAATATCGTTATCCAATATCCGAAACCGAATGGGAATTATGATTCTAGAATATGTTAATTGTGTCCGACGTTTACAAAAGAAGGTGTTTGAAAGCGTGAGACATCGGGAATGGATGAGTATGGATCGACGACAGGCAAAACGTGATCCCCAGAGAGAAGGCAAGACATCATCATTACTTGCTATAGTATAAACTATGGACAAGCCAACAGGTGATGAGACAATTTTTTATCATTACCTGAGAGGTCCAATGTAGCAACTATTGAGCTAGAATATAAATAGTAAGTATGATAAAGAGCGATAATCTTTAAGATACTTTACTCAAATGGAAGATGAGTTGGTTAGAAAATAGCTAGAGTTTATTATTGTAGGAGATGTCGAATTTGTCACCTCCAACAAGGAAAGGAACCGTTCATTAAGAAAAATCTTTTATGATGGATAGAAGGACACCTACTTGTTACATTAATGCCCTTGTGCACATAAGAAAAGTTAGAAATAAAACAACTGATTTAAAAGATGTTATTGCCACTATTAGGTATAGAAATCAGTACCTGCAGAGAAAGCACTTGTTGGAACACGAATTGCCAGTGCAAAAAGGTAATTATATGTCTACAAGCTAAAAATACCTGTTCTACAGTAGCATATAATCCAAATTTGGCCCTTAGATCTGCACATGAATATAAAAGTACTAGCTTCAGCAAGAACCATCAACAGATTTAAACACAAAAAGTTTTTGGAATTTTTTTATCGACAAAAAATGCAAAAATTCCAAAAATCCATTGGCAAAAATTTGAATAATTAAATGTGGATATTATATTTTTTGCAAAAAAAAAATTCAAAAATCCATAGCTATTCACAAAAAAATTTCAAATACTATTTTTTTTGCAAAAAATATCGAAAATCCACCGCTATTCACAAAAAAAGTAATTATTTTGAAAAATTACATTTCAAATATTGAATTTTTCAGATAAAAAATTCAAATATTAAATTTAAAAACTTTTTTACACCTATTTGCGAGTAAAAAATTTCCCTCCTGACAAAAAAAAAATTCTAGTAACAACCAAAAATTCCTTAATTTTGGGGGAAATCCACCTCACACCCTCTGGACGTCCCAGTCAGGTCATGAAGAGTTGGACTTGACAAGATCTTGGTATAGGTGGAAAAGGATTAGGACAATTTTAAGGACACATGTGGTATGTCAACATAAAAACAATCTTGAACAGAAATCAAGAAGAGGAGAAAATCATTTTTTTTTTAACATCGTATAATCATGTATACATAGAGCTCTATATTTCATAGCATGTTTGAGTCTATTATATGATTGGTACTCAAACTTATGAGATAGGATTAGAATACCTAAGTATTTTAGTATTGTTTGGAACCTTTATTTGATTTAAGAGACTTATATTAGCCTGGATAAGCTTTTCAAATAAAATATATCCATTTCACATTATTTTATTCTTACAATTTTGCCTACTTTAATTGCAATTTGCAGCGCCTCTAAAGTGTTAATAAGAATAATTACTTCATAGAAATGAATGATAATTAGTCAAAAAATACAAATTTTGGGTTGACAGAGGACAAATATCTTTGTGTTATAATCAACATAATAACTTTTGATTCGTCATCTTGTCGTCATGAGAAACTAATACAATTACAAAAATAAAAGTAAAATATTGTATATCTTACTTACTTACAAGTGTCCAAGATAGAGTACAGTTTATTTAATATAATATAATATATATTCTTATATATTATACTTTTATTGGTTTCAAATGTCATTTCATCAATTTTCATAGCTCTGCTAAACAAATAAGATGTTCAATATATGTTTTTGAAGTTTTATCTATTCAATTAAAAGAGGACTCTGGTTACAAAGACTCATATGACAAAAACAGTAACCCAACTATATTAAAGCTGGATGATTGTGCTTGTTGTAGAAGCTTATATATTTATGAAAAAAGAATGCCCGATAATTTTAAAATCGCAAATATTTGTATTTACTAGGGTTGATAATTTAACGGTAAATTATCGTTAAGCGGGCTTTTGCAAAATATTGGGTTCTATAAATACTGTGAAATTGAAGTATTTCTTTTTATACTTTAAGAAGAAATTAAATTTTTGTATCTCTTTTCTTCCAGTGTTGCCAGTTAAGCAGAATTTAGCTAAATCTAGCAGATTTTTAACATGCCTGGTCAAAAAACTATTATTCCACTAATAAAAGAAAACATAGCTGATCTTTCCAATAGTTTATTTCTTATGATATCTTATATATATATAAGACATTATGGGTTTGATTTTGAAGGTGCAAATACTGTTTACATTGACTTTTGATGCGCCACTTTCAAGAAAAAATACGCAATGTATTATGTATATATTTACAACTTTAGTGGAGGTGGAGCACGCTGCTATCAGGTTCTTTTGTTTCATTTTAGGAGCTAATTTTTAATGATCATAAATAATAATTATTATAGGACTGAAGTACTTGGAACAAACAAGTATTAACAATTACTTTTCCTTCTCTTCTTAAAATTTTCAAGTATAATTTTATATCGACGTTAATTTTTTTGTTCTTAAATTGTTGGTAAATTCTCCATGCATAAATATACTATTTTCGAGTGGAAAGTTATGGACACTCGAAATTTTTTTTAAATCAAAATGATTCCTTTTATTTACAATGGCAATCATGATCATTTATTCTGATTGCTTAATTATTTTATAGTTTTTGATAAATAAACCATAAATTAAGCGTTTTATTTTATTTATTAAGTGTTTATTATATGAAGTACTATAGCCTCAAAAAGTATCTTTGCTTGTGCTTCGTAGCATTTTGTCAAAAAAAGTTATTTATCTTTTCAAATCTTGTCATATTTCAAATACAATGGAGAATCAACTTTGGGATTGAAAAAACTCCTCGTAACTTTGCATTCGATTGACACTTCTGATGAAATCCCACTGAAGGTTTGTGCACAAAAAAAATGGTAGATAAGGTATTCTAAGATAAAAGACTTGGCCAATATCATGCGGAAGTTGGATTTTTGATCAATTTTATATCCAAATCGAACCAAAATCAGAGGATATTTCTGAAACAGGATATGATATTCCTGAAAATCCAAATTAATTAGTGATCTTAAAAATGAATACCGGAAAAGCTTAACTACCCAATTTTGTTATGATGGTCCCCGGTTCAGTGAAAAATGAACTAATACATTTTATTTGAGCATAAGAAATTTATGGACATTATCTCTCTTTACAATAATGAATTTTTAAACTCTAATTTGACCACATGCACTCAAACACATATACACGATGACTAAAAACTTGGTTTTTTTTCAATCAGCTACATTGTTGACTGCTCTAAATACATTCCAATATATGATAAATGAGTTATCAAGACTAAAAATTAATTTAGTTTCTGATATGAAAAGCAAATGTTTTATTGGACCAAGCAATAACATATTGTTTGGATTTTTGAAGTATTTGGAAAATCTTAGTGCGTTAAGAAAAATAACAACATCGAATGATTAATTTTGCAAAGGATTAACCTATATGAAGGAATGTCTCCTAGAAACTCAAAAGAGAGACAAAAGGAATGAGTCATTCTTTTAAAAATTGAAGCAAATTCTGAATCATTTAGAAAGGTTTATACAAAGCAAAGGGTAAACTAGTACGATAACTTATACAACAAAAGGATAAAACAATTATCTATTCAATGTTTAATAAAATATATCAATATCTTCAAAAACATTCAAAATACAGCAATTTAAAAATAGGGTAGGAGTTGTCGAGGTCAAAACTTTAGAAGCTTCTAAATCCTGAACCAGAGGATATAACGAAAAATCCCTTCTAGGAATGAAGAGTTATTGTGCCACCATAGATGTTATTCATCAAAAAGTAGCATAGGAACATTTATTCCGATATGACTAGAAAAACTGTACATTCGCAATTTTATTTTGACTGTTCCATGTTCATGACCTTCCAAAATACCCTGATTCAGTATTTGTTAAGAGTAAATTTTGTTTTTCACTTTTTAGGACTGCTAAGAACCACATTCCTCCTACACCCTGGCATTTGAAAATGATATATTTGACGGATTTTACGAGTAATGTTATTGAGGTATGCGAAAATTTTAGAAAAAATTTAGATCTAAAGAAATCATGTGATAAAAAAGAAAAGAGATCCTTACTACATATCTATGACGACAAAAATATGCTGGGCATATTAAAATCTCGGGGTAAAACAGTTTTATGAATACCTAGAGTGATGAAACTTTCACCAGATGTATATGCTTCTATAAAGCCATATTTCTGCAATTGTAATTGTGAATTGTCAAGAAGAAAAAATAATTAAGGTATACATTTAACAAAACAAAACATCTGGTGTAAGTTTCATCACTCTAGGTAATTTATTGGACTTTCAGTCTTAATTGGTTAATAAACATAGATATAAAAAAGTATGTCAAAGCATTTGTCAAATATATGGGTAAAATAATTTGGTAAACACAAGCTACTTCAATAAATACAACTGGGTATACATAAGCATGTACCTATAGAGGTATATATACATAAAAGATATATATTTATTTGAATTGAAACAAGTTCAAATAGTAGGATTTAACCAGTATTGCAAATAAATAACTTACACAAACACTAAAGTTGAAAAAAAGACAAAAAATAGATAAATACAATATTGGTTTCTATCAAAGATAACAATATAATCTTTTGATTACAGCGTTACCTTACAGCATAAATATGTAGTATTTTGGGTTGTTTAAAATAAAAAGGAGGGTTGCGAAGGCGTGAGTGTATACTACAAACGCTTTTTTGGCCAATATTGCGCTTAACTTGCTCAGTTGCGAGCTATTGTGCGACAAGTATGGAGGTCTCTAAGGAAGAAATTTTCCATATTTTTCATTTTACTTCCTGAAAAGGAAAAACATGCGTCGAAAGCGACCAAGAAAATTTGCTATGTATACGAAATGTGGGGTAACATTAAACACATTTTGGATTGAGATCCGCGTCGCATTTTCTTGCACAAAAATGAGTATCTACCATCGAATGTAATACTTCTAATAGCTTAAAAAACTTATTTAGCCCCTGTAAGCTTGATTGTTGAAAAGGTTTACAATAATGAAGAAATAAGGCTGGAATAACCTCATAGTAAGTGGAGTTCCTTTTGACTTCATTAGCTGGTAAGCATTGTTTACAAAAGCCGATAGTAAATTTTTTTATTTATATATCTGTACTTTATACGTACTAATAGGCTGGTACATAATGTCAACATGTCCCATGTGGGTATTATATTGTTGAAAGTAGGCAGTCTGTTGAATATGCTAATAGTTTTTGTCGTTTCCCATATGTATAAAACTTATGTAGTTGACATGAGAATAATGGAATAATTATCTATCCATTTTATAAGCAAAATATAATCCCTCATTCTATGGTCTACGTCTCCTTGTGGCTCATTTTTCATCGAGTTCTTCTCTGAGATAGGGCACTTTTTGTCTCTAGAAGTTCCTGATGCAAGACACCCTCGGGTCTTCAATTCTTCTATCAGATATATGCTCCTAAAATGAGTATTAAAAAAGTGTTATGCCCATGATATGCTGGAAGTTTCAATTTTTGTATTAGGCTCAACACAATATTTCAACCTACGCCAATCTTTACAACGTTATCAATTGGATCTTCATCATTTTTGCCCATATAAAGATCAAATCCCTGTAAGTATCCTCCTTTTGAGCACATGGATCATACTTTCATCTATTGCTACATATTCGGGAATGTTCAATAATTTTTTTTTCTGAATGTAAAATCATTGGCCTCAATTTACTTACTCAGTCATTTGTTTCTAGGGTACTGTCCTGAAATTGAATGTATTTTGTAATATGTCCATAAAGCAATCTTGTCTCATATTATCAGCAAGAAGTTTTGGGACATTGTTTTCTGATAACAAGTACTTTCATTTATTTAGTAAAGGGCATGTTGTAGAGAGAAATAATCCTCCAATGAATACATTCAATTCCCTTGCAGTTAAATCAAGATTTTTATCTTTTTGAAAAAGCATATCGAAATCGGAGAAAACAACTATAAAAAGGCCAGATTTGGTGGAGAACCGAAAATTGACACCAGAAAGCTGAAAAACGCTGTTAGGACGAATGCAAAAAGATTGGGGGTGGGGGTACATCCCATAACTTTAAGGTTGGTTAAAAAGGAGGTTGGAAAGCCCTTATGAGGCCAGATAGTGGCTTGATAAAAATGTACCTTTCAGACAAAAATAAAAGTGTTTTCCCTTTTGTCCAGACCTGGTCTCACTTGATTTTGTTTTCTCTACAAATCCAGTCCAAAGCCTGCATATATTTGACGGACGTCACAAGAAGGAGGAGGATGTTAGCCGTCAATGACAGGCCATGTGCATTAAGTACATCAACAGCGTATGCAGTATATTCATACACTGATTAGATGTCGTTAATTTGGTCGAAAGAGGTTACGTTGAATAAAAAGTTAATGTACAAGTTCAAAACCTTAGATTCAATATCAGTCAATAAATTGCAATGTTATAAGTACTTATAATGATTAAGTTGTATGTATATTCTTTTTTTCATATGACCTGGTATTATTAAAAATGTTCAAACGGCTTAACGTTATTTAAGATTATTTGTCTCTTGCAAATCTTATTTTCATGTTAAAATGAAAAATATATTCTTCAAATGTTTCAATAAACCTATTAGTACTTATGTGTTTCTCACTGGTTCGCTTGTTCAGATCTTTCCATCTTAGAAAATATCCACTCTACATGATGATGATTAGATGCTCTTTAGTAGTCCTCGGCAACTCTAAAAAGGATATTTCGTGGCTAGATCAACTTTGGAGCCGTTTTAAAAACATCACTTTAGTTAGTTTTATTTTGTAGGTAAAATTACGACACTTCTTATATAGCATAAAGTTAAAAGTCAAGGTAACAGAAAATGGACAAAATTACAAACTTTCGACTACAGAATTGAATTTTAAGCAGAAATGAATTTTGATTTTTAGGGAAAATGCTTTAAGTTAGAGGTTTGCGCTCTACCAAGTGCCATTCTACTTTATAATATTATTTTTTTTTAATCTATTGTTGAAGACTACTTAAAGTGTGCATTATGGGCTAAGTATAGCTGTGAATGAATTTAAAATATTTATGTGAGATTATTATTTTTTTTTTTTTAAATTTATTGTCTCTATTTCGTACAAATATACATCTATGTATAATAGGGTGTTTCTTATTTTTTTATTTTGTTGTAATGTTCGGGTCGCAGGTCAAAATTCCTTTCATTTCATAAAAGAATTTATTTGGCAAAGTGCAAGCGAAATTGAACAATGTTTAAACGTAGCTCAACGACCTCAAAGTTTTGAAAATTGCTATTTTTTTTTATAAAAAGTGAATGATTTCTCGATTATCGTGAAATCGGTTCACGATACAGCTTTTTATGTTCTGTAACTTTTTCAAGATGGTGTAATTTACTCTAAGAAAATTTGAGTTGTTCTGTGAAAAAAATAAATATAATGTGAATTATAAAGCAAAATAGTTGAAGAGAAAACTAGTACAGTTATAAAGTGTTCGCGCACTGTTTTTATATTTTCCCTTTTTTTGACTAGAAAACATGAAGATTTTTTATTTAATATCTTCATTTTGTTGAATTATTAAAATCTTGAGTGGCAATTATTTCTTTTTGATTTAAAAAAAATATAACTGGTAAATGGTATGGCCAAATTGAGCTATGTTTAGAAGTGGCTCGACGGATTTAAAAATGGATAATTTTTAAAAAAAGATTTCAACTATGATTAATATTTTTGGTTTTATCTATAACTTTTTTTAACATAAGAATAATAATTTATACTCTATCTAGCGTTATTATACAATATATCTACTGATAAAAAAAAAAATTTGAATAATATGGAACCCTAGATGTATATATTTTTTTTTTTTTGAGCTCGGGTATATCTTTTGATGCCCTTCAATGACTTGTAAAGCTGCTATTCATCTTTTGTCAACAATCTACTGTATTATTTAATGAGTCACAATCCTCGTTCTGCTTGGTCATAGTAACTTTAAGAGCATAAATTATTTCAAGGGATTTATTGTAACCATAGTTATTTGGGTATCATTTTGGATCGACGTTTAAAAACTCTGGACAAATAACAAGGGTGATGCATTGGATACTAATCCAAAATGATAGTTAAGAGCCTTCAGAAATTTCCTTCTTTGCATCTGGGGAGTGCAGATAAAAAGTCAAATATAGATTAAGTGCTAGGGTTCCATTTATCTTAATCTGGTCATTATTTTGTTCCCTCAAGTCTTACATGAGGAATCATAAGTTATGATAACCGGAGAGCCCAATTAGACAGGTCGGCCAGACAGGGGGTTAACCTCCCATTTAGAGTACTTTAGCTTGAAAATAACATTTATTTTTCACCAATTATTATTATCATTATTATTAATAAGTAAGACTGGTTTACAAAGCAAATGAGACTCATGATCAAACGAAGTCAATTTAAATATTCACAATTATAATAATAATTTCAAAATTATTGGGTTTTATAGCCCTGCTTAATTTTCATTGACATTTATTTTTTACACATTTATTTATCCAATTTGATTACCGTATTTTTTTTCTTTTTAATATTTTTACATTGTCTGTAATTTCTTCATTTTGATTACTATAGCTTTGTTCTTTTCAACGCGTATATATATATTTTTTTTCCTAACATATTTATTCGATGTCCTTCCCGGGGGCAAAAGCCAGAATCAGTATATGCATTAAGAGAAGAGATATGTATGTTTTTAGCGAGCAAGGAACATAGTATTTCTCAATTTCAAGATCCACAGTGGGAGGGCAAATTAATTTTTTTTGGGCACATCACACACCGCATGAACACATTGAATCAGGGACTTCAAGGAAAGAAAAAGATTGTATTTGAGATTTTTGGTCAAATTACTGCTTTTGAGAGAAAAATTCAACTTTGGGAACTTCTCTCATTTGCAAAGTCTCCAAAACCACAAGAGTGATATAATAACAGACATCTTCGTGATTTCTATTAATGATTTGAGGAAAGAGTTTTCCTCTCGTTTCGCTGACTTCCAGAAATATAAAATTGTATTTCAATTATTTGGTACTCGAAATACCACTTTGGAGTAAGTACCAGAAGAGTATCAGTTAGAATTATTGACTTGAATCTTTGGAATCGAAATTTCATTTTGAATCCACTTGTGAAGTACACTGAAAGTAATTTGAGAACAAGATTACGTGATGACCACCTGGACGATGTTTTGCTCCTGTCCTCAACAAATATTTCACCTGATATAGAAAAAATATCACAAAATAAGCAAAAACTAGTGTATCATTAAAAAATTAGTATTTTTCCTAATTTTTTTTTTTTTTTAAAGTAAAATATAGATGTTTCTTTTAAATTGTGTTGATATTTTATTTCTTAAGTATTATTTCTGTAGTAAAAAATAAGGGTACTGTTTAAATAAAATTTTATTGAATCTTTGTTTTCTCTAAACACCCAGAAAATCAATTATTCCAAAACATGGTTTTCCAAAATTACATTGCTATTTGAACCACTGTACAAAAATATTGACCACCTTAAATCTTTAAATAAGAAAAATCTATAATAAATCAATGATTGTAATTCAATAGACTATTTGAATGAATCCATCGTTTGGATCGAATGTGTTGGTGCTCCTATGTACCTTGTCATGTCCTGATCAAAAATTGGAGTAACATGAATAGGAATCATACTTAATAAAACAGTATTGCAGCATGAATCATTATCATATTTATAGTATCATTTTTCAACAATGTGTCTGATAGGCAAAATTTCAATCTGCAATCTATTTAAGAACTTTTTTCCCCATTTTCAGAGACGTATTGTTTCCTTCAAATTGATTTTTTAATACTTACACAAACTAATTCATTCCTATTATATTTGTCATATAATTTTACCTCTTTGCAGGATTTAAAAAAATAATGAAAAAAATATTCCCTCCCCTTCCCCTCTCCTAACTTCATCTATCATCAATTCTGCAAAAAAAAAAATACCTTACTTAATTAATCAAAGTCATTGTTTTAGTAAGTGAATATAACTAAAGTGTGAATTTTGTATAAATTTTTATAGAAAGTGTTTAGACAAAAAAGTATAATATCTGAGAAATATTATTTTCTGTTAGTGATTGAAACTACGTACTTAGCAACAGCAAACAATTTTGTCGGTTTTTTTTATGTTTCAAATCAAGTGCATAATAATTAATTATATTTTTATATTCAACATTGTGAATTGATTATACCTTTCCTGAACAGAAATACAATTCAACGACTATTATTTTTTTAAATGAATTTATATGTATAATATTATATTTAGGACTGTTGCTATAAACTCTATAAACTATTACAAAAATAAGATGAATGAACCCATTGAAAACTCATTTAAACGTCAAACATTATAGTTTATAAAGTTATAGATATGTATATTGTATGTGAATGACCTGAGTCCGTTGATTCAAATCTAAAATAAGAATTCTAAAATTTAAATATATGCATACAGGAGATATACTCTTAGAGATGGGGAAAAGTCCATATATTGCAAATCCTTAACGAGTTTGAAGTTCAAGTCAAAATGTTCGAGTAATAATTTTATTGAGTCTAATTCAAGTCTTCAGAAAATTCTCAAGACGAGTCACGAGTCTTACCTTTGGAGTCCAAGTTAAGTCTAGAGTCTTTGATTCTGTGATCTAGTCTCATGTCCATGTTCCCACCTCTGAATATAAGCAAACATAACCTTCAATAAACATAGCCTCAAATCCTATGTTTTCAGTATTCTGAGTACCTTTCAAGTCAGGGATGTTGGGTTTGCGTCAACACGAAAGCAATATTGAACAAAAATCAAGAATATGAGAAAATCACAATATATTTTCTTTCTTCATATATACCTACAGCCCAAAATTTTATTGACATATTTGAAGTAGTTACAGACATTATATTCAGATTTTTAAGATGAGTTCAGATATCTCAGAATTTTAGGTATAGGTTTCCAAATAAAATTTATCCGTTTATAATTATTTATATAGTGAATATTAATTTTGGCAACTTTAGTTACAATTTATGGCGCCTCCAAGGATTAACAAGAATAGTTTGCAGATAGAAATTGAACAAAAATGTAATTCACAATCAATCCTGAGAAAAATCATTCTTAGTTGCTTTTGTGTTGAAGGCCACATTTTCTCATTCCTTATTACATCATTACTGGGTTAATCTTATCTTCTGGTACACAGTTTATTGTATTCAATCCATAATGGCTTTGGAGTAAAATCACGGAGGAGGACAACAAAGCAAGCAACTGCAACGGTTGGAAAGAGAAAAGAAGATTCTAAATATCCTCAAGGCCCACAAAAATTTGGGGCAAAGTTTAGCTCTTTCCTGATGAAAAAAAATCACCGTTGATGTCCCTTGGATAAGCAGAACGCTGCTACATCACAACCAAACATTCAGAACAAAAATCCAGTGGACAGCACAGGCGAAGTCTGCTCTCCCATTTTTGTGGAGTGGAAGAAGCGGCTCAATACAGATGCTTACATCGAACTTCTGAATAGGAAAGTGCTATATTGGCCCAGAGAAAGGTTCAGGGACAACTTTTTTTTTACTCAAGAAGGAGCAGCATGGCATTGCCGCTGAGACCCAGGCCCTTCCATCATGAAAGAGTGGACCAAGATTGAGTTTGACTACACAGTTAAAGTCTGCGAGGGATTTAGGCCTCATATTGAGACAATTATTAGAGCTGAGGGCTCACATATTGAATAAAAGTTGTACAGAGGACTATTTCCATATGATTTTGTAAAGTAAATGTCCTTACAAAACCTCTTCTTTAAATTTTACTCTTGACAAATTGGAAATATTAAAATGTGTACCACTAGATAAGATCAACCATGAATTGTCTTAAAGGGAAACATTATCATCTATACATAAAGAGAGTGAAAATACTTGTTACGAAGGAGACATCTTACACTACCAATAACTTTAAAATATAAAGTTATCTAACCACACTATTCGTATACAATTGAATTTCTTCCCATGTTTATAAAATCAGCATAAAACCCAGGTCGCCTCATCTATACAGTTATAGATAATTTTAACATTGAATTTTTTGACACAAAAAATTAACATTTTAGATAAGTGTTTGTTGAGATATATTTCTACTATATAACAAGACATTTTAATTTTATTTTATTAAATGTCAAAGTTTAGCAATTTGTTCAATTAATTAACATGCTTATAATCTATTATTAGTTTCAATATACAGTTCACATCATTTATTCTGATTCCAACACTATGGAGGAGACTTGGTACATCCCATATTTATTATATATAATCGTACTATATAAATATATTATATTTAATTATGTTCTGTTTTTTTGTGTAAGTTCATGTTATACTTTAATTAACAATTATAGTAAATAGTAAAAAAGTCTTTTTTTATTTATATTATTAACTATGCTCTATTTGTGTAAATGTTTTATTTGTTAATCTTATCTATGTATATTTTTATGCTGACAAACTGTAATAAAAAGGGAAATAAATGCTTGAATATATGAAATGGCAGCAGTTTTTACATGTTTCCTCCAGTTGTAAGATGTCTAACCCTACCCTGTACCATGTTGAATCTTACTCTGTATCATGTCTCCTCCTGGTTTATCAAGTATCCTACTTTTGGTTAGTTTTTGAAAACACAAGTAAATGGCTATTAATTATTGTACAACATCAAAAATACTTTGAAATTATTTTTTTCTTAGGTACCTACCTATGTGTCATATTGCCTGTGCGTTAAATTATCTTTTAAATATTGAGACTGATGACAGTTTAAAAAAAAATTCGTATCATGTATCCTCACTCTCCCCTTTAACAAATTTATATCTGCTATTGTTTAAATCTATTTAGAGATCATACCAGTCATTTGTTTTCGACAAACTGCTTTTGAATGTGAATTATTATGGTTTGCAACTCTCCCCGTACCAAAGGACAGTTGCAACGATTTAATTAAAAATTAATTTAGAGTTATAAATTAAGAAAATGAGACCAAACCATATTTTTTGAGGACTAAATTACTAGATTTTTCAAGTAGTTCTTCAATTAATTAACTTTCAATTTATTTTAGTATAATAGAACGTACATTATAGATCACTGATCATTTATAGATTGCATAAATTCATTCTCACAATCCTAATCCCTTTCTTGGCTTACGTCATGCTTGTTGTGAAGCGTAAATATATAAAATAATAAACGATAAGGGGAAAACTGCAACACTTACTGCAATTGACCCTTTGACCTTTATAATTTTTCCTCGATAAGTGAGTTTTGAATTTTGAAAAAAAAATAATTTACTGATATTAAAATCATCAATAATTCAAGCTTTTTTGGTACAACAAGAACAATGAAAAACTGATTATGTTATTAAGAAAAAATTGCTCCACAAAAAAATTACTTGTATCGCTCAAAATCAAGTTTTTAGCCTATATCTTGAAGAAAAACTGACAATTGTCCCAGTTTCCCAAAACGCATGCTCTTTTCCTTTTAATGGCATACATACAAGGTCGTTCTGGTAAATCTGGACCACTTTTAACTGTATCCTAATATATTAGGGAACCAATTAGAGATTTGAAATTTTATTTACAAGTATTAATAATCCAAAAGAAAAAAATCAACATTGACAACGTCCGCAGTGGAGAATTTGTCCTTGTACTTGATGATGGAGACCTTCAAGGAGTCGATGCTATTGTGTGAATTGGCAGAGACCTTCCTCTCTAACTCTCCCTAAAATGAGTAATCCATGGAATTAATATAGAGGGAGTTAGAGGGCCAGGTCTGGGGTCCCAAAATGGCACCTTCTTCTTCTTCTTTCTACAAGTTTTGGGCCTTGTGAGAGGGGAAAATGGGAGGGAGGGGCAAGGCACTGCTCTTGCTCACAATGAACCCAAGGGTCATAATACTGGCTGGAAACTTGGATCTAAAAACGTGGAGTCAATAGTTCGCTTTGTGGGCAACCATGTGTTGATCTGGATGTTGTGGGGTCTGTCGATAGTCCATTGTTTCTCATCCAAATAAAAGATGATTCGGTTACCTGGGACTTCCAATCATTCGGCAATTTTCTTCAGTGGGCAGCCCGGGGGCTTTCATTTAGTCTGTAAGGATATGTATTTTGTAGAAACGTTATGAGTTCATCCTCAGGTAAGTGTTTATGCCTGTGGATATTACTTGGTGATTTTTGTTAAGAACTTTCATCGGTGTCTCGTAGATACTTTCAAGTACCGTTTCAGATATAAAAGGAATATGGGAGTACGTTTTTTATCACTCCAGGACTTGTAAACTTATTTTTATGGTTCCTCCTCCTTCCAGAGTTTGTAGATGTCGTAGATTGTGCTCTTTGGATACCCCAGAATCTTCTTGATGTATGCTGTGCTCTGTCCCGTGCAAACTAATTCGATGATGGTGTTCCGTAGGCTCTCCTCCATCGTAAATACTTGTTTTAAATCAAAAGTTGCACAATTAACTTAAAGATAACACTTAACCTCTCACTTTAAAATTAAAATAACCGAGTCTGGAGCTTTCCTTAGTGTTCAGTATGTAGTTAAAGATGGTCCGGATGGTCCTGAACGACCCTGTAACAAGGACGACTCAGTTTCTTATTTAATGTCATAGATAACTATTTCATCGATAACAATGGCAACTTTTTTTACTCAAAGACAGGAAAAGATCATTTATGAAAGGTTTTGATTATACCTCATAATGAAGTCATTGGTCTTATCTTACAATGATTTATTTTATCACCAATTAATTGATATATTGTTTGAAATTTAAATTGAGTTTTGAGCTTAAAGATTTATCATATTTTTATACCGGCCCATATATAGGAGAAATAAATTTCATTCCTGCAAAGGTACATTTTCTTATTTATAAATTTAGATGTACAAAAACCTTTGGATTTTACTATAATATATCAAAATATTGCATTTAATATTTCAAAAAAAATTGACATTAATGTTTTTATAAAATAATAAGGGGAAATATATTAATTGTGCAGAGGTATAAAAAATATAATCTTTGCATCTGTCACTTTTAACTTAAAAAAAAAGAAAGAAAAAATACCCAAAAATCATATAATAGTTTGCCAATACGTTGTTCCTACCAAATAATGGCGATTCTCAGTTAAAATAAAGAAAATTGATTAAACATGACACGCTCATAACACTAAAAAGTAATTGTAGTATACAAACTAATGGGGATTTGTGGGTACACCTAGAAATAGGATTTTCGAAGAACGCGAGGAAAAAGTGAGAGCAAGAATATTATTATTATTGAATGAATATCCTTTTTAACATTTGCTGCCTCTTATATGATTTTTGTGCGAGAAAATGAATTACTGCTTTAAAAAGGAGAACCTTCAACATTTAAAATATCATTAGTGCAAAAAAAAATATTACAGTTATTTCTACTATAATATAATATTATAGTTGTATGTCCTCCAATAAAAACGGATAGGGTATTTTTCTCAAAAACAGAGGCAGATACAGACTTTAGACATCAAGGAATGTTATATAGAATTATGTGTTAGATTGTTGACTAGCTTGAAATGATATTTTAGTTAATGAATTTTTATATCAGTTTTAAAATTTGATTTTTTGACATTTCACATTATGTTATTACTACAGGTCTGAGTAGGAACATATTTAAAATACAATATTGTTAAGCACATTAATTTAGATGTGGCCACAATTCTGCTATTTTAGCATAATACAACTTAAATTATATTTGTACTTCGGTTGAGAGACACGACCTTGCTCCTCATTTCCTGTTCGTAGTTACGGCACTATGCAGAATTTTTTGTGAAATATAATGTAATACGGTATTTTAATCATAATAAATAGTTATGGAAGATAGCTTATTCGAGTATTTTTAAGCATAACATATTCTGTATTTCTTCATAATCAAACATAAAATATTTTTAAAAGTATCTGCAATATAATTCAATTTTTTCATCATTATTTACATAATATTTGTATTATACCTAATTTATGTTACAAGAAAAAAAAATCAGTTATGGAATAATTAACACTTGAAGCAAATATTAATAAAAATATATCTGTTCTGTTTACATTTACAATAGTCAAAAGAAAAAACTTGATTTTTAATAAAAGAGTATGTATGGATATTCTCAGTTGAAGTAAAATTTCAAATGATTTCGACGAATTTTGATATCGTTGCTTGATGTACTGGTGAATTGTTTTGTAACTATTTTTAGCCTCTAGAGACAGAACAGAACTTTTTCTTTCTCTTCCTCGCTATGACAAAATCATATATTCAATTATGTTTGAACAGAGTATAATTTATAAAATAATATGTAATCTGTAAATTTGAGGACAGAAGTATTCTTATAGAGCTCATCGAATAGATGATAAAATAGAAACAAAAATACTAAATACCAACATACATACACACACCGACACAACAGAGAAAACCGGATAATACAAAAATAATAAAAAAGACACCTTGAAAAAAAGCAGCAAACGATAAGCAGGATGGGGAGCCTTAGTATTTTTGATTTTTTTCCAAAAAAAAATCAAAAATTAACATTTTTCTCTGCTACATAACTTGGTCTATTGACTTTTTTTTAGAAAATAAATGCATAAAAAGTTTTTTGATCACCCTATTTCCGGGTTTAATGTTGTAATCTTCACGAACAAAAAATTCTAGTAAAAAGCAAAAATTCCTTGCTTCTATAATTCAAACTCACTAAGAGATCTACTTTTACTATTTTATGGGAAGAATATACATTCTTATATCGTGCCATTGAGATCAATGCTTAGAGTCTAATAATTATTCAGAAGCCACACGAAGTATTTGCTCTGGTTCCCTCAAAACCGTATAGGAGTTCGTATGAAGAGGAACTCTTTCTTATCCTCTCCCTATATCACGTTCCTGATGAAGAGGATTCTAATTTTTGAGTCCTCATCCTATACATATTTATATTTCTTAAGTGTTAAAAATAAATTAACCATAAATAAGATTAAAATATTTTGTCTAATTATCTCAAGTTTATCGTCTCTAATCGATCCAAAAAAGCAATTGATTGTAGCAATTTAGTCAATTTTAGAACATATAACTATGGTTTCATTCAAATATCAGTGTTTTGGAGACCAGAAGAAGTAGCAAAATACTCCAATTTTTTCGATCATCAAAAAATCAATATTTTTGTAATAACGCGCTCAGTTTTGATAGTTTTTGCTCTAACTAAAAGTGGGCTGATAAATTGACGTGATACACTCTTCTTTTTTTTTCCTTGCTCTTTTTGAAAGAAAAGTGCAAGGAAAAAACCCTTCGAAAAGTACAATCTATCAAGACATTAAATTTAATGTACTGTTCAGCCTTTTTATTAGTTAGTGAGGTTGACCATCGAACGTCCACAGCAGTGGCAGCGGAGACGGTTCGCACGTCTGAGAAATTAAAGTGGCCTCCTATGAGTAGTTCCCAAACCAAGAGACTATTCAAACTTCATAGTAACCTCTATACACCCTATACATAGATACTGCATTCGTTTGAAGTTTCGTCAAGATTTGTGAATATACTGCCTTATTGATCTAAATTGGCGTGTACACGTCTAAGTGTATATACATATATAAAGGATTTTTTTGTGAGAGCAACTCAGAGGTATCCACAGAGGCTGGGCTGGAGGAGCAGTAACCCTCCACAAATTAAGTTTTTTTTTTTTAACAAGAAAAAAATATATATATATAAATATTATATATTTAATATTTTAAATTAAAAAAAATGAATATTTAATTTTAAAAAAAAAAAAATTTCGTAAATAACGGTGGATTTTTGATATTTTTTTCCATAAAAGTTAATATTTCAAGTTGTTGTTTTTTTTCAAAAAATTGATTAAATGAAACTTAATTTTTGAAATTTTTTTCCTAAATTTTAATTTCTTATTTTTTTTTCCAAAAAAATTAATTTATCAATTTTTTTGTTTTTTTTTTTTTTCAAAAATATATATAATCCTGCGGACGCACTTGCAACATTTCGCCCGATATCATTTATATTCATAAGTATACATATGAACCCTTATCCGTATACACGCACTATATATGGGAGTAACACTCCTTCAATTATCTGCAATGACAATAAAATGGACTGACATTCAAAATTGTATATTGATAACTATCATTAGTATAATCATATAAATCTTGACAATAAAAAAAAACAAGCTATCTACTTCACTTTTTTGATAACTACATATAATATCAAAGACTTTGAGTATTCTTGGAATAATACACAAAGGGAATCCATCTTTGATTTTGGAGTCTTTCCAAAATGAAGGCACAGAAAAAAGAAGCGATAGAAAAACTAAAATATATTTAAATGAATCTTCTTATTATTCTCTTAAAGATATATGAATATTAGGAAATGAAATAGTATAAAAATAAAAGATGATATTAAGAAAGATAATAAGAGCTTAATTTATGAGTCCGTATGCAATCAATGCACATACGCTCATCAATGAATTATTTCAATCCTGATAAATTATAAGAATTAATTAATTGTAATATGTAAGGTATAGATCAAAAGACATAATATCGTAGATAATAAGAAATGTATTTATTTTTTCGTTAAAAAAATTATCACAAATAAATAAATATACTTTTCCTTCCCACATGAGTGAAGAAGGTTTATAAAAGACTGCAACTCTCACTTTCTTCCCCTATTTTCTTAGAATAAATAAGAATAATTAATAATAATTTAAAAGGTCAATATAATTATTTCTCAACAGTTAAATGTGTTTTCCGTACAGGAGGCTTCCGAACTGACATTTCACTCGCAACCTCTAAACGGACATCGGGTAATGCTCGAGTGGGATGGCGTGAGTCTGTGTATCGTCTCCGAGTGTATCTTTTCATTTCTCTTCTGGATGTGGTGAGGCAAGAGTCGGATGCTACAGTAGGGAGCTTTTCTAATTCGGATATATAGTTTTCCAAGTTGTCTGTTTTCGCGCGGCGGTCAGAGAGTAATGTTGGGAGGTTGGGTTCAGACGGTGGCATTAATGATGCCGTAGCTGTTGAAGAGGGCGGGGCTGGAGGAGATGGCGGAGGGGTTGGGGGTGATGGCGGAGCAATGTGAATAGGGGAAAGAAGGGGCCTTGGTGTTGGCGGAGCTTCTTCTTCTACAATAGTAGGAGGCGATGTAGAACCAGTCGGAGTTTTCTTCCTTGTTCGAGGTGGAACTGGGTTCAGAACAAGTAATACATCAGTGACTGGACTCATTGTGGTGGTTATTGTAGAGGTGAGGGGAGGCGGTGATATGGGAGGAGAGAAACTGGGTGGAGATCCCGGATCCGTCTGTGCACTTGGAGTGGATTGTCCAGATCCAAAGAATGCTTCTCCCATTCTAGAGGATGGTGATATTGTGGTCGTCGTATTGGTCATACATCCACGAGGTGGTCCCATTTCCGGAGTTGAGAATTTGATGGAACCACGACTCACAGGGAAGGAATTGTCACTATGAGGATGGCGTAAGGATTTAAGATTGAAAGTCCATCGGTGAAAGTCTGCATCTTTGGATGGAGATGTTGCTTTGGGGTGGTTTTTGAATGTCCGATCAACAGAAGAGGAACCTGTGGATGTTTTTCTTCTTCGAGTTCGTCCTCGTTCGGGACCATGGGGGAGTTGAAAGAGTTGTTGGGGTTGCTGCTGAGCTTGGGGACTTGGTAATGAATGAAGATGAGTTAAACTACATTGAGAGAGAAATAGAGAAAGTTGATTAAATAATCAAATTAAGGAAGTAAGTAAAAGTAGAATTGATGGTATGCTCAAAGGGATACACTGAACAAACAAAAGAAGGGACAAAGAGACAAAAAATAAATTATGAATGCTCTATCATAATTATAATGAAGGACCAAAGAATTAGCTGAACATAAAGGCAGGGAGTGGCATGTTAATTGCGAATGCACAAAACGATCAAAAATCACCATAGTGAAAGTAGGTAGATATATATATAACATAATTGTAAAGAGGTGAAGATAAAACTCGTCTGTCCGTGCTTCAAAGTAATTGTACTTGTAAGGCGGTCATCAATCATATGGTATGTATGTAGTGTTAGATATAACAAAACTTAAAGATATAATTTATTTGATGAAAAAATAGGGAGAAATAGTTGAATTTCTTTTGTATTATAATTAGTATTACTATTAAAAAGTTAAGACTTTTAATGAGTTTCTAATAAATTATGATAGTAACAAGGCTTATATATGTATAACAACTTTGATTGCCAAAAATGAAACACACAGCATAACACTGTGTAAAATGCATCTTTAAATTGCAAAAAAAAAAATGAAAAATATTTGAAGTCTCATAAATTTATTTACATGCAAACTACATCAAGATTCATCTACACAATTATTTTATTATTAAAAAAATATGTTTTGCAGTTCAAAATGTCTATTTTGGGGGAAAACTATGATATTTTTTTTGATTTTTTAAAATAAAAACTTTTAATTAAAAAGAAAAACAATATAATACATTTGTTTAAATCAATATTTATTTGAAAAAAAGAGAGGTGTATGTAATTTAAGAGAGAAGTTGATGACACGAAATCAGATCTATACCTCTGAAAGACGGAGCTATGAGTATCAGTCTCCAATCTTCGCAAGCTTCCCAATAAAGATTCAGGAAATATCACAAAACTACGTCTAAAAAAACCATATTTTTTATATAATATACAAATATTAAAAAAAATAAAGAGAAAAATATATTGAATGCAGCTGTTATAACGACCAAGGATTACAAATTATGTAATTGGTTCTTGGATAAGAGCCAATTACAGTGATACAAGAGAGAAGGAGTGAGACTGAGATTACTTTATACTCAGTGTTGTTGAAAAAAAAACATAACTTACTGAGAGCGATAAACTATGTATATTAAAAAAATGTTTCTGTGTTCCTTTTATATTATAAACTCTTGATTGAGTTGATTGACTTCGCAAGACACATTATTTGAGTGCAATGTCTTACATAAGAAGTATTTTAATCACTTCCTCAACGTCTCTTTTCTTAAATATACGTCATTTGATAAGATTTATGAAATTGCATCCTTTCTAAAAAATAAGATGTTTGGGGTCTCAATACAAAAGTTACCAGGAGAGATGTAAAAAGTATGACAGTATTTTCACTTTTCATATCTGTTAGTAGTGCTGTGTCATTCTTTATTTATTCGGTCTACTCCGATTTTGGGACAGCCCTTACCCTTAGTACTATCAATACTAAAACTGATTAAAAATGAAGAAATAAAGTTAATTGTTTTATAAAGGACCGAACTTTATTAATCTTAGGACTGAACTGGACAGGACTGAGACTAAACTGGACGGTACTACGTCATTTCAACTGTTGTAGTTACGATAAAATATCAATAAGGACCGGTCCCAGGACTGATAAATTATATTAGGACCGGACTTCAGTCTTTTTATACCGATCCAATACTACTTCCAGCTCATATGATTTACAACTGTATATATACCACACATTGCAATATAGTGTATTATATCTCGCAACCTTCAAATAAAAAAAACCGGAAAAAGGCTCAAAATCAATTGGTAGTTAGCCAATTCGTACCAACAACAGAATTATTATTTAATAATATTGGGAAATTGTTCACAACACCTTAACAAGACCTAGTTTGAATTATACCATAGCCCATGTTGTATTTGACTACCCTACTATTAAATAAAGAGTGCTAGTAAATATTCCATATTATCTGCAATGTGGTTTGACAATCTGTAGCATGATATTTAAAAAAATGACATAGGCTCAGAATTTTTTTTTCAGTACCCTTTAGATTGATATACCTGTATTCTATATTAAAAAATATTATCATTCGGGGAGTTGTACTATTTTGCCGCAAGGTGATGCTACGCTCTGTCGCTCTTTTTACATACTAATGTAATTAAACAACAGTGATGTCCAAGTCTTCAAGAGGCTACCAAATAATTTCGGGCCTATTTTCTTTCTCTTTATTGAATGTAAGATTGATAAATAAAATTAAGATTGCAATGTGTTTATGTATTAAAGATATTTCATACATAGATCACATGGATAATTGTAATACTAAAATATTTACATATACCTAATCAGCACAGTTGAAAATAATATTGTAATGGATGAGGGCCCTGCTTTTTGTACTTGCTACCTGAATATATGTTCTTGTATTTTCTGAAGCTGTTGTCATTATGATTTTATTCTTGAGGAGACAACATATACTTATAAACTATAAAGTGTAACACCGAATGGATTAGCTCAGCAATGAAGGAGAGTAACGCTGAGGAGTTATTTGTCTAAGTCTTTTTTGGACTCGGAGTAATCCTTGTCTATATTATTGCCAAATCCAGAGTTAAGTTGTTGTTTTTTTCCTTCATCTCATAGCTACTCGTAGCTAATTTAATGAAACTTGATGACAGCTAATAGACAACAAGTGGATAATATTTATTTTATCTATGCTAATCAGGAACCCTCCATCTGACCAATGAGAATAGAGGAGGGCAATCAAAAAAATCAAAAATCGGGATCACAAAACCTCTTCTTCTTCTTTTTTCAAAAGAAGGACATACATTGGTTGAAACTCCATAATAAGAACGGAGACGTTGAAAAGGTGGGAAGACGTTTTTTCATATACGAGAATGTATCAAATCAAATCATTCACTACTTCATCTATATATATATATATATACAATTTGTTTAATAAAAAAGTTTAAAAGCAAGGAGTAGAATAAGCATGCAGCATATCCGTGTTTGTATGTACTTTTAAGTATATATACCTACAATAAGATACAATGTGCACATTATACATAGTAAAGGGTAGTAAATCTATTCATGTAAAATAAGCGGCCATTTTGCATATCATTTGCGCATTATATAATACGGATTATGCTAGAGTATAATATGTACAATGTTTGCAAAGCTGCTAGGCAATAAAGGTTAATGCAGGGTGATGATAAGGTGCTTGACTTACTTTTCTACTTGAGTCCCGGTGGACTCAAGTTCCGGATGCTGCTTTTCTCGTGAGTCTTCTTCCGTTAATCTGTAAGTTAAGAGATTTTATATTAATATTATTTGCGCTCAGGATTTGAAAGTGAATATCCTACTCCTCTCCACTTGAGAGCAACAATCTCCTCTTGAGAAGAGCATCCAAAAGATCAGGGAAATGCTCGCTCAAATAAACGTAGAGATCGTGGAGTTGTTCTGCAGGGATATCAAAAATGGCTTCACGTTGATCGATCAAAAGCTTTGTCAAGCAGATGTAATCATTGCTTTCTCCCTTGTTGGCATTAGCGTTCTTCTCGTCGATTTTGAAGGAATGTAAGAGATTAGGAGCAAAGAGTGTTGCTAAATTGACAGAGTCCATTTTGTTACCCGGAATGATTTCCCCTACGAAAAGAGATTATTAGTAAATACAAATGATCGGGCATCCTTCGCGGGTGCATAGATATACAAGTAAGTTTCAATGGGATTTGTTTGTTAATAAAAGATACACGATGAAATTTTACGGATTTGATTTATTTTTAAACTTTATTAATTTTGATTTCCCCCCCCCCCAATTCTAAGAATTATCCTTTTCAAAAAGGGAAGTTTTGATTTTTTTATCAGAAACTTTTTTTTTCTCTTTTTTATTTTTGTGGCAGGTAGAAATTAAAGAATGCAATAGATAAAAATTGAAGTTATTAAAATTGTCGTATTCCCAAAAGTCAATATCTTTTCTGTACTATTCTTTAAGAGTGTTCTGAACGTTATTTGTTGAACTCAATTTATGTATCATAGATTTTTTTTGGCGAGTATAAGTCAAATATTCTCTAGCTTTTTCATTACGATTTAGAGCACTTATTCTTAAAGCGGTATGACCCATAGGCAGAAAAGTTTCGGGCTTTTGCAATTTTTTTTTTTTTTTTTTTTTTTAATCACCTCACTTTCAAAATGAAGCTGTCAAAATTTCATAACAATATGTTCTTTAGTTTGAGAGTGATTGTGCTAAAATTGACGCTACCTTTGTTATTCCAAAAACAAGGGATAAAAAACATTTTTGTCTTTTAATTTGACACTACTTCTTGACTAAAAAAAACAGTTCAAGATAAGCAATGCCTTGAAAAGTATTATAGAGACTCTGCTCTATACAGTGAATAAAAAAAAAAATATTTTTTTTTAAATTCAATTTTGAACAAAAAAACAATCATGTTTTCTTTGTTAAGCCCGGGACTTTGCAGCCTATAACTTATATTGACACATAGGGTGTGATATAGAGCTATCAGGGGTCTATGTAAACAAAATAAAAAATTTGAAGATCTACATATACAGGCAGCTAACGAAATTAGACAAAACATAAACTTTGTGTTCATAATTCTAATAATAAATTAATATTCTCCATATTTATGCATAAATTTCAGATACATTTAAAAAAAAATTCTTAAATGCCTATTTTATTAGTGATGTGCTAGGACAGAGTTTGCAGGTATTTTGATCTGTTCTTCTTGTAACATGAAATATGTTTCTTTAATTTCATCGTATGGTTTGATCATCCATGTTGGTATATCCGTGGTCAAAACATTGTCAATGTTGTTGAGAAAATTCACGGACTTTCCCCTTTCTGCTTCATTTAATCAATTAAACTAAGAAAAGCGGCCATTTTAATTTGTTTAATGGCTATCTTTCTTGGTCAAATTGATTGTATGAAGAAGAAAATGAAAGTTTATGAATTTTCTCAGCTGTCCAACAATGTTGAAAATGTTTTTAATATAGACCCGCCACAATACAATGAAATTGAATAAACCGATTTCCCACTACAAAAAAAAAATATCAGAATACCTGTAACGAAGAATTTTAGTTGCAGTTCAGAAGAGGTTACAATTAGTTTTGGCTTCAAAAAGAATTACCTATCGCTCAATATAATAATACTCTTCCTATTCTTTTATTGCTAAGCTTTCAAAAACATTTATAATTAATAAGTTTAAGAAAATTCAACAGTTTGTATACAGGAAACAAAAAAATCGACAAGTGTTCTATGGACTTAAAAAGTTTGGGAACCTCTGATCTAGATGTATAGTTGTAAAAGTATATTTTAAAGATCAAATCCCAATCTAAAATGTTTATTTAATTGTAAGTGCTGTATCATAACGTATTTGGGAGATTCATCAGAAAATATGGAAACTGTGTTCTAAAATGCAAAAGTTAGGGATGATTTCTTTTAATATTTTATCTGCGTTATATAATTTTGTAGTATCTATTTTTTTATCAAAACAAACATTTGGGAGCTATAATTCCCCCCAAAAAAAAAAAAAAACACTCTAAGTTTTTATAGTACGTAATTTGCAAACTACCAAATAATTTATGAATATTTTCTTCTTTCTCTTTTTAATAGAAAGGTTTAGAGATACAATGAAGATTGCAATATCATAGGTACTAAACATGGCAAATTTCTTATCTTAATAAGTAGAGCGCTCTCCACATAAAACTTCTTTATTTCGAAAACGATTATTGTTAGATTTTGAATATACACTTAAAAGTTGTCATTTATAACTCATGTCATTCTTTTTTCAAATAATTTTTAACCCCTTCCCTCCTTATGTGGACTTTTTTGGTTCTTTTCTTTACCACGCCCCCCCCCCTAAAACCACATATTGTTTTTTTACCCCCCCCCTTTAAAAAAATAGTAGGTCGACCCTATGTCACCTGTTCCGAATGATGTCCTTCATGTAGTTTTGGGTCGGTCCTTGGACCTATTTCGTTATCAGTCTTCCTCCCCCGCCCCCCTCTTTTTATCATTCAACAGTCCTAAGGATCAATTAGTCTGTCCTTTAGTTCGACAGTCCTAGCTATTTTTGAATTCTCTTCACTCTAGCTAGGATTGAAGTATATAAAAACAAAGAAAATAATTAATGATAGCTAGAAAGTATAATTATAAGATCTAGGGGCACAGGTGCTACTTTAAACTTCAAGTATCTTGTCTCTTTAAAAGAGATTATGCTGAGCAGTTGAAAGTACTTAGTTAGTAACTATGTCATTTCAGATGTTGCAGTTACCATAAAATACCGATAAGGACCATTCGAAGGACTGACACAATTTATTATCACCGGACTGCCGTCTTTTTATGAATGCACCTTAAGTATTCGAGTAAAACTATCCCATAAATTATCATCGTGCGCTTTGTGATATGTGAAAATTAAATTGAATATTTTTAAGCTAAGGTTAGTAATGAAATGAGAAAATAGTTATACACGATTATTCACAATATTCTTACCATTGTCAGATAACTTATCCTCTGCGTTTTCAGCTATGAGTCCAAGAAATTGAAGGAGTATAAAGAGAGTGTCCCGATTGGGTAATGGTAGAATATGCATCAGTCTTTGAAGATAGTAAATTTGCTCAGAATTGGTTTTTATTTCTGAAATATAGAAAATAAAAATAATTAAGTACTTAACATTAAAAATTGGAAAAATACATTTCAAAATGTACAATGTTTATAGTTAGACATTGTGGTGCGTCACCATAAAAACAATCTTGAACAAAAGTAAAGTAAAGAAGAAAGTCCCAAATATATATATATTTACTTCATACGGGTACAAGTCAATGTTTGAGTATTTAGGCTTTGTATTCAAATTTGTGGGATGAGTGACGATACCTAAGAATTTAAGCTATAGTTTAGGCACCGTTTCTCAAGTTGCAAGCTCCGGTACACTGGGATGCCAAAAAAATAAGTATTTTGACATCTTATTTTAAAATATCAATTTAAAAAAGTTGACATTTTATATTAATCTATTTTTAAAATTTGAAAAGGTAAAATTTTAAATTCATATTAGATTGGTATATATATAAAAAAATTAACAGATTAAATATGCCTCAATTATCCATTGTCAATATCGTGTCATGACAATAGCCCACCGAGGTCAACATGATTCCAGTACGCAGCATATTTTTGTATTATTTGATTCCACAAAAAGCAAGGAACAAGCAACACCGTCATTAATCGTTTTTAAGAAGAAAGAAACCCCCAGAAGAACTGAAATGATTGACTGGAAAAGGAGTCTCTGCCTACTTCATGCAAGTTTTTGCCCATAGCTCTTATTTCAGCACGAAAGGTAGCTAAGCAAGATACTAGTGTTGCTAACCTTTATCATTTGGGGGTGGGGGGCTCCAACATCCTTCCCCCACCAAAAAAGCTACCAACACTACTGTTAGTAAGGACACAAAGAAAATACAATTCTTATAAACATGACATTACATTTAGGGTATTCAGTGACATTATTAATCATATATTATACTGTGTTGCTTTGAGGTAAAAGGTGCCCTAATTGAAAAAAGGAATAACACTTATTCAAAACCATAAGATACTTATGGTCGCCCCAATTTATTTATTTTAATAAAATTTATCTATTCTTCATTCTTTTATTGAGAATATTTTATGCGGAATTACAAATTAGAATCCTCTTCAAGGCCATCTAGCTTCAATTCTAAAAGTATGACAATTTTGCACTTGGTCCATTCAAAAGTGCTGAGAAAAAGCTATAATTTGATGGTTTTTTTGTTTTTGAGCGATTAAAAATATCCGAGCAACAAGCAAATGCGGAAGTTGTGCGATCTCCTCCGTTCATAAATCGATCTACTAGAAGATCATCTTTACAGTGGATGTCTTCTGGCCGGAAGACTTCTTTACTACGTCCTCACTCGACGTGAACCCCTTGACATTGCTGTTTAATGCGTCTTGGAGGGTCAGACAAAGAAGACTTTTCATCCCAATGTCGATGCCCTGAAGGCGGTGATCACGGAGGAGTGGAACAACTTGTCTTTGGACTTAATTAAGACTAGCTGTGTTTCTGTTCATCCCCGTATTGGAGTCATTATTCAGAATGGAGGGGGCATATTCAATAAAAAGTATTGAAAATTGTTGAATTATCAAATTTTGCTTCAAAAGTTTGCCCTAAAAATGGCACAAAATCAAAATATGTAGAAGTGAAAGCGGCTTTTAAAATTTTCTAATATTTTAGTGCCCACCCTATACATATGTATTTAAAATTCGATATAAAAATGATATTTAATTATACATACATAAATAGATTGCTTTATTTTCGTCTAAATCAATAAAATTCAAAAGTCATTGATGACGTCATATCCCCCTCCATTTAATTTTATTTTTATGTACATAAATTTATTTTTAAATGGCCAATGAGTCTTACATCTTATTGAACATGAGTCGTCTGGCGCCAAGTTTTGTTTATACGTAACTAGATAGAGTTACATATGTGTGTAACTCAAGGGAGATTTAACATATGAAAAAATTAAAAAGCACATACACTCAACAAGAAGACGAAGAAGAAATGATGATGATAACACCTTGGGTAATATTAGAGTGGAGATTGTGTATTTTGATAAGACACTCTACAAATTATAAAAATGTTTACATTAAAATACATTTTTGGGAGATTAAGGAAATCAATAAGAAGACTCCAAATATGTAGGACGAGAACTATGTGACAAATTTCGCATACTGATGCTCTCTGGATATGGAAAGGTCATGCTCAAGATATAGATATATTTCAAGTATAAAGGCCTCATTTGGAAGTTTGATCCAATTCCACTTAACATAAAAGGAGCTAGACAAAGAATTGTGCTCAAAATTCTAATTAATTATTTTGAATGTGCTGCAAATTCCACTTGACCTGAAATAATAAATTAAGGAATATTTCCTTTTCTTGATTTTTGTTCAAGATTGTTTTTATATTGACGTAACACATATGTGATTGAATAATTCTGACACAGATGAATAATTGTCCTAATACACAACAGATTGATAAGCCTGGAAGTAACAAACAATTTAATAGAATGAGTATTTCTACTGATAACAACAATTGAAGTCAATCCGAGATTAACGTGCACCTATGTTATATAATTACTTTAGACGATCAAACTATGTGGATTTTCATTCATCAGTATAAATATATATATATTAAGAATAGGATTGTACTGTATCGAACTTTGATTTGGTACACTACACATAATTCTATGTTACAATAGTGAATATGATTTATTCAGGGATCAGGTTGATTCACACTTTCAAAATAGCTGTTTAGTTCGTTTTTACTTGTTATCATTTGTACAATTTTTTTATATAAAATGAAAGTATACATATTTGAAGCTTTATTAGTAAAATCTTTCAAATTTTTAATTATAATTGATAGCTTTATGGAATTTTTTCGTAGGTATATGATATTCTTAATGAGCTTGAGGAGTACAACTGTATGCAAGAGGATCCATAATTTTGCATGGACATTGATACATGACATAAATTTTTATTTTTAAAAAGAATATAATGAGCACACGTTACGCCTACTCTGACGATTCTGTTACATCAAACCCAAGGACCATAAAGGCTACTTTGAAACGTATATGCTGTCATAAGCTTCAAAACATACCATGAGTGAAATATCTTTCTGGCCATGTTATAGGTATTGGAGTGTATCATTTGAACATCCCTAATAATAGCTTTGGCAAAAAAGTAATCTCGTATTTCCCAACTTTTTTTTTACTAATATATCTTGATCATTATTGGTCACATCGGATCATACGATACGGTGTCGTAAAGGTGTTAGTACATACTTCAAACAATTTTCCTGCAGTATTGCGCTTAGTGGAGCTGAATGATACGTCACATACTGGCAGGGCTGTCGATAATCTCGACAAAATCATGGAAGATATCGAGAAAGACCCTCCTTTTACCAGTCATAAAATAGCCCAATAGAAGAACATTGATCATCAAACCGCTTTGAAACATTTGCAGAAGGCTGCATACAAAAAGAAACTCGAATAGTAGATCAATCGGGCTTTATCAAGACAACGTCAGGCTGCAAACATATTTGATGACGTGCCAGAAGCTTCAGGAACTTGGACTGGAAGCTCTTATGCATCTAACCTAAAGTCCAGACCTGGCATCAAGTGACTACCATCTATTCCTGTCTAATTTATATGGCCAATACAGACCTGTGGAAATTGGTTGTCTGATTTTGTCCCCAATAGGGATAAAGGCTTCTAAAAAAAAAGAGCATTCTGATGTTGGATTCTCGTGGTGAAAAAGTTATCAAACACAATAATGAAAACTTGGCTTAGATCGGAGGATTCTAATTCATGATAAAAAATATTTTATTGAGATTTAATCGGAAATTGCATCTACTACAAACCTCTTTATCTATATATAAATTTGAGAATAGCTATTGAATTGAGCTGAGACAATTTATAATTTGGGGATGTTAATTAGAAGGTATGAAAATACAGGTGGGAAATGGTCGTGATAAAAATGAAGAGGAGGGAATTACTGGTCACAATCGGCAAGACGATTAAATCTCTCCGTTATAAACAGTTTGAGAATAATCAGTATTTGGTAAAAGTTGTCTGATTATTATCCATAAGCTGCTCTTCATTAAGAATAAAAAAATAACAAAATCAAAAGTTGCTTTAATATGCTTTAACCTTGAAAAGGAATGTTTTTATTCTCTCGCCGTTTATGGATGTGTTTTACACAAACAATCAATGTAAGTACTAATTAATAAATGTATTACATTTATTTTATAATTGAGTATTACCGTACTAAAAAAACTTCAAAAGCTACACCACAAAACTATCACCTTTATACATTTTTTTAAGTAAAAAAATTGAAGGATGTTTTATTCAGAAAAAACTAACTTTCAGTATATACATGTACAAATTTTTAAACATATTTTGTTCTGGAGAAAAAATTAAGAGTAAATTACGAAAACTTTGCTAAATTATCAAGAAAAAATTAGATAAGAAATCTAACGGACTGGAAACTTATTTAGGTTCAATAAATTTTCACCCCTTATAAGTCTAATAATTTTTTTTTCTATGTATATATTTTCTATTTAGATACAATAATAAGAAAATATTATTATTATTATTTTATGTAAAATAACCACTTACTACAAGAAAAACTTTATAAAATTTACAAAAAATGTAAACATTTACTTCATTTGTTTACAAGTGATAATTTACCTCTCATACTTGTGATTTGCATCCCCCATTATTACTTTATAAGAATATTACTCTTAAACCTAATTAACATATGAATAAAATAAACGTCTTTAAACGTAAAAGTAACTGATACTTCTATGTAAGTTAGAGTTATCTGAAATTTGTACAACAATTTTATTCATAAAGTAGTAATTTATCTCTTAAAAAGTACATCTTAGCAGTAATAAAATATATAAAAAACATAGGCTTTCAAATAAATAAAAAATATGTATAAGGGTGTAAACTTATTATACAGATTTGTATTTATATTAATTAGTGATGTTGTTGCTTTAATTCAAGCTTTAATGTACCCAATGTTTTATGCGCTTTACATACATATATCATGTATTGTACAAATATATGTACACATATAAGGAAGCAAAATGTCTAGGAATTAAAATTTATTATTTAAGTCATTCATAAATTAAGACGGCAGTTTCTTTATTATTATTTTTTTTTTTTTTTTTTCATTAGTTTTTAATTTTGACTTTTTTTAAGAAGAAAAAAAGCATTTATTTATCTCTATATATAATATATATTCAACTGCCAAAAATATTAGATTGTCAAATTTATACATATGACCTTTAAATACATTAAATACCTATAAAACGTAGAATATATAATAACTTACGAGTAACAGTAATCAAGGCAGTGAGCAATTCATGTGGAATAATAGGTTCTGGAAGATCACGAAAGAATTCTTTGAGTAAGGTTCCAACATCGTGAACGCTTGTCTCCTCCGTTAGAATCCCCTCACATCCATTTTCAAATGATTCACGTAGCTATAAAAAAGGATACTAATGTTTTGAGATTGCAGTTTGATTCAAAGTCACCTGTCGAACACGTTTCTTGGAAGAAGATACGCGGAAGATCCCGACTGTTCTGAGTCCATAGTGTTCAATGTGTGTAATACAATCGATGACAATTTTGGGAACAGAAGGAACCAGATCTTCAGCGGCAGCACTAAGTGAGTCATTTGCACGATGAAAGTCAAAATGTGTCGTGAGACTTTCGCAAGAACCTGTTGAATGGTGAGGAGATGAAATCTGAAAGGATGTTGATTATAGAGTAATTGATTGTGTATTTTATTACTACAGAGAAGGGCTTCCCATACTTTGTCCAAAACTATGGATCCGAAACTGGTTCGACTCCCACTCCGACTAGCTCTTGCAAATGAGGAAGGTGTCGTAGGATCATCAGTGAGAGAGAAAGGCTCCACAGTGGAGGATCGTTTGCGAATGGGTCTGCTTCCAGATAGAGGAAGACTGCTCTCTGGAACACATTGGGAAAGAGGTAGTCCAAAAGTTGGGTTTGGAGGTTTGTCTATTAAAAAAGAGAAGAAGATAGAAATGCGGTTTAACGAAGGAAGTCGGAACTTTGTACCTCTCTCGCGCTTTGCAGAAGATAAGACACGTTTCTTAATAAAGTTATTTTTGCGTTTAGGCTTCGTATCAGTTGAATCTGTAAATTCAAAAACATTGCATTATTCAAAAGGAGAGCATGATTTGAATTCAAATAATTTAAGTAATATGATTCTTAAGTATATTTGTGGTCAAGTCCAGTGGTGGAGAAGATCGACATTCAAATTAAGTTGAGCACCTCCACGCTAAAGATTGGCAAGAGTCTGTTCTAAGGTACATTCTAGGTTATGGTACCCCCTTCAAAACATATTTTAACACTTCTGGGGGACTGACTTTATTTTTAATATTCCGTTAATGAACTGGGACATTATACACCCCTGAGATTTTTTTGAACGGTTTACTATAAGAATAACAAATTGTATCTTATTGAAACTCCAAACTAATATTGTTACGATTATTTTAAAATAAGGATTTAGTTTTTCTCGATGCCTTATATTCATGGATATTTAAGAGTCGAAAAAGTATGGAATAGAAAAAAAAATGTTGCAAAATATGAATGACATAATTATCATAATCGTAGAGCTTTTTATCATGTACAGAAAAACTTTTTACTTTGGGGTTTCTTTTTTACTCAGTTCACTAACTGGATTATAAAAAGAATGTTCTTTAATGAAGGCATCATTCATATATATGTTTATTTCATTAACCGTAGGGAGGCATCTGCAGGGCTTGTTTAAGGGTGGACCTCGGCAAAGTGCCTTGCCCTGATACAAAGGGACGTGCTGGGAGTTAGTGTTTTAAACATAAATACATATCCTGAGAAGAGAAAAATAAGAAAAGGCCTCCCACCAAAAATGAGTCGTTTTTGGTTTTTTTTAGCAAATAAAAATGGTTCTTTCACAAAGCACACATCATTAAATATGTACACAATCTATTGAAAAAGAAGGTCATAAAAGTAAAAAAAATACTTATAATAACTTAAAAAAATTAGGTAGTTTGTAGAAAAAGAAAGGGCCTACATTTATTAGGGACTTCTTTAAAATCAAAATTTCTTAAAAAGAGAGCAAGGGCATTGTATATTTATCTATGCCCCGGCCCACCTCCAAATAAATCTGATCCTGGGATGGACTAGAGGCACTAGAATGTATTTGCAAGTGGGGGTTGGCAAATGATACAATAGTAACGTCATTCGGGGAGGTTTTTTTTTTGTTTTTTTTTTTTTAAGAGACAAGAAGATTTTTTGAGCTAAAATTTTGGGAAGAAGCTAAATTTTAATGTTTAACCGATTTGTTTGTCCAGAACTCTGACATTAAAATTTTTTTATTCAAGAGGAAATTTTTTAATTGAGAGAATCATCAGAATTCAGCAATAGTAGGCACTGGTCAAGAACACCACACTCAGTATATCATCACGACTTACTCACCTTTTGGAATGCGCAGAGATACTCCGAGATCAGATGCATTTAGTTTTTGACATGAGAGCTTTTGGAGAGCCACACGCTCTAATTCGTGAAGAAGAAGAACGTTTGTGTCTTCCAGTTGAATGGATTTACTGGAGGAGTGATTCCATCGATGATCAGTCTGTAAAAAATAAGTATAAATAAATAAATAGTAAACTATGATAATTAGACAGAAACAGGGATCAAGAAGACTCTAAGTAAGTAAGGACAAAAACAAAAAATATAATAAGTCATTCAAATATGCCTATTGAGGATGTCGTTGTTCTTACTATTTATATATATATTTATAGCAAGCCTGCCTTTGCCAAGATTTTTTTTCTTTTTTATGAAATGAGTGTTGTGTAAAAAACTGCAAGAGAATTGAGGACTACTACTAAGTGTTGTACGATGTAAATTCTTAGGTCTTCTTCTTTTTTTTTTTTTTCTTGTTATTATCTTCCTTCCTATCCTATAAGTATACTACCTATTTACTTATTAATATACTTTAAACCTTACATTTACTATTACCGAGTGGTCCATTAAAATCTGATCACTTTGAGTTTTAAACTTCAACAAGATATAATTTATTAGTTAGCAATTTCAACATAATGAATACTATAAATAGATGTGTTTCTGAGCTGCTCTTTTAATCATTAATGCCCCTAGCGGCAATGATGGCTTCCAGGCGGTGGAAGGCCTGACACCCACCGCGGATGTTGTCCTCTATCATGGTGTCCAGTGCTCGCTGACAGTGGCCTTGAAGGGCTCGGTGTTCGGATCACGGACACTGCAGGCTTCCCTTCGACAGGTTTGTTTTGTTTATTCTTTAATATATCAAAATAGGAATTAATTTCAATTACTCAACCTTCATTAATGATTGAATAAGTAAGTGTTCAGATATCAATGGACCACCCGGTAGTGTAGAAACGGAAGAAAAAGGTAAGAGACAGTTTAACCTATCTATCCTTGTATTTATGTACATACATTTGAAGTAAAGATAAAGATGTAAAAAAAAAGTTGAGGAGGAGGAAAATTAAAGTAGGCCAGGGGAAAATATGTAACTGGGGGGTGGGGGAATCTCACCTACATACATATGTGTGTACATAAATTTGTATATGTAGATATAATCATGACCTCGGGAAGGAAAAACAGCTCGTCTATTTATGTACTAATTAGGATTGTAGCGCTCTTTCTTCATTGGTCAGTTCCCTTTTATCCCTTATTGAAAAATGTTCCATATTTTAAAGTGCCCTCGACAAGGTAGCATTATCACTTAGATTCAGGGTTGGGGGAAGTCCTTACATATTGCAATGTAGTTACAAGTCAAGTATCTCCTCATTAGTCCAAGTCTTTCAATATTTCCATCAGGTTCGGTTCATGCCTACGGAAATATGCAGATAGTTTAGAGCGCAAAACTGAGTGTTTTTGAGGGATAATTCAAAATAATCAATGACTATTGTTCCAAAAATATAAATGAGTTTTTATTTTTGCTTGAGAAAAAGCATTCTAAGTACCTTTGGGAATTAACAAAATTTGTGTAAGTAAAGTCAAGTCAAGTAAATTTGAATTATCATGAATAAATGACGAATAACGGATTTTTTACGTAATCAATTAAAGAGAGTTCAAAACCATTTTGTGATATGTTTAAATAATCCATTTAGCTTTATTTTTTTGTTTCACATGTCCTCCTGCACAAACAACAACACGCCGGTAATCAAATTGACAGCTCTAAACGATGAAGGTTTTATCTATATCATACCCCTGATAGCAGCTCGGAGATAATCAAAATTTGAATAAGTGGTGCGGCGTATATGATTTTCCGAATAGCCTCAAAGTTCAGGGGGTTGAGGTCAAGGCTTCAGGCAGGCCAGAAGTCAGCCATATTGCTGCTGCAGATGTTTTGGTTCTTCTTTGCTGTATGGGGTTATAATGGACTTGTTGATTTTGTGGGCAGTTCGGATGAAGATGCCAACAGTCTATGCACATACATAAGTAGAGGGGAGATTCAAGGAATACTGAACCAACTAAAAGTGTGTATAAGGATCCGGATGGGAGCTTTCCCAAATTTATCATCAAATAATCCAAAAACTTAACCAAATGGCACGATAGACTAGACACCAACAGCGAATTCAAAACTATGCTGTCTGCATTCTAAAGTTATTGATTTTATCACTGAATCTTAAGATCAATCTCGTACTAAACCAAAATCACTAAGCACTGCTCCCGAATACTATGAATATTGATTGTGAATCGCTTAGACTGCTCGTTTTTTGCTTAAGTTCCTTCAAAATATTTTTATAAGCACTATACTATGCTTTTCAAATGACTGGACAACGAAATTGTAGCATAGCTCAGAAGCATTCCCTTCAAATTCTAAATTATGCAACTTTAATATTGTAATTTTAGTAATCAATAATACTTATCAATGATATTAAATTCACAGGCGGTTGAAAGATGATGCCATCCCATCAAAGTGGACGAATCTGGCAAGCTACCTCTCATCACCATCACCACCTCCAAGACCAACACAGGCATCAACTAGCATCAAAAGAGTGCATTGCAGTTGGAGAATGAAAGACAAGAAGCTCTGGAGTATGCAATGTTTATGGAAGAGACTGTTTTGTCAGCACACTATCTCTATGAAAACTCTCTTTGTAATCATCGCACTCAGGGTTCTTGTTGCTTAAAGTTCCAAAAGTTGCACTTGTCAAAGTCATACATTCAGATACGAAAGGGCTAGACATTGCATCTTTTCTGAAGGTTGAAGAAGATTTCTCCTTCCGAATTTTCTGTAACAACATCAAGCTAATAAGATCTTAGCATCACGTAGCATAAATTTAAACAATAAAATTAAGTCCATCAGTGAAGCCACTGGGCTCCACGGACGGTCAGACAGAAAACGAGACTATTGTCAAAAGCTTCTTAAGTTTTCCAACTGAGCAGAAATTGACCATATTCAATTTTTTCATCTCTTCAAACAGCTTAAAGGTAGAAGATATTCTTCTGGACTCATTTTCGTTGCTTTGATATGGCACAATGTCAGTTCCGGCCTCTATGAGCAAATATATACATCCAATGCTTTCTCATTTCTGTCTCTCATATATCTTAGGATCGCTTGCAGTGTTGTTTCAGTAGAAACAGGATTACCTTCATCCATGAAAAGTTACTTAAAAGCACAAATTGTAGGCTTGAAGACCGAAAAAAAAATGTAACACTAATGATCGACGAGGTTTATTCGGCACAAAGAGTAGAGTTTGTGAAAGGAAAATTTGTGGGACCTACATTTATCAAACTTCTAAAACTGTCCTCAACCTCATGATCAAGTCAGCCTTGGGCCAATACATAGACGTTATTTACCTTATCTCAGTGGTAAAATTAACAGTGGAGTTCATATTGAATCAGTATAATTGCATCATAAGGACTCTTTGGGAAATAGGTTTCATTTTTGCAGCATAGTCTGTAGACAAAAAAATCCACGGAGAGGAAAATGAAGCTTATAAAACGGTTTTATGGTTTAAAATAACAGGAATAGCCTGTTTAAGTGTAGAATGAAAAAATTGTATTGAGATGAATATACTAAGCCTTAATTAAAATATATTTATATTCTTTTTAACCATTATATGTTTATAACTCCAAGATGGCCGAGGTAGATTAATTATGACTTCACTGATTCATATGTCCGATAACATCAAGATTGTTCAGTGGGACGTCATTATGTCCAATTCGGACGCGTCCTTAAGATGTAGAACGAGGTCAGGCGAGACGTCAAATTTAGGAACAAGTACATTACCACTATTTACTTCTATAACTACTCAATCAATAAACGTATAATCAAACTACTTTTACTATACAATGGAACCTCAATACATGACCCCAGAGCCGGTTTTAGAGGGAGGTAATTGCAAAATAGTGCCCAAGCCCTGAGCTAAAATGTCAAGTTGTAAGATTTGGCGCATTATTATTTTTTTTAAATAGAAATATATAGTCAAACTCTGCCTCACAATGTTATGAATTAAATGGAGGGGTGAAAAATGGTCTTTTGGATATGCAAAAAATCTCACCCTCCTTCAAAGATATTTCAGAGAAAATATTTGTTATGTTAACTTCAGGAGACAGTGTATCTCAAGATGAAGTTTGAGCCATACCCAAAAATAGAATTGAATAATATATAATATCTAAGATACACAATTGCTCTGTAGGGTGCCCCTTAAAAATCAATGCATTACAGTCTCAACTTTCTATTTCATTCCCAACATAATAAATCATGGCTGAGTAAAATATTTATACTTTCATTAATATTTAATGGTGGTCCTCGCTTCATATCTTACCCTATAAATTGAAAAATTAGCCTAAAAAAATGTAGGATATTTCCTTCTTTTTTTAATAACATAAAGTCATAAAGTAAGAACCAAGTTGTCGTAACTCTTATATTACCTTTACAGAATTAATCTTGGAAAATCCAATATTTCGTTATGAATAATGGATTTTCCCAACTTTTATAACAAAATGGATCTGAGAAATTCATTTGAACAGTCTGACCTTCTTTGTTACTAAATATTAAACATCCAGTACGACATATAAGCAATAACATAATTGTAATTTTTGAGTTAGGACAATTTGTCCCTCATACCAACTTTATGCTAAACATGCTACTGATTTAGTTGTTTTTGTACTTTCAATATGCAATCATTTTTACCACCAATTAGATTATTTAATATTGATATTGTTACGAAGTACTTTATCTAGAAAAAAGAACCATTCTTTGGTGGTTCACTCTTCTCTTATCACTAGTTGTAAAATTTTATTTTATTGTACGCTTCTTGTGTTTTAAAATAAAACCGACAGCAAATATTAAGAAATTTACAATTTTAGCAAAAAGCTTAGGAGCCTAGGGCGACCACCTCTGAATGTCGCTCAAATATACCCAATTTTGGCATGGTAATATATTTTACTATTAGAATCTTATTGAGAGGGTGAGAGGATGAAATAAAAACCTTGATTTTTGAGTACATAATAAGAGCTACCCCATTACTCAGAAATAAGTTTTTTTTTAATCTAAATTAAATATTATTCAAGAATTTAGTTTTTTTTATGAGAAGGGCAATCAAAGGTTGGAGGCAGGGGTGTTGCTAGCCCATATTTAGGGAGGGGCTTAAAGGTTAGTTGATGTCTTTTTTGTTAGCTGATATGACTTTATCGAGGGGGGTCCGGAAGGAGGAGAAGGCCGAGACGACGTATACGGGATTTCCCTTGGTCCAGTACTTCACGATAGATTTCTTGAGTGCAGCCAAACTATTGTGGGGCCTCGAACAGACTTGCCTCTCTAACTCTCCCAAAAAGAAGTAGTCCATAGGGTTCAAGTCGGGAGAGTTAGCGGTCCATGTCTGCGAGCACCAAAAGTCGAAATACTCATCCTTGAGTAATTTGAGGGTCTTCTTGACCTTGTGAGCAGGGGCTGAGTCATGCTGAAGGTGAATCCGTTACCCTCATCGTTGGCTTTCATCCACGTGATGACTTTGTCAATCAACAACTCGTAGTACTTGTCAGCACCGACCCTCTCTTTTTGGTTGAAGAAGATAGATGCCATCATCGTCCCGTTGGGCCCATGACTCCCAACGTCATGACCAAGACCTGAAAATTGATTGCGTGGACTATGGGGGCCTTCTTCTTCTCGTTAGCTAAAAAGCGGTAGTTTTGGCTCTTGTATACCATGTTTACAGTACACTTCTTCTTATCACTGAATAAAGTTACAGGACTACGCTTATCCTTGAGGAGGTTCAATAATTTGCAGCTCCTGGTAAACCGGACATCCTTCATCTTTCATATCAATATGTGCCTCTTCGTGTGACCTTTGTAGGAGGTCAACTTCATGTCTGTCTTTACCACCCCCTGGACTGTCCGTGTGCTGACTCCTCGGTTTTTGCGAGTACAGTCATCGGCAACGCTGGGTTCGCCTCAATCGATCTCTTGAGGCCACTGGAAACGGGAAATTCCTCTTCTTGTCGCTTCTTGCCTTGTTGGACTTCCGTTAGAACTGGCCTGTTAGCTTCCACTTGATGTAGATCCAGTAGACTGTCGACCCGGGGTTTGATTGCGGAAGGTTTGTGTTGTCCCACGTGAATCATTTCGACAACGGTCGACCCTTTACCTTGCTCCATGTCTATTTGGTTATCTATTTGAACGAAACTTTTTTGCTTAAACTAACACCCAACCTCACATTGCATGGAAAAAAAAAAAAAAAAAAAAAAAAAATCTTTTAAAGTTTAAATTTTCGAAGTTATAGCCCTTTAAAAAATATCCGATCGGCCTGCTCATCCCTGTACAGGTTGGACTCTAAATATAATGAATAATAATGTATAATCGTATATAAATATTTAATAAAATAATAAGACATCTAAAATTTTGTAATAATACTACTAAAAAAATAACTAAAGTGGTCAATTTTTGCATGAATTATAGCCTTGAGTCTATTAGGTAAGGCATCCCCATAGGCAATAACTACTTAAATTGGAATGTTTCCCAATCCATAATAACTTTATTTTTAATTAAAAAAAAATTGAATCAGTCTTCTTGCAGACTCTGTCCTCCAAAATGGATCATATTTCAAAATCCTTGAAAATCAAATCTGGACTGGATAGTCTAAAAGTTGTTTACTCCAAAAGCTAGGGAGTGTGACAAAACTTTTGCATTAAATTTTATTTAGGGAAAATCAGATTGTTCTTTTTTTATCAAACCCCGATCTTTTGTGATTTGAATGTGGCCTCCGCAGAAAAAAAACTTTAGCATCACTAAAAAACAATATTTGAAGGCGTTCTAGAAATTAAAAAACTTAGGTATTCATTGCTTCTATTGACCCAATTTTTTCTCGTAAATAAATGATCACCAAAAAATTCTTGGAGCAAACATTGTTGATGTTTGATCAATTATTCATTATAATTTTTTTTTATAACGATATCTCTAAATCTCTTCTAAATATATAAGTTTAATTTAAGTTTATATTCTTATAATATTTAGGGTCCAACTTTTATATAAAATAAAGCTTATCATTTATATGGTGTTGATAATTTTTGGGCCTAAGCCTTTAAGAACTAATTATTTATTTTATTAGGTAAACTCACTATTCAAATATTTTAAACACAAACTTTTTATCATTATACATCAGATGCAGACAAGTATGACAGATTACTTTAAAAGGGTACACCCTACTGTATATTTAGTACTGATTAAATTACTCCATTAGACAATTTTTTTAAGAAAATCTTTTAGGCTTTAAAACATAATTTAGTAGTATAACTTGACCATGGCGGTCACGAATCTATAAATCGTTTTTTTGTTAACTTTACAACTTTTTTGGACATTTTTGGAGTAATTTCATATTCAATTATAGTATTTCTTGACAAGCTCATCATGAATTTGTAATTTTTTTTTTTTGGGGTATCAAATAGCGTCTATAATTTGGTTCAGCTATAATACTGATTTGTTTTTCATTTTACTAAGGAAAGAAACCATAATATCATTTAAAAATTCAATAGTTACCTATCTATATTTGGATTTATTAATTTTCTTTTATCAAAGAGTTAAAAAATTCAGACTTTTAGTTCCAAAATTATATAAATTCAGGTTGTTATCTCAGGTGAATTAGACCTTTTAGAACCACAAACTTTCCTATAAATAAAACCTTAATTGTTTAACGTTTTTGACATACAAACATGTGCCGTTATTCATTTTCAAACAAAACCCTTAAAATAGGGTGATGTTTAACCTTTAAATGACATTTTCTCAGGAGTGTATTTTTGCAAATACAATGTATGCACATATTTGAAATAAACATATAATTTTCAAAAGGATAAAGTAACTTTTATGTTGCCTATTGATTTTTTTCATATGTGTGGCGATAACATAAAAGCAAGCTGTTATACTTTTTTTTAATATTACGACAGTAAATAAAGGTATCCGTTGGTATGAGTACTATAATTTACAATAATTCAAAAAAGTGATAAAGTCCTTAGGAGCCTCAGTTTTTAAGACTAACTGAACCTGATAAAAATAGGTAATTCATTTGGTAACACTGACCATACAAGATACTGAACTTTCATGATGTGAAAATTATTTTCCAAGAATGGTGTATTCACGTTGCGGAAATAACAAAAAGAAGAAAGGGATTAGCTGTTAAGAACAAGCCTCCCCCACCGGAAATTGATTATATTGATGATATAAAAATTCGATATAAAGTTCAAATTCCGCACAATCAAATCTACTAATATATAATATGTTTATGTAAAAACTTAACCAAATATTAATAACTTGTTGGACAGTTTTTCAGTGGTTTAATATTGTATTTGACTATTTAAAAAATCCCCTTCGGTTTTTCATTTAACTAAAAAAATTATAATATGCTTTTCTCTGTTTCATCAAAAAAATCCCGGCTCGCTTATATGTTATCTCCACACATATACAAAAGTTTGCTCAAACCTTAAAAAAGGGTAAAAATTAAAATGGAACATACTCACGAGCCAGATTTGATACAAAATAATAATAATAATTACAGTTTCGTAATCCCTTTATCAAGTACTTTTATAATTGGATATGGAATTAAAAAGAATATTTAGAAAACATATATTTGTAGACTTGTTTGATTATAATTATATAAGTCAACAAAAGATAATATATTCATTTTAATCAAAAATTATTCATTAAAATGAAAAGCAGGAAATGACCTTTTGAAGTATAACCATATAACATGTCACATGTCAAAAAGAACTTAATTTTTATTAATATGGACCATTTGTAATTTCAGACAGCTCAGTTTGAAATATTTTAAGTGCAATTAGCAGCGCCTTTAAATGTCAATAAGAATAATTTGTTGATATAAATAGAGGACAATTCGTCAAAGAATACAAATATAATCCACACTCAATTTTAGAATATATTTAGCATTTTATATTGTGGTTTTTTTTTTTGTTGACGGACGGTATATACAGTGAATAGATAAGTATATCCTTGCAACTCATGAAGAAAATGCTTTGAATATCATTTCTTATTTCCACCTGACACCTTCGTGTTTTTTGCTTCTTTTTTTTTTTTTTTTTTTTTTTTTTTACAAGGATGAAGTTTTTTGCGCACCACACTTTCAATTGCCTATGTATTTGAAAGATATTTATAAGTGATATTACAAAATGAGAAATATTCATCCGCCTCTAAGTATCAGAAAAATTAAGCAATGATAGCTATGGAGAAGGGGGCGGATAGGAAATGTGGTTTATGTCTCATTTTAGAAAGCAAATAATAATAAATAAAAAAACTTGTCAAAACAACTTTGTACAAACAATTATCATGTATGCAACAATGTACATTGTATTTATCCAATTAACGCTCTAAGGCTGGTGTTTGAAAATGAACTTGATTTGAGAAGTACTCTTCGGTGTGAGCAAATCTATATGTTTTTTATGTATGTTTGTATTTACTCATAAAAATTAACATTTAACTAAGTAAGGGAATCATGGAATGACGTTGAGAAAAGATCATTGTTTTGATTACAAAATTAAAGGAGAATATTTCCCTATTTACTCGTTGCTCAGTCAGTATCTTCAAATTTTGTACAATATAATATGTCAGTCCTGTATATCAGTCTTAAACTGTCTAAAGTTCGGCTCTGGATGACTTAACTCATCTTTTTCTTTTTTTTCTTTTTATCATCTCTAGTACTGAAAGTACCAAGAGTTTTAAAGACCTGTCCTAAAACTGGACTGGACCAAATAAATAAGGACTATCACGACACTACTCACACTCAGTGGCAGCTCTTTGGTCCAACTGCTGAAATGTTTATGTACAGACAAATCCAGATAAAGCAAACTGCGATTTTTCAGAGGAAAGTTGATTATATTCGCATTTTACATTTATCCAAATTATATGTGTAAAAAAATACTTTTTGTATACTTATTTAAATAAGTAATTTTGAAAAAACCTATTTTGAGACAACGGGTGTTTTATTACATTCTATTTTTGATATATCATCGAAAAATTTTAGAATATCTTTCAGCAAAAGTGTTTTTCAGGGGGCACTCATGATTTGCTTTTGTATTGATTAAAAAGCCATGAGAAATGAAAAATATAGATCAAAAATGTGCGTGCCAATTTAGAATTTTACCTATAAAAAGGTCAAATCCTCATAGGAGTTCTTCATTCTCTTGAATTACTTTAAAGTCAATACCAGAAAAGGGTTGAAAAGTTGACTTTATGTTGATTTTTTTCTTTGTGTTTCTTCTATACGATGTTTTTATGTATAAAAGGTTAGTATTTAAGAGAACGTTGACTATAATCGTATTTTTATTATATCCGGATTTGACTATTTATTGGATTATTAAAAGTTAAGATTATATTAATCAATTAAGTACTTATTTTTACACATTGAGTAAAAACTAAGCATAATAAATGAAAAATCTTTCTCAAAAATTTAGGGACCTTTCACTAGGAAATGTTTTCTGAAAAACTACTAAGTTTTTATGTGTTTTGGGCTTGCATCCTCATGAGGACGACTTTCCATTTCACCTAAAACGATATTTGTCTTAAATGGCTTCTAGAGTAAAATCATCTGAAAACGCCGATTACGTTTAAATAACTTGGAGTTAATTTTTATACGCCGAAATCGCTCATTTTTCCTTCTCTGATAATAATTCAAAATTACATAAATTAACATTCTTAACCGACACAGATAATGCAAATTTCTTTCTTGAAGGGACGTGAAACTTTTTTTAATCTGGAAAACGAAACTATTCAATATATATTTTTTTTTTTTGAAATTTAGGCCAAATCTATTTTTTTAAGGCAAACTGCTTCAAAAAATATTTGTTTTTTCTTGTTGTTGTTTTTTTTTTTTAAACTTTTACTCTGCTACATAATTTGATCGAATGACCTTTTTTTAGAAAAATAATCTTCCTTAAAAAACATTCAGAGTCCAAATTTTTTTAAATTCATTAGTTTGCGAAATAATTTCCATTCTTTGCGTTATGATGATATTGTGACAATTTTGATTTTAAAAAATGCTTAAATGAGAATAAGTAGTGTGCCGCACTTAAACATTAAACTGACTGCAGTGCATCCCACAGGCCATGGGTTGAACATCTCTAGCTTAGTGTCACATACAATTGGAAGTATGATGAAAAGTTCAGAAAGTGTAGAATTGTATTATGTGTAGACAAGTAGTTTAATCTAATTAAATATTAGTAGTTTCAATTTTTCAAGAATGACAGAAAACCCCTTATTCTTTATGTGTTGACTTATTAAGAGACGCAGGGTGTGTTTCAAACTTGAACAAGTTAATGATTCTTATTAATTAAAACTTGGATCTGCAGATTTCATAGTTCCTTGGTATTATTTATTTCAATAATAAAGAAGTAATCAATTTGCAATTATGCTCAGGTTGTTATAGGATTGGGGCGTGGTATAAGCGATATTTTAAATCAATGTTCCGCCAATATACCTTCCGATATTTATAATAGTAATATTTCTTTAATTTATTCTAGTTGACAAAATTTTGTAGCAAGTTTTTACAAATTGTGCTTCGAAACTTTGGTGAAATAACTATATATTTGTTTTGCATGAGATGACCCGTTAACTGAACTTATAAAATCGGAGTAATTTTAGTTCTCCTTTTTTTATAAAAATATCATTATTATTAGTTAATTTAAGAGCTAAAAGTTGTTAATATATTGAGCATTCATTGAAATATTTATATTGGAAGTCTAAGAGTAATTGGGTCGATGGAAACAGACACAATAAATACTTGAAGTATAAACAAAAAATGAGAAAAATAAAATAATATTTTAATTTTTTGTGAGTAGGGAAAAGTTCCTTAAATATATGAGCTGGATTGTACCCTTAGCCGTCTTAGCGATTCCATTTCTTTGAACCTTTAGAATCGGATCCGATGCAATAGAACCAAGATGCTGTTTAAATTTTTTGTAAATGTAGATTATCAATCGTCCAATCTCTAATTTCATAATTATTCGTCGAAATAGCTGCCCTCTACTACCACCATAGCCTCAAGCCTGGGACTGAATGCCGCCCACACCCTCGGATATGGCCACATAATGTCTCTCATCGGAGGTCTTTAGTGCGTATCCTGGGATAAGGGACGGCACGAGCCCTACTTTCGATATACCCCCAGATACCATAGTCCAGAGGATTCATATCGGGCGATGAGGAAGGTCACAAAACGTATTTCCAGAAATGGGGGGGGGAAGCTCCTCTAGCCATTGCTGCGTTGTCCTGGTCTTGTGCCCAGTGCAAAGTCCTGTTGGAACGCATAGTTTCCGTCCGGGTAGTTGGAATTCACCCAGGGAAAGACCCCCTCCTTAAGGAGGTTCTGTTACTCCTTTGCCCCGATTTTCAGGTCTTTTTGGAGCCAAAACGGAGGCATTCTCTTCCTGTCTCATCCCACGATGCCCAGCATGATCGTGGAGGCTAGAAAATTAGTTTGATTGGCCGAGGTAATCTCATCCACCACTGAGACGAAGAAGCAGTCATTCTTGGAGTTTCTAGACTAGTCCACGATCCAGTTTCTCTTGTCTTGTTCTGGCGCAGGTTTGGAATTAAATAGGCTATTCTTTGCCTTTTGGCCTCCATCTCGACAATGAATGAACCGCTATTATTCCATTGCAACTCCTTTAAGCATTCATATTCACGGAATTATTTTGTTAAAAATATTTAAGCTTAGTTCTCAAATGAGTCCTCCCTGGCACTATCAAAGGAGAAGTTGCAATTTACCTATATACTGTGTATATGATACTACCTTATAATTTGAAACCAGGACAGAATGGAAATAATAGGTGAATGCTGAACGAGAAAAAAAATGAACAGAAGGCTGAACGGAACTTTTATATGCCTGACTATTTCTTTATATGTAACATTTATATTTTTAAATGATTTGATTAAATATTTGTTCAGACGTAATTGGCTACGCGATAACTTTTTGTCTTCTAAGAGGATTGAGGGTGACATGATATCTACCTACATAGCCTCCATATATTTGCCCTTTTAATTGATTTGAAAAGGGGAATTCTGCAAAGAAAAGAAAAACTGGATAGGTCACTAGGAAAAATTATATTGTAACGTTAGTTTTGGTATCTCAAAAGGGATATCTTGAAAGGGAAATGTTTAGCCCAAAAAAATCTCCTTAAGGTAACAGACGCGTTTAGCTACTTTGTGATATTGTTTTGGATTTCATTACTGTAACTTTGGTCTCAAATAGGAATTGATTAAAAATACTCACAAATCCACTCAGACTTTAATTTAAAAGATTAGTATTTGAATATGACTCGAGGCTTGAGATTCATGAACATATTTAAATTATTTAAATCAATTTTTTTTTTTTTTTTTGCATCATTTAACTTTTAATATGATACAATTTTGATATTAGTGTTGATGACGAAATCACAGAAGTGAGTACTCACACTCAGATTTTTCTCAAATAGGAATGTGAAAATTGTCGAAATCATAGTTAGCGTAAAAAGAATACCAGCAAGAATTTCATTCAAAAATAGTAGTTTTGAGAGATCATATATCGGCTGACATATATAAACTACTCCCTGCTCACTAGGGGTGTACTGCACCGAAGACCGCAGCCCATTCCCATTCAATCTAGTCCCACTTGCCGGTCCATAAAGAAGGTAAAATTGATCACGTCATTGAGGGTGTTTTCCTTTTTTTGTTATTTCGTTATATGATATTAAAAATTATAAAACTAAGTAATATTATAAAATATTCGTATTATAATGAAATTAGGAATATTTTTTACAAGATATATACAATAATTTTAATAAGTATCTCATATATCTTATTTGCTTTAATAAACAATCAATATTTAGATGAAAAATTCCAAGGACCGACCGTCTTAATAACAGCTCCCAAGAACTGGCGGTGCTAATAATCGATAGAATTGGTCCTAAGACTGGATGATCGAATAAATAAGGGCCGACACAACACTACTGCTCATGGTGAGAAATAATGAATAAGAACACATATTTTACAGGTTATCAACTTATAGTTGATTTCGTTTATTTTCGCAAAGATTTCGACAATTTTCACATTTCTACCCTTAAGAATTAAGTCTAATTAATCTGTAACTTCTGATTCGATAACACTTGGACTACAGTTCAAAGCCTTGAGACTCGAATAGTGAGAAGCTCTACCAACAACCTGATCCTTTCTACCATTACTAGCTAACTAATGTTGCCGAGCTGCAATCCACGATAAGGATGGTGATAAATCAAATTCCCTGCACTGGGCATTTTTGAATAACAAATCATTCAGGATTAATTTATTTTGTTGATTTTAACTTGATCTATTTATAGGTGGCACAATGATTCATGGTCAGAGCTATGATATAATTTAATTGACATTCCATTGAAAAAATTTGGGCCAAAAGAGGAAAAAAAATAATTTGCAATGACATTTGATATTATTGAATAACATTCCATTTAAAAATACCCCAAAAATAATAGTATGTAATAATTATCTGGCTTTCCGATTTTGGATTAATTATTCTGTATGTATGTTAACAAATTTTTCTATGGAAGTGTTCGGTGACGGGAAAGCAGCAGCATCATAAACAATTTTTATTTCGAAAAAAAATTACCCTAAAAAAACTTTCATAATGTTTTTTCGTGGGTATTTTGACAACTTTTTTATTGTCTTTAAAATAAAAGTCATAAAGAATATTTCATGCGAGAAACTTTGACGCCATGAGAAATAAAAATTTATGAAAGGGTGGGTGACTAACTAAGAGAGTAAAGGAATTTGTAATATTTTTTAAATCATATCCAAATGTGACAAAGCCTTTAATCTCCCTACTCTAGAGAGAAAAAAATTGATGAAAATATATGTATTATAAAATATATATATATATTAGACAAAGTGATATTTGCGGACGGAGAAAGTTAATTGACTTTTTCTTGGTCAAGAACTTTCCATCATTTGAAGAGAGAAAAAAAAAAGAAATATACTTACATTGTTGAAATAGTTTAATAGTTATTTTTGGAAATTCCGTTTTTAAAGATAACAAGATAAAAAAAATTAAAATCATATCAAATCTATTTGAGACAAACAAAATACAAAAAAAAATAATAATAATTTCTTGGAAAAGCTACGTCTTTACTATCAGGCACATTTAACTGACAAAATCTTCTTTCCTGTTGTTTTTTGTTACTTTTTCAGTAACTTTTGAGCCAAAAAACAAAGCTAATAACTGTGGGCCCTCAACTCGTAAGCAAGATGAGATTATTTTTCTCTAAAGTGAGACCTTGCAAATTGTATTTAAAGACCGACAAATTTATATTAAAAAGATAAAATATAGCATATTTTCAGGTACATCAGAACTAAACAAATTGTCATTCGAAAAAATTGCCCTGGAGAAAATTGTCAGTGTGGAAAATTGCAAAACTGAAAATTTCCTGTCTAAGAAAATCACAATATCTCGTCCCAAAACTTGTTTCATGTTAAGGCAGGCCCGCCAAGTAGGCTAAACCCCACTGCCACCGCTGCACAAAACATATACGCCCCCTTCAAATACTTGAAGATGAACCCCTGGCCCCTGGATTAATTGAGGGTACGGCAAAGAAACAGAGCACCTTAAAATCACTGCCGCCGCTTCATTAGACATATAAGACCCTACCAAATGCTGCAAAAGATACCCCGGAGTCATGGGTTGATTGAATTTGCGTCTAAACACCACGAAGGTTAAAAACAACACCTGTCACATCATAATGCATATATGCCCCCTTCGAATACTGCTAAATAAATTCCAGGCCATTCAATATGTTATTTTTGAGCTCCTTGTTGGAGCTGAGGATCTGGAGCCTCTATGTAGAGTTGAAATGAAATCTGATATTGGGAAATTTTTGCCTCAAGAGTTAAAATTTTTTGTTTTTTGTACAAAGTAACCAAATTTTCTTTCTAACCATTTATCAAATTAAAAAAAAAAAAAACCAGATTCTGAAAGCTTGATGGATTTTTATTTATTTTATTCATTAAAATCACTTCCAGCCTCAATTTCAGTCTTTATACGAGGTCAAAAGTACAAGAATGCCTTTGCAACGTGGTTTCTTAGCCAAGCTTGGGTTTCCTTCATGATCCGATGGATAAGTTCAGATCTGGCGAGTTTGGAGGCCAAAAGTCTGGTGAAATGAAGTCGTCAAAATTTTCTTGGAACCATTTTAAACTTTTTTTATCTCCGCCCATATTGCTGTTGCCTCAAAAACCTTACAAACGAACGTCTCACCAAGTCCCAGAGTTCAAGCAATTGTTATGTTGTTGCTCCCAGCGCGAATTCTATTGAGGTATCCTTGCCCTTTACAAATATTTGCGCCAAGGAATTTGAATAATATTTTATTCCAACCGGTCCAAGTTTGAACAAGCTATCTTACAAAAATAAAGTACCCGCATATGCCCAAGAGAGGGCACCAATGTGGCAGCATCAATAGCTTGCTCCCCCTGTAGATTGCCTATCAACCGCTAGAACAAAGCCCTTAAATGGGAAGTATTCAAATTATATTAATAAGTTTTTTTATTCGGTGGGTCGAAGACACGGTTTTTTTACTGCTTATATACGTTTAATCAAATATCAATTTACTATGTTAAACATAAAAATAAATTGTTTTTTATTAAAACAACCGCCGGAACAAAGGTGTTAAATGAGGAGCATCATGAAAATCTCAAGGTAAATATAATAACCCTCATACTGACAAATGATGATTTGCTGATTATTGGGGTGAATAATGGCCAGTAAAAATCCTATGATCCGTTCTTATATAGTGAAATAGTACGGGAAAAAATCATTTTTTCTTGATTTCTTCTTTTTTTATCCCAGCCTGTCACAAATGCATTTTGCATAATAAAAAGTAATTAAAATATACAGCCAAACTATGAATATGCCCAGTCCATTGGGAGTCCTTGTTTTAAAAAAAAACCATGAGTACTGTAACATGATATTTACATACACAAATAAGGATAATAATCAGGTGAAATCGGTCAATATATCAAATCTCCATAGATAAAAACATGCAAATTCAATTTAACTCAATTGACTTTATCTAGGTATAATATTCTCAAGTTGGGGAATAGAAATGCATCATCCTATATGCAATGCGTTGTTAAGCAGAGACCTCACACTTAGTTTTTTAATACATAAAAATCTAAGTAAGTAAAGAAAGAACATTCTTAAAGGTGCTTTGACCGTTTGTATGTACATAGGTATTTTTGTATGTTTTGACATCATTAGATTCAATCAAAAGGATTTTTTAGACATGATTGTTGAGGGTGATCAGAGGTTGTTATCATGTAATATGATATTTATATTTTACTAGATTATAATTTAAAGGGATTTGGCTTGCATATGCATAACTGTTAAGTAGACTTAGGATTTTTGAGCAATTTTTTTCTCCATTATGAGCAAAAAAAAAAGATTACTTAAATTTAGTCAACTGAGCACCCAAACTATCAAAATAGAGCTATTTTATGCATAAAAAAATACTTTTTGTAAACCATTTTTGTAAGAACCTATTCTGAAAAATTAACTCTTTTGACAAGATACAGTTCTTTAAGTTATATTACTCATATTTTTCAAATAATTAATTGGGGGCCATGCTATTTAGGACTATATTTGAACACTAATAATAATTTATAAAGCTATTTCCTTCAGTCACTCTTGATTTTATATGCGAGAAGTTGGGATATAAAGAGAAAAGAAAAATAAATCAAATTCAATGTGAGAATATACCATGAGTCTACTCTGAACGACATATCACAAAATAAAAGGAAGAAAGAAGATCCACTGGAGATTGACTTGTTTAAATTGAGTGACTGAATTTAACTTTTTATCAAGTATCTAATGTGATGATGACATAAACATCAAATTGCGCGGCTTTTTATTAAGAAAATTCGTAGAAATGATATACTATAAAAACTTTACACTTCTTAAAATATTAATATTTTACCAAAATAAAAATATATTTCAGGCTTAAGTGTAATTTTTATTTATTAAAATTATCGTAGTAATTTCTTATTAACTAGAAATAACTAGAAAATCAAAAATGAAGTATTATCATTTTTGTCTTTAAAATTAAATGGAAAATCAGGATTTGGCAATTGGGTGGAAAAGTATTTCTCCTTTATTGCAAGATTCAAGGAGGATCAACAGTCAATTTTGCCCAAATTTTTTATTATTTATAATTCGTTGTCGAAATTTGGCTCCCTTAAATATCCGATCTTGTAATCATAGCCCTGAAAAATAATCATCAAAAGATGTTGTGTAATCTAACTAGAACTCAATTATCATACCAGTATAGAAAAATGAGCAGTTTTTCTGAAAAAAAGTCAAAATGATTTTTTTTGAGTGATTGAGCAATCGCTCTCAAATCCTAAGACTGCTGATACCCGAGTAGATTCCTTTCATTAGCATTACAAATGGTTAAATTCCTGCTCCTTAAATGTTAGGAATCAGCAATACCTCAAAATCTTACAATTTTTTTCTTTCTTCCATTCTTAGAAAAGGTTTCCCCAAAATGTATAAACCTTTATTTTTTAAGCAAAGTTAAAATTCAATTAATAAAAAAGATATTACAAGAGCACTAATCAGTTATTTATAAATATTATTTTAATTATAAGAAAAGATTACTAAAAGGGATTCAAATCGAGCAAATATTTGGATTTTTTATTTTTAAGGAGAAGCAAATTTATAAAGCAAAAGGTACTTAAATCTTTTTTCAACCACAAATGCTCCACAAGCCCTTGCATCTGTCAAAATACACCATAAAATACCTGCTTTTAATTTAATTTTGACACGTCTTTTTGAGATTTTTGTTATTAAAATTTTGAACAATTATGCTCTTCATAGAGCCACCTCCTATTCCCAATTATTATGCTTAGGGAATAAACAATCTAGGTAATAATATATCAGTTCTTTGGAGCATTTGTTGATTTTTTTAAATGATCCTGATTATGAAAAGTGATGACGATGATCTTTTGTTAATAAATGGTAAATATATATTTGTATGGTTTAATGAACAAACATAAATGCATAATTTTATTCATTTAACAAATTTTTTTAGAATTTATTTGTCATGTTTAGCATTTATGTACTAATGATAAAGAAGTTAAGTTACTAAATGATATACAGTAAATACAAAAGTTCATGAATTTTCCTGTAAAAGGGTTATGAATACATACTTTTGTGAGCCTCATTTATACAGGGATATTCCAAATGCAAATCGATGGAATATTTGTACATAATAAAATAATGATTGAGATGTTTTGTTAATAAACAATATACAGTAAATAAAGAAGTAAGGTGAATCTTGTGAAGCAAATAATAAACCTCCTTCTGTAAACCTCATTTATACAAAGATGTACTTAATACAAATTGAAAAGACAGGGAGAGTTGGCTGGTGTGGCTGTATCCCCCCTCCCCCGAATTATGGAATTCTTGTTTTTTCTTAGATTAAATATTTAATTTTTTTTTCTCAAAAATTTAGTTTTTAAAAATTTTTTCAAAAAAAATTGAATTTTCTCTTATGAGCTATAGATTATTACAACTTTTCTCAAAAAAAAATGTAATATATGATATATCATTTTTGATTTTTTTTGTTAATTTATTTTTTTGTAAACAGCTGTTTGTATTTTTTTCCAAAAGTCTAATTTTTTGAGAATGGCTGTAAATTTTTGGAATAACATTTAAAGAAAAAATATTTTTTTGTAAATAGTTGTGGATCATAGAAATTTTTTCCAGAAAATTTAATTTTGCAAATTTTTTTTCAAATAAATTTTAGTTTTTTGATATTTTTGAAAAAAAAAAATCACTACCCAAAAAAAAATATATGTTTATATAATACTTTGGACACCCTTTGAAGTATGTTCAAATAATTTTCTTTAAGAAGTTTTGTCAATAAATAATATATATTAAATAGAGTCAATGGAATTTTGTCAACAGAATAATGAAACCTCCTTCAGTAAGCCTCATTTATACATAAATATACTGAATGCAAATTGAAGGGATTTTGTAAAATCATGATTAAGAGGTTTCAAGTTATTCAATAATATAGGAAAGTCCATGGACTTCACTGTGAAAGGGATATGAGCATCTACTTTGACAAGAGCCTTATACAGGCATATACCAGGATCGTATGAAAAGTCCTTGCAAAGTCCAAGAAATGGTATTACTGGTGCGTATTGAGGTTATGTTTAGTTAGTAGCATCTCCTAGAAGAACACACATATAACTTTCAGTCAAATCATTCTTTTTCTTTCTGTCTGGCATTCGTTTGAATCGAGGAGGTGGAATGATTTTCAAAATATGGACGGAAAAAAATTCGTGTGATGATTAAACATTACTTTATGAAATGTCAAACGCCTCAGAAGAATAAAAATAAGCTTTATAAACAATATGGTGACTCAGCACCTTCCATTATAACAGTTTTAAAAAATTTGGGAGAGGCCATATTGGTCCAAGTGCCATTGAACGTTCGTTACGCCCTCTGGAGGTTACTACTAAAGAAATTATTGATAAAATCCATTATTGCAGGCTATTTTCTTGCTGCTCGGTTTTAAACGGTCCAATAATGAGGAATAATATGTACCTATAATAGTTTTACCCTGTCCAGATATTCGATGAGGATTATTCCTTGCGAATCCCTAATACTGTAGCTATAATCTTTTCGCCGATTTCTCGATTCAAACAAACGCCAAGCAGAAAGAAATGGACCGATCTGGCTTCAAGTTGGTGTATGTTCTTCCAAGAGATGCTACTAACTAAACATAGGCTCCATACGCGCCAGAAGTGCCATCTTTCGGACTTTGCACAGACTTTTCTAATGACAATCTCTTACAGACTTAATCCATAAATTCAGTCTATTTTTTATATTGTATTTCCCTTTGTATCTGAACATGTAATCCATTCTCAAAAAACTGTTGCACCAAACAAACAAACATTCCTGTTTGTTCAAATGTGTCTGTGTGTTCCTGTCTTACTTCAAATCTATTTTACTTTTTCCTTCGTGTGTGTTTTTCTTTCATTATCAATGGTCAAAAGAATGATATAATATTTATAATATAAGACAATTACGTCATACACAATAACCGACAAAAATGATTTTCTGATGATGTAATCTGCACACTGGTCACATGTGATGTTTAATACATATTATGTATATATCCCTTGAATAATTTCATCATGTATATAATTGATAAAAATGTTTTCTACTATCATTAAAATATTTATCAAGTAGGAAACTATGTGTTTTCAAAATTTTGCGATGCCTCTACAGTTTCCAAACTTGTATAACCAGATTGTACAAGTTACAATTGTAACGTCTTATCCCGCCTCATTTAATTAGATACAGCGTGAGTCATTTTATTACTTATTTATTAGGTCATGTTCAGTCCTGTTTTAAAACTAATTCAGTCCTTAAGCACTTGAACTGATTTAAAAAAGAAGAAACAAAGTTGGGTGATGTCATCAAGTACCAAACCATGTTTTAGGACTAAACTAGACTGGAGTGAGACTTAACTGGACGGGCAGCGGTCCTGAATAAGGGCCGATAAAATACATATTGATAATATCGTTTCATTTTAGTATTCGGTATCAGAGGCGTCCGCAGGATGATATTTTAGGGAGGGCTTGATTTTTGGATTTTTTTGAAAATTATAGTCCAAATTTTAATTTTTTTGGAAAATAATTTCAAAAATTTACAGTTATTCATCAAAAATTAATTTTTTTGGAAACAACAATTTAATTTTTAATTTTTTGAACAAATATTTCAAAAATCTACCACTATTTTCAAAAAATCTATCACTATTTTCAAAAAATCTAATTTTTAGAAAAAAAAAAATTAAATTAAATTTTTTTCTAAGAAAATTTCAAAAATTTGCAATTGTTCACCAAAAATTTCAAAAATCCATAGTATATCAATTAAAATTTTGTAAAAAACAATTGAAATATTAAATTTTCTAGTAAAAGGGGAAAATTTCTTTGGGTGGCCAGGATACAGCCCTTCAAGCTTAACCCCTGCGGACGCCCCTTGGTATTTAATATGTATTCAGGGTTATTTTAAATTTGTGTAATTGAAGTTCTTAGCGTGCCACAGAATACTTATCAATGAGTACAATTTCTTATGTTTAAAAAATCAAAAATTATAGCGTGAATATATCGAGCATCTAAGGAATATTTAACTATTATCCTAATCACAAGTATTTGAACATTTTCATTTAAAATGATTTATCTCATTCTTTGATTGCAACTTGTACACAAAATTATGATCTATATACCTACGAATCTGCAAACGTGAATAATATGGCATTTTACCTATAAATAGAGGAATTTAAAGGAACTCATTGATACTATTAAAATAATAATAGAAACGAAAAACAAAGAATTCCTGGACTGTGAAATACGAGTAAAACATACATATATACATAAGTAAAACAGCAACCCAATGACATCATTGATAATTCAAAATGGTGACGGTCTTTCTCCTATTTTATTACAAAGGGAAAAGAACAAAAGGGAGATAATAATATAATTCCTTTCAATCGAGGGATTGTTCTATTCGAGAATTACTTGTTCTTTGTTTTATGGAGACCTTTTTTGAAAAAAAAAGTAACAAACTCAGAGAAATGGAGTAAAAAATAGCAGTAAATATGTAATATTTATCATATAAGCAGATATTAAAAGAGAGCGAGAGAATTAGAACTTTCTGCTCATATTATAGGTGCTTTAGAGAGTGTTTTTAGATATATATATATATATATATATTGTTACATACCTTAATTTCATGTGCTGCCAAGAATGTCTCAAGATAGAAAAAATAACAAGAAAAAATTTCTTACGGCCACTTTGAATAAAAATCGAACGAAAACAGACGGGAACAGGAGGGGAAAATATGAGAAATTATTTGTTGAATTAATAAAAAATTATAATTTTAATCCCTAGTTTAGATATTTTTTTTAATAAGGCAGGACTTAACCAATTTTAGATGTATGTACTTGCAATTGATAATATACAAGGAAATTAAAGTTGTTTTACTCGTAGGGATATATTTTATTGGGAGCATTATCTATGTCTGTACTGATTGCATAATTATTTTTGCGTCTTCTAACATTTATAGTTTAAATTATGATTCCTATAGTGTACATATATATGTACTTACTTACTTAGATACACACATTTAAGACGTTCATGTTGTGTGTACGAATGAATCGTCACAATTGCAACATCATATGTAAAATGAAATAGTACACAACTTACCTGTGGACACCAAGAACTTGTGGAAATCGATGAAATACTCTGGCTTTTGCTCCGTCCATGAGGTCGCAACTTTTTAGAGAGAGAGGAGGTAGACTTCCCTAGAACAGAGGAGAAGAGGGACTTTGGAGATGTCGTTGAATGTCCCGATAGAGAAGTTGTACTCCGAGATACATGGGATGTAACAGCAGCTGTAGAAGATAGAGTTGGCATAGAGGACCGAAGATTTTGTAGTGTGCTTACAGGGATATAAATCCCTGTCGGTGAAGGAACTTGCGGATGCTGAGGAGGTCTGGATGAATGACTTACGTTTGTGTTTGTACTCTGGATGCCTCTTTGAGCTCTATACCATGTTTCAAGGTAATGGTAATAGTCTTCTTGGACTGAGCCGGCTTCGAGTCCGGTCATATCTCCACTGTAGAGATGGGAATAGAAATCCTTATCACCCGAAAAACGTCTCATGGGTGGAGAGGTTGCTCCTGGTGAAGAACTAGCTTGAGACATGCGTCTGTCCCAAAAATAGGGTAAGGAATCAACTGGTGATTCACACTGTTTTAATAGATGTAAAATAGATTCATCACATTGTACTTCGACGGATTTCGTTGTAATTTCGTCGTCTTTGTACAAGTACTTTGCTTTAATGTTCCGAAGAGTAGGATCGTAGTTCATAGAACGAAAGCGTTCGGCCTTTTTTTGGTCTGCATTCTTGGAATTTCGTCTTACCATTTTAAGATATCTCATAACGGAATCTCCCATCATTGATGCCTCTAATTCCTCACTCTCTCTTTGTGCACGTTCTTCCGCCTCTCGAGCCAATCGTTCCTCTTCTTCTTTTCTTCGAATTTCCTCATCCCTGATTTTGTAGAACTCCTCTGGTAGAGGCTCCGTTTGAACGCACATTGTTTTAGATTTGGATTTGACTGAATCCGCTCCAGACCCTATTCCTGATTCCCCTAATCGACCCTCATAAGCGTTTCCATCATCTTCATCATAATCTAAATCTGCCAAATCAGGACTCAATACACCCGAATCTGGTGGTGAAGGTGTGGAGCATCTACGCGTCTCCCAGTCTCGTTCAGTCAAAAATGCAGAAGGTAATTCCTGAATGATTAAACCGGAAGGTAGTCTTAGGTAATTTTCATAGTTGGAGGAGGAAGATGGGGATGATGGGGAATCAATGTTGGGAGCATTATCCCCGACAGGTAGTCTTCGTGTACCAACTTGAACGTAACCAGGAGGTGGAATTTGACCAGAGGGAAGTATGAGACGGAATTTAGCACTTAAAGATTCATATCTGTAGTCAACAGCAGTGATTTCTTCAGTGTTCTTCGCTCGAGGTTGCCTATTTCGAGCAAGTAGAACCCTTGGATCTTCTAATGGTCCCTCCCATTCAATGAACTCCCTCTCTTGATCGCAAACCTGCTGAAAATGATCATCCAATTTTACAAAGTCATCATCAGTGTAATCCTTCATGTCTTTGCCCTTTCTTAGAGCCTCTGGAATGAGATGGCGCCCAGCATCGGCCATGTAGCGCCACGTTTTTCTTGTCATGAGCCATCGTTCTCTCTTCTTGGGTTTGGATGGAGGTGGTACACTTTTTGGAATCGATGGAGAGGAAGGGGTTGAGCCTTCTGTAGTCGAGGAGTGAGCCTTACCTCCTCCTCCTGTTAACCAACTTGCCATTTCTCAATCACTTTTAGAATCCGTAACTTAGTCACTCAATTTAGAATGGACCAGATGGTTCGTTGACTCTTGTTGGTCTCTGTAATGACGAGGGAGAATGTAAGTTAAACACAGGAGATGAAGAAGATGTTATGAGTGAATAAATCAATCAATCTTTATACCAAGTCCACACCAAATGTGACCTCGTTCTCTTCTTATGAACCATATTTCCAAAAGAGATTTTTAAAACCTGGTTCGAAGACAGAAGAACAAACGTTCTAACACACACTCACACTATTAATGACAATAATAGTTATTATTTCAACTTAAAGTACTATATGTACTTATGTTTAAATCTATATCACTTAAGAAGAAAGAGCGATAGTATATTAGGTATTTTATTCATATGCCTCAGAATAAATTTTATGTTTTTTTTCCTCATAAACTTATTTATTTAATTTTTTTTTTTTTTGTCAAAAGATATGAAAAAAATACATTCACATTTATAATAATATGTAGAACTACTATACTAACTTTCCCATCGGGGTATCCTATGTTCGAAAGTAATAAAATACAAGGATGGGTGCATTCTAAAAAAGCGCGTAGGCGTTCGAAAGCTGACTTTTTTTTTTTTTTTTTCACAGTCAAGATGATATATTAGGCCAAGACAACGCTTTATGATATTTTTTTTTTTTTTTTTTTTTTTTTTTTTTTTTTTTTTTTTTTGGAGTGATGTCCAGAAGTTGTAGGATATATATTTTTAATTAAATAACAACTTAAACTTTATTATAGTAGTATAGACAAACATAGGTGATCGTGGTGAAAGATTTATAAAACAAAATTGTCATTTGACAATAATATTAAGGAGACAAAGAATTGTTCAATGATGCCATTTTACAAAAGAAAGAATAATACACTACTATCCTTTGAGAATAGGGATACTTCTTCCTTCATTCTCATGCATTCATACTAGGTATGTGTCGGTCCAGTCCGGTCCTGTCCTAAATTTTAAGGAGGCGTCATATTTAAACGCAATACCCGTTTAATGTAACAATCTTATATAAATGACATCATCATAAAGTAATCTATACTAATAAAGCAAAGTTTATCTATCTGTATCTATGAATCTTCGAAACAAATGAAGACATTTCTGATCTAAGACATATAAACGTAGTCAATTTAGATCTTGCTGTCTTTTAGCATCTAGCGTCTATACAGGATGCATTGTATATAGTGTTCCCTGATCTATATCATGTTCATATTTTTGATCTAGGATAACAATATAGTCCTTTTAATGAAATCTCGCAGTTAACTTGCATGTAGCATTGAGTGTGTATACAGGGTGCACTGTATATAATGTTCCCTGATATTTATTACATACACATTTTTTATTGTCTAAGTATTAACAATGTAGTCCTATTTATGAAATATTTCAGGCCTGTGCATGTAGGATGGAGTATGTATTCAAGGATAACGGTTTCTGGGTTTTTAGTGAGCGCTCAAGAGACTAAAGTACCAATCACATCATATCAAAAAAAAAAAAATCAAACTCTTTCCATTATTATTTCCTCCTTTAGGCAAGAACCCATGTTAATTGAAATAAGTATTGAGTAATTATGTGAGTGAGTGTGCTCATGAAAAAAAGGAGAATAACATTGAAGTTTTTTTTTTTTTTTTTTGAAATTTATCTATTAGCCGACGTCCAATTACTCCGACAATGGCGGGTATTACCGCTAGTCTTCTATCGTTTTTATTAGCCCAATTTGGAATTTAGTTAGGCTTAAATGAAGACTAATGCAAAATATATGTGTGTTTTAAATGTACTCCAAGTTTTAAAAAACCAATTCAAATGGTAAACTGATATAGTTTACTGTAATATCTTTGTAAAAATGATAACTTTAGAGGTTGTTTTATTATTTGGAACAGGATGAGATTGGATTAAACCATTTTTATTATTCATATTAAGATACAATATACCTCTAAATTATACAGCGTTAGTAATGATGGGACAATTCCAAAAAAAAAATTTGATCCCAACTCCGATGCGATTCCTGAAAAAACAAGAGATTTTCCGATTCCGACTAATCGTTCCATCACTAATAATTAGTATAAATTATATACATAGATAAAAGTATGTAATTGAATAATGCATAAACACCCTGTAATCGGCCTACTAATTGTATAATATGTACACTTTTGTGTGCTGTTTTTTTGTTGTTGTTGTTGTTTTTTGTTGTTTTTGCTATACATTTTTCTTCTCTAAAAATAATCAGATATTATTAAGCAAGGTTCCTCTGCAATTTTTTATATACCTTTTGGAATGTGCTTAATTTATTAAACGTACATAGATTATGGTGCTACAATTAAGTTATGTAGAGAAGCAAGGAAAAAAGTTTCGTTAGTTCCACTTATGATTCCTTCCAAAGGAAATCAGAGGAGTTGTCAATCAATGCCTAGAGATAGGTCGGATTTTTGACCCGGGTACTATATAAATAAACATGTATGATCCGAAAATATCTGAGTTCCGAACTGGCTTCGACTACTCTAAGTTTTAACCCAACGGATGATCCAGATTTTAAAAAGCTTATAGTATTACTTAATACTTAATCATAGTTATTATCTATATCGAACGTAGCATCTCTATTCATCTTGATCAGTACTAGGAGCATAATAGAAGCATTTGATATAGTGTTGAAAAGATATGTGAAAGACTGTTACATTACCTTCAACTATTAACTTTGGTATGCTTTGTGCAAAGCATACCGTCGAAACTGCCATTAGTTTAATAGGTTGAGGTTTTCCCCTCCGGATTTAAACATAAGATCTAAAAGTAAACTAAACGCAACAGCTGCATTAAACTTCCCTAAATTGGAATGTTTATTCTCTGTCTAATTAGGCGATGCAACCAGGTAAAATCCTCGTCACCTCTATATTTTTCTTTCTCTATAGCTTGGAGCCACAGTGATTATTCCACATGGCATTACTCTAACTGTATGATACGACCTTTTCTCTGAAAAGAACCCCAAAAAATACGCAAAATCAGTAGTTAGTTAGCCAATTCTTATAGATTCTGAAACTATTGTTGAGAATTGTTCGCATTATAAAAGAAGCTAATTTTAATTCAATCAATCAGGAAGGAGTTAATTCTAATTAAATCAATCAGCGTTCAGAACGCTGATTCTGATAAATTTACTCGAATATTTACGTCTAAAGATACAAAGCAATCCGTATCCGAGAAATTGTTCATCTGACCTTTCTTTATCCATGCCTTGACACCCCTAGCTCTTCTTTGTTGTCTTCCATAATTACATAATATGCATGAGCATTGAACAAAGGATCATCTATGACAGTGTGTGCTGTAATTTTACATATTTGATGAGTCTTCTTAGACCTTCCTAGTACACAAACGAATCTTGCATTAAATGTTGTTTAGATACTCTGAATATTTTCATTTTATAAACGGAATTATTCAACAATCATTTTAATGAACTCAAATATTTGTTATGTTTTCCCCATAATTGACTTTAGACTCTACAGAGGATTTTAGTTATTTATTCAGGCTGTATGATTGTAATATATGAATATACATGAACTCTTTATTGCGATTTTTGGGAACAAGAAAAATCCGCATTTGATGACATTCGCGTAATACAGGGGCTTTTTTAGTACTAAAATCCCTATGTTACAAAATCCCCACGTACGGTGCAAAAAAAACCTTGCAGCGGAGGTCTAGAAATGTTTGAGGGATTCCTATAGAAATTCTGGACTTTCATTGGTGAAATGGGGGTAATCAATTGGACGTTAGAACTTATGCTGTAGATAAATTTTCAATTTTTCATCCAGTCTAAAAAAATTTCAATACGTGGCTTCGTTTAATCGCACCATTCACGGGAAAATAAGTTATCTCAAGACAGCCTTCAAAATTATAGATTGGGAGTATGGGATTAAATAAAAGGTACTTTGGAAGTTAAATAATTTATTGATTTAATATTTTAAAAAGTTTTTAATGAATCTATTGATGCAAAGTACATAAATTTTGCTCCGATATTGGCATCTTCAATCTTTATTACTGCACAATATGAAAGTACTTTGTATTCATTTTTAATCCCTCTTTTATTATTCAAAGCATTAGAATAATAAGCGGCGCTACAAATTCGTGAACGGAAGTGCGATCATTGTTTAGAATAATGAGCAAGAGCGATTAAATTGCTCAAATTTTCGCTCATTTATATATATTTATTTTACTTTTTCTGGTTTCTGCATCTTATGAGATAACATCGAAAGATTTGAGAGTGAAATAATAATTTTAAAGATTGCAAGAAAAGAAGGTTGAAGTTATGTCTCAAGATAAGCTGGAATCTTTTTGTTTATACTATGTTTGTGGCTCTCTTCTGTCTTCTGTTATCGAGTTGGCCTCTCATCTAGCTGGTCACTCTAAGAAGATTCAGAAATCAGTTCTGTCAGAGATACTGCCACCTCCTTCGTGTGTGAAGATTACATTGGAAGATAAATCTTTCTTTTTTGTAAACGAATTTTAACAACTGAAATATGATTTTCTTATATTTTTATGTTGTAAATTGACATAAGATTTCAAAATTTCATGCAAGCAGAAGTACAAAAATTTAAGAACCCTGTGTTTAAGCTCAAACTAATTATCAGACTTAACTGGATGATAGTGCACAAAACCTCGTTATAACATGTCCCCTAACACAGTGCTTCCAAAGCAAGGACACACCAAAAGACAAATAAAAATTTCTTGAGACAGGTATTGGATTATTATAAGCAATTGCAAATAATGTATAGTTGTCACAAATCGTACGGCACACCTGAACTCACCGCAAGAAACACGGATTGGGAACCACTTCCTATTAGCACTCAATATAATCTTATTTGAATGTGGCGATATAAATTATATCAATTTAATCATTTTTATTCAAATATATTTGAATATTTGGCAGAATTGTCGTTTGATCTAATCAAGCACATATGTTGCCATCTGATTTATACACTACTGTCCTCAACAATCGTTGAGAGAGTATTTTCTAAAGCTGGTCAATTATTTACCTTTATTTTAAATATTGACTGGTACATCACAATTGTCTGGTTGGGCACAATATTTGGATTTCCAAAAAAAAAGGAGACGTGGCCAAAGTAACGGCTCTAGATTATGCGTATTTTTATGCAGATCAATAATTATCATTGGATTGCATCATTGCTCATTATCATTATTTTTATTGATTTAAAATTTTGACCTTTTCGCATTAAATCATGTTTTGGGGAAATTAATATTACTACTTAGCTAAACCTCTCAGAAACATTTTGTAAATTAAACCCTAATTATTTACATTTAAATAAACTCCTAAGGCGTAAAAATAAATAAAAAACTAGAATGTGATTCATTGTCAAACAAAAGCCTCAAAATATGGTGATTCTTACCCTTTAAATTACATTTTTAGTGATTTGGACAGAGCATTATTCCGCTCAAGAAATCCTGAACGCGCTTTCGCTTCTTTTTTAATGCAATGAGCGCACTCAATTAAAAATGAGCTTATAATAATCCAAATAATAGGTGTATCAATAAATTTTTATTTGTCTTTTGGTGTACCTTGGGCACAAAAAGTTTGGCAACCACTGTCTTAGGGACATGTTATTACGAGGTTTCGTATAATATCATGCAGTTAACCCTGATAATTTGTTTGAACTTGAACACAGGGTTCCTAAGTTTTGACCTTATGTTTGTGTGAGATCTTATGTCAATTTATTACATAAAAATATAAGAAAATCGTATTTCAGTTGTGAAAGTTCGTTAACGAAAAAGAAAGATTTATCTTCTAAAGTAATATCCACATACGAAGGAGGTGGCAGTGTCTCTGAGAAAACTGATGTCGGAGTCTTTTTAGAGTAATCAGCTACATGAGAGAACAACTAAACAACCGAAAACAGCAGAGAGCTACAAACACAGCATAGACAAAGGGATTATATTATTATATTCACATATACTATTTGAAATAAACAAAAAAATTAGAAGGAATAAAATAATTTTCATGTGAACTATTGATTTTTTTGATTTTTATACTCAAATCTATCCAAAAGTGTAAGAATGCTCAAAAGTTCAATTCGAAAATTCTCAAAAACAATATTAGCTATGGAAAATTAATTACAGATTCGTAATCAACAAGTCAAATACTACTGGAATTGCAAATGAAACTTACAAGACTTTTCATGCTATAAACTTTCTGTGTAGCAAGTGTCTTTAAAATTTGGAACTCTAATAAGAAAAAATAGTGCCAATATAAATATTGAGAGTCCTAACTAAGGTGTGCACCTGATTCTTACTCATTTATAATTCATATTTTATATTTTTAATTGATTTAGAATATTATAAATAAGGAATCTACAGGGTGGTCCAGATAAATTGGGAAAATCTTAAAGGACTTATAACGAACGAACTAGATGTGGTACAAGCATAATTTTATTATTATTTGAGAGTTACTTTGAATGACAACAAATTATTTATAATGAGATCCGTCTGTATCGATAATCTCGGCCACACGGCCGCAGAAGCATTGGATGGACCGAGGGACCTGGTGCGACTCCCGCATTGCCATTGTACTGGTTCTGGTTCTGAACTTTTAATTTGCATTCCCCGGATGGATGGAGTAGCCCAAGGAAAATTACACCCTTCAACAAGACAGTACACCGGCAATTATATTGTGTTTTTGGATAATTTTAGCCAAAAAAATTATTTGTATTTTTTTAATAAATGTCAAATTTGACAAAAAATGATTTCAGAAGTGGCAAAAAACTTTTATTTTTTATTAGAGTTAAAATTTTCAGATAATACTAAATTTGAACGAATAACCATTATAAAAAAAATGGAAAATTTATTATTTATATCTCAAAAATTATTAATTAAACTTTTTGTGATAAGGATAAAAACTCTTCAAAATGGCCTCTATGGTTTTGGTAGTACTGGGGGAGCTGCTAGGGTGTATAACTTTTAATTTTTGTGAAAAAAAAAAACCTCAAATAAAATCCTGCAGACAAACCAATCCCCATATATGTCAATAAATACTGAGACCATAGTTCAGTTTAATATAAAGCAGTAAAAATTTTGAATGGAGAGGTTTTGTTGAGAAATGTTCCGTTATTATTATATAACAATCAACAACATAATATTAAATAAATTAATAATAACACGAGGCTGTTTATTTTGTTACTACATGTACGATGAATGTTTTACGGAGAGATGGATCCTCAATTGTTGTCTCTGAGACATGTCACGTAAGGATTACTATTCATAAAGGGCTAAAAAAACTTAATTCTCTATAATAATTTATAAGATTATGTTTAATATATATAGGTTTTATGTATTCGTGGGATTAAATCAAAGGAATATTTGAATTCCAATGCTATTAAAGACTTCCTTCACATCGGGGAAGATCCACTAACTTGTTTGACGTCATTTGACTCTATAAATGCACTACATGTTGTCAAAGATGAGATCATTAAAAAAGATCCAGAGCTTTTAATTTCTTACTATGAGTCATTAAAACCTCATACATACGACACCCAAAGTTTTATTTTCCAAGACTTGGAAATCCAGAGGATCCACATCCCCCAAGAAGAATGTCTAATCGATTCCATCCCTTTGACCTTTGAGAAACAGCATTTTGGAAGTTATTGCGACTGTGACAACGACGAGGAACACTCTGTAACTGTTAGTCCCATTCCTTCTTTATGGAAAGAATACTTTCCTGAAATAATATCTACTAACAACCAATGTACAATACAGAGATTATCCTCAACTAATCACATTTCATCTCATATAGACTCTCATATATTTGAAGAAAATATTTATATTGTTTTCATCGAAAATGACGGAGTTTTATCACTCACAAATAACTCTGGAGTTGAAACGCGTATCCATGTGAGCAATCATTCTGTTATACATCTTCGTGGAGTGTATCGTTACATATATAAATTCGGATTGTTTAGCTATGAAGGTCAGCCCCTTGTTACATTTATCTTTCGAAATACACGTAATGATGGATCTATTTGTGAGTGCATTTACCCTAATGTTTGTGATAGTAGATTAAACGCCACTATTCGGTTAAATGACAAAATGGCTTCCAAACTTGAGTCTACTCATGTTCATTCTGTTTATGAGAATATTGCTGGACATTTTAGTGATACACGTCATAAACCCTGGCCTAAAGTCATGGACTTTCTTAATTCGTGTAATCCTTACGGAACCTTAATTGACGTTGGATGTGGCAACGGTAAATATTTTGGCCATCATCCTGGAATGCTACAAATTGGGTGTGATTATAGTTTTGGTCTTCTACAGATTGTAAAAGAAAGGAGTTTTGAAGGAGTTCGTTGTGACTGTCTGAAACTACCTTTTCGATCTAATTTAGCGGATGCCATTATAAGCATTGCAGTAATTCATCATTTGTCTACTTGGGTAAGATATATAAGATCAAATATATCTACCTATATTTATTAAAGTACTGTTAAAACATTTTGTTCTCATCCCTCAGGAACGGCGACGCGATGCATTAGCCGAAATGATCCGTGTTTTGAAAGTTGGTGGTCGAGTTCTTATTTATGCATGGGCTAAGGAACAAAACAAAAACTCCGTTTCGTCGTCCTATTTAAAGAAAAACAGTTTGAGTAATCCGCAAAGTTGTTCAAAAAATCAAGTAAAACGCTGTGATACCAAGTTTCCCTTGGTTCTGCCTGTGCACAAAAATCGTACAAATTTTTTACATACGGATTTATTGGTGCCTTGGAAGAAAAAAACTAAATCCGAAGATAATCAAGGAGGAGAGGAAAAAACATTTCATCGATATTATCACATGTTTCAGGAGGGAGAATTGGAGGAATTGGCTAATTCTATTGTGGACTTGACACTTGATGAGATATACTATGAACAAGGAAACTGGTGTATTGTTGCTAGAAAACTCAGGTAGCATATGGAATTTATGTTGATATTTTTGGAATAATCATTAATTTCTTAAAGTGAATATCACAAATTGATTTATTTTTACAAAGTTTTATTCAAATTTCATATTATAAGTGTGTATAGAAAAGGAACTATTAAGTAAAATGAGGTATATATAACGGATTGAAAGACATGGAGATGAACGAATTACCTATGTACTCCACTTTCCAATAATTTATAATTGTGAGATTATATAGATTAAGCTCGTTTGAGAGTTTTAGCTTTCTTTCACATGTTACATTTCTGTTTCTAGTGGACTCAGAGTCAAATGAGCTAGGGCCGAGTCTCCCATACTCATCGAGTGTTTTAATTTGTCGTCAGTATTCGGAGGATCATCCACTTCATCGAAATTGGTTTCTAAAATTTGTCCCACACTTCGAGATCTGATGGAAGAGTTACGTAAATTATTTACTGCAGAATCTTGACTAATATCGAGCAGTCGAGTAGAAACACTAAGATTGTTTTCGTGAGCATTGCTATGAGCAAAAGGACGAGCATATCCTGGGACTGAAGGAATTCTGTGTCTGGATTTGGAATTATCATTTGGCTGTTGTGGGGGCTGTGGTTGTTGATTTTTTTGACGTGATTGGGGCCTAAACGAAGCATATGTTGGAGCTGAATATGGATCCCTATGACTGGAGGCAGATGTTGCTGATCCGTCATTAGAGCTCTCTACCTCGGAAGAAGAAGTTGTATTGTCCACGTGGGAAGGTTCTCTAGATGGTTCGGAGTTTTTCCATGGATCAGGCCATGGTTGGCGATCTGTAGAATAATGTACATCATGAGATTCGGCAAATGTTTTTGGTTGATAATTGGGTGAAAAATTGTTTCCAAAATATCGTTGGCTTGAAGCTGATGGCTGAGGACGATTATTTTGAGCTTCATAAATTTCATAAGATTGAATTTCATCATCGGCAGTTGAATTGAGACCTAAAGAGGGTTTATCTGCTAGGCTATCATAACTGTTATTTCCAGTATTTCTACTTGAAGGATTGATTGTAGCTGTAGGAGTAATTCCAGGCCCATATGGAGATGTGCTCACCATGTTTCCATCTTTTGAATTACTTAAAATTCGTTTTCTATAATTTACATCAGTAAAGCCAGTACTTGCTACAGATACTAAAGAACGTGAACCAGCCAAAGAACTTTTGGACATGCGAATTGAGTTACGTCGTTCAAATCGTTCCTTTTGTTTCCTCCTTGTATTAGAGCACCATAAGCAACAAATAATGAATATCAAGATGAAACAAGCTATGAAAGCTAAGAAAAAATATACGACTTCTTGCGTCAAAAATGATGTAAACGGTGTCAGTGGTTCGGGATGAGGATCATTTTCACATAAAGTAGGAAGTAAAAGATCACAATCTGCACTTTCGACATCACCATTTACGTACACAGTACATTCTCCAATCCCTGAATCAAGATGCTTTACCCAAACCATATCATAATATCTCCAATCATCTTGCTCTATTAGCAAGTATTGGCCCAAATAGTGTGTCAAAAAGTTATCATTTACATATGGAACAGAAGAATTATCCTTCAAACAAAATTCTTCTGCTTCTTTGTAAGTCATTGGTCCACCAAAGTACATAAAACATGTATTGTCGATAAGAGTCCATCCTGGATAGCATTTTATTCCGCTTAAAAGTCTAAAATAAAAAATATTTAATTTGTGATTGAATTATTATTGGAAAGTTAGTCAGAGTGTAATACTTACGTTTTATTATTCATTTGAAATGGAGTGAAATCAACTTCCAAAAGTCCATCTTCATCATTTAGATCCTTTATTCTTCCAGCTACTGCATATGTTTCATTATACGCCCAATAGTTGTATTTTGCATTGATGGGTGTTTTCCAAACATCCCATTCTGAGCGATTCAAAGTAACCAGTTCATAATCGTTATTCCTATTATAGAATATATTATCGACATATTGTTGGCCCGGAGATCCTGCAACAACTGTTGCTCTAATCCCATAGGTACATGTCTGTAGTGTTGTTTTGTCACAATGATCTCCATATGCTTCATTGTTGAAGAAGCCATTGTGAGTAAAACTTTGGTAAATTGGAAGTCGGACATTGGAAAAACCTTTTACTTCCATGATCGATTTACCTCTATTATTATGTATTGTATTGAAGGTCGCATTACAAACAACTTGATCAAACAGTATAGCAGTTTCATAGGGTACATCACTTCTAGTGAAATAGTTTTTAATCAGCGTTATTTGTTGGTATGGAGACGTTTGACGACCTTCCAAGGCAAGGGTTGTTTTCTTGACGTTATCTGCAAATACATTATTATGAAGAAGACCTCGCATCGCTGTTGCTGTTCCACTACTTCCGGATTTGAGTCTAAATCCACCCACATTTCCACTCACATAATTATTATAGAAAAACATATCTCGAGTGTTTTGTACATCTAAATTTACACTACCATATTTGCAAGTAGAAAAATTACCATAGAGCGACAATCCGTTATTAATAAATCGATTTCTTTGAATTGTAACGATGGGATTTATTTCTCCAGCAGACGTATAGTCAATAGCTCCTCTCTGGTTCCCATCAAATACAGAGAAACTTACATTATGAAGAATATTGCGATCTATTCCAATAGCTGAGACAGGCAAAGTGACAACTTCTGCAACAAATCCCATGTTTTCCCTAGCTCCAGTTGCATGAAATTTAATACTCATGGGATGATTTCTTGTGGTAGAGTATAATTTGTTTTCATTATCAGTGCCATCCACTTTAATTGTTACAATTTCTAGAGTAGATGCGTTATACAAATCTCCATCGTATAAAGCCAAATGGTCAGGAGTCCAACTTTCTCCTTGGCTATCGACTAAGTTAAACTGCAGAAGACGGAACCCTAAAGGCTTAACATCAAAAATACTAGAAAAAATTTTCACACAGTCAACTGTATGAATAGAAATAAGAAAGATTATTTGGAGTCTTCATTCGAATAAGGTATGCTTAATGCTATTACCAGGGTTATTGTCATATTTATAATAAAGAAGAATACGCTCTTCAATAACAATTTCTTTTTGTGGATCGCATATATCAACTAATCCAAATACGTGATAAGGTATTGGTACTTCTTTTAACGGAATGAATGCAGATAATTCTGCTTCTCTTACTTCCCCACTCAAAACTGCTGCTGAAATCCCAATTCCAAGATTATTTTCGATTAAGTTGTGGAGCATAGTCAATGTTCTGGACGGTGAAATTAAATTAATTCCATCATGAGCTGAATTCTTAATGACAATTTGTGTAATATGAGGTGAAGACATAACAGCTTGGATAGCAGGTGATTTCTCTCCATGAAGTATCCCAGCACCAATTATCTAAATTAATTAATTTGATAAATATGTAGTAAAAAGGAAAATTAATTCATTAGACTTACTTCAATATACTCTAAGATGGATTCATGATAATGCAGAGTTGAGTGGGTCACAGCATCGTGAACCCGTGTATGAAAGAGCTCTTGCTCAAATTCCTTGACAGAAAACCTAATTCCACCCCAGTGATCATAGTGATCCGGTAAATTTTCGTCACCACAATGAATAAAAGCAAAATCACTTCCTTTCCAATCACAGCCATATGTATGTCCATAAATTTGACCATTCATACGTATATCACATTGTGCTAAACTTGGTTCTTTCCCCATGCACTGATATGGTTCAGGCCAGACAATGATTCGAGTCAATGAGTTTATATGATACTCTATCCTGATTTTTAGAAGAAAAAAATCCAGACAAATAAGGAAATGAGATACGTAGAACTGTTCAACAAATATTTACCTTTTTCCAAAATCGAGATGAACGTTGATGTCCGAAAATCCCAATTGTCTACAAACAACTTGAGCGTTACGCTCAGAAAATCTCTTATCACAAATGGGAACCCATTGCTTTGTTGTTTGATTAAACAATTCAACAAATCCTTGATTAATATGTGGGGGGCAAATTGTTCCATTTTCATTCGCCTGGCATAATCTAACCTCGAATTTATTTTTATCATTTAACTTGTAATAATGTTTCGTTTTTCTTTTATTCCGCAATGGCATTTGAGGTTTAACTCGAATGTCCTTGACTTCATTATTTCGTGCAGGCTTAAATATGATTTTATCATCTATTGATCCTCGCGCTTGTAATGTACCTAAAACAAGTATTCCAACACTTGGATAAAACTCAATTTGTACTCCTGGATCAATTGTTAAAGTCACTTCAGGCATAATAGTTAAGTCTGACTTGACGACATACGGTCTACCTCGTTTTACTAGTCTCAAAGACTGCCAAAGCCTTCCTCCTAAATTATCAAGGATTTTTGACACATCTTTTTCATTTTCTCTGTAAGATCCTGATAATAAGGAGTCAAAATCATTTTGTTCATAGTAGGGTAAATAATTTGTAACTGCAAAAGAATTCCAGTCGTCAAAATCAAATATGCTTTGCTGAATAATCCTTTCATCCGAAGACCCCCAATAGTTTTTCTGAGCGTTGAGATGGTTGGAGGCTCTTGCTGTTCTTAAACCACTCAATAATTCATAGTCTAGTCCTGGGTTTCCAAGAAGGTTATCAGTTAAATTAACCCTTTGAACACCTTTCACTGCTATGGCATAAGATGCTGGATGAAAATAATAGGAACTTCTATTGAACCGTTCCTCTGAATTTGTATTTCTTTGAACAATATTTTGAGAAAAATAGCCTGATACAAAACCATTAATACTAGAATGGGAATCCGTATCGAATTCCACCATATATACTCCATCATTGTTTTGAATAACGTTTCCAAATATTCTTGCTTCTTTTTCCATACCTCGAAGAGCTAGAATCCCTTGGTGGCACACGTTTTCAACAATAGTATTATTGACGACATAGACACGTGCAAAATGGCCTCGAATGTGAATATCAAAACCTTGATTTTTCCTAATGATATTTGAATCAATATGAACAGTGTGTGTATAATTTTCATTATATTGCCAGACATAAGGTAAAGCTACATCAAATCCTCCTCCAACATTATTCTCAAAAATATTCTCTCGTAGAACCCAATGATACAAGTTGTTCGAATCTCGGAGATCCTTAGAGTACTGAAATATTCCACGCCCATTGTCAAAGAATTTGGTTCGATTAATCATATACGTTGTTTCGGAAATATTAAACTGGTTTAATTCGCGGAAAGGAGTAAAGACGTAAAAAGCTTCTTCCCGATTAGAAGAAATCTCCGAATCGTATATTTCAATTGATTCATTTGATTTTCTTAGGTATACTTGATTATCATGACCGAGGTATCGATTATAATGAATGGTAGATAAACCACGACGATTTTCAAGTATCTTTGTGTGATGAATAGTTAATCTAGACATTATAAAAAATATATAAATTTTCAAATTATGTTATAATATAATTGAATTACCTAGGAAATGAACCAGGTACAATTTTAGAACGATGAATAGGATTGATATGATGAGATCGGGAGTTACAATTACTAGGCAAATCGGCACAATGAATTGGTGTCAAAAGTAGCATCAAATTTCCTAATGCTGCTTTTCCAGTATTGTATTCCAGAGTTATGGAATAGCTTGAACTTATTTGAGGAAAACTAGCAATATCTCGACTTACATTGAATCTCTAAAAGTAATTATAATTAGACAAGTACATAAAACAGTTTTAAAAAATGCATTACCTGTATATTTGGATCATCTGAAACAATTTTAAAATCATAAATTATTAATTGTTCGGTTGTGTGATTATGAAAAGGATTCAAGAGCTGCATTCCAATAACAAATTCATCTCTTTCTGTTCGAACATGGTATCTGCGCAAAATTGACTTTCCTACCACTTCAGATGATACTATTAATCTGGACTCTTTTTCTTTAATAATTATGGGATTATCTTCGGAGGTTCCAGCATCATTATTAGGAATAGAAATAATTGTATCACTTGTTCCTTCATCAATTAAACTCATCCACTCGCGGAGCTCACGTTGTTCCAATTTGTCTAATTTTGGATCATGGTGAATGCCGGATTCAGAATTACCTAATATTTCTGTATCTACTACTCTCATTCCTAATTGTTTAAAGGAGAGTCCATGTCGTTTGTTAAAATTAAACTTACAGTTTTTGATGAAATTAACTTTGTCGGGATAATATATATCTGAGTAAGATAGTCCAAAGCCATCATTGTCATTGTTTGAAACATCTAAGTGTTCAAAAACATGATGAGAAAAATCTACTTGTATTGCAGGAACAAACTTATAAATTCGATAATCAAATAGCCCTGCTTTTTCTATACGAACATCATAAAGTTTACTTCGCTTTGCAGTCATTCCTAATCTTATACCTGACCAACTTGGCCCGAAACACTTTATACCGACATCATTGTTATGATTGCAAGATCCATAGAAATCAGAAGTAGATTCTGAATTTAAACAATATCTTATATCAGTATCGAGAGGTCCACAGCGTACATTACTTAAGTGAATTGGTCCTTCTTCATAGTCAGGCAACTGTCCAGGCAAAATAAGCCAGTCTTCTGGATTAAGAACACCTCCGATTTGTTGACAAGCAATTGCTGCAGACTCAATAGTCCATCCAAAGTTGCAAACTGTCCCCCATACATCATCAATTTTAATCTCTAACCGACCTTCATGAGTTGTTGATCCACCAACTAATCGAACGACATAATCAGAAGAATTATCAAGCAATTTAATAGGTTGTTTTTCTGATAAAGTTAATAATGGCTGCCCTCCTTGAAGATCACCCTCTGCAATTAATTCGCCGGCTATCATCATTCCTACAGAAGTTTCAAACTTTAAAGTAACTCCTGGAGTTATTTTTAATCTTCCGGATGGTCGAACATTGATATCTCTTTTTACGATATATACTCCGTCAGATCGTAACTCTTCAACTCCAGTTACATCCCCTCCTACCTCCTTGGTCTCCGAATTAATGAACTGTGGTTCCCATTCAGGTCTTTCAAGAACTAACTCGGTATTTATGTTATTCGACAAAAGATAAGGTACGTAATCGATTTTTGCTAAATTGTAGCGATCATCCCGGTCAAAAATTTTCCTCCAAACAGTTTGTTCATCCTTATGCCCAAGCCAATTTTTTCGACAATCTAAAGCCGAATTAGGCTCCACTAAATGTGATCCTATTTCATAGCGAGATTCTGGATTGTCAATGAGATTTCGAAAAACTAGTACATTTTTAGAAGATAATACGACAGGAGCAGCAACACGGCTTCTTGGATTCAAACCTGGCCAGGGTTCCTTAATTATGTTATTTTGTATCCAATTAAATTTAACAATTAAACTTTGACGATCTCCAACAGCAATGTGATTTAAACCCAAATTTAAAACAAATGAGCCTTTATTAAACTTAAATCTATTTTCATGAATGGTCAAGTCAACTGGTTGGCTTTCGAGCATGAAGTCATTTTCATTCCATATGTAAATACACCCACCATCATTGTACAAAAAATCATTATGTTCGATAAACCCATAAGCTTTAGACAAAGGGCTTAAGAATATAGCAACTCGTTTGTGCCTTTCAAAAAAGTTATTACCAATTTGAAGTCGTAATGTCGGTGTCCTCGTATTTATTAATTCGTTTTTTTCTTCCTTCCAACATGAAAGAATTTGTAATGCAATACTTTGGCCATCAGTAAAATGATTACCGGAAATATTTACTAATGCGGGTCCGCAATAGTTTCCGACAAGGACACCAACGTCTTTGTTTAGAGTAATGGACGAATATTGGATAATCGTTTCCTGCCTTATGGGATAGTTGACTGATGTTTCATTAAACCAAACAGCAAACCCGTGACCAAGATTGTTATGTAACTTAGATCTTGATATGTTTTGCGTTCCTCCTGCATATGTTATATTGATGCCGTCAACCCAATTCTGACTTATTTTACTTTCAGTTACGTTTATGTCCCCAGAGCCATACTCAACGTTTAAACCTGCCACATGGTTGTGACCCCAAACTTGAGTTTTATGAAGGTGAACGGCACTACGCATTTTCTGCACCCATATGCCTCTTCCCGAATTGTGTGCAACATTGGAGTTCGTAACATTCAAATCAAATGCTCGGTGAGGACCAGCTGTTATTTCCAAAAATACTTCTGCCTTCATTTTACGATCTGCTTTGAAAAGAATGTACATGTTGTTGCCGGTAGAAACTGCGGATTCAGGTCTAGTGTAGTTCCTAACATTGACAGAGACAATAAGACGAGAATTTGTATCACTTCCATCGTATATTTCCAATATCGCACCTTCATTTTCTTCAGAAATCATGTGCACAAAATGAAGTGTAATGAGAAATCCATGCTGAGTGTAAAATCGTTTTCCACATACCCTACAACGTAATTAATTATAATGAAAAGTAAACGGTTTAAAGATTAAGTATTTTCTTAGCATACCTATTCACTGCACTATTGTAATATTGTTCGGCTACCATCATAAAAGGATATGTTTGGCTATACGTAGTTGAATAAGTACAAAAGTCATGAATGTCCACACCACTCTCAACTTTGGGATCGGGTATTTTGTCATGCATGTAATATTTAATTCCATCACCCATGTTATTGCTAACAACTGAGTCCAGTATGTTGATATCCCCAGTACTTGAATTAACAAACACACCATAACCTCTATTCAGAGTGATATTTGCATTCTTAATGATAACTCGGCCCTCGGGATTGGTAATGTTTATTCCTATATTTTGTAAAAAAGATGATAGAATTAAGTAAAACACATGATAGAACATAAATATAATATATTACCATTATACGCACAATGCCTGATATGGATATGTTCCATTCTTGGTGGAATTCCCCAGGATTCAACAGCAGATGTTGCGTTAGGTCTTCCTCTCCATGTGCCACGTCCAGCACCAATTATTTCTACGAATTTCAATATGGATCTAGAACTTGATACATACAACGTATTTTCTATTGTTAATTCTTTTATGAACTGTGCACTCTCAAAGCGAAGACCTCTCCAATGTCCACTGGCTAGTCGATTCTCCTTGTGATGGAATGGTAAACATCGAATTCCAAGATTAGGATGATGGTCACATACGCCGCTGCCCATTCGACGTCGACTCCAATTGCAGAGGTCTAATCGAGGCTCCAAACCAGTACAACCTAAATACAAAAGAAATATTAATTAATCTACTGTGTTTCGTAGCAAATCAATTAATTAACTTGCCTGGATCTTCATACAATATTTGTTGAGTATCATTCAAATGTGGGAACCAGTGATGCCATTCACCGCCTTGAAACCCTAATTGTCTACATGTAACCTCCAAGTCTATTTGAGTCCAGTTCCGCGAATTCGTACAAACTGATCTCCATTTTCCTTTTTCCAAAACTTGAACAATACCTTCATTGATGGTTGGCCCATCAACAAGTCTTGCAGTTCTATTAAAATCTGGAGAACTCTCTACAATATATTCATCCGGAAGGAACTTGATAAGTCTACTTTCATAGCCTTCAGCAACAAGCACACCATCTCCTCGTATTGTCAGACCAGCCTCAGGCTTAAAACGTACATTAACTCCAGGTTCAATTTCGAGTTTAGCAGTGATTAAAACATCCTTCTGAACAATAAATGGTGACTCTTCAAGAGCCCATATTTCGTCTTGATCAATACGAGTCTTCGTAATCAATCCGGATTCTAGTGGACTGATAAAAGTGAGCAGGACTATTATGACAATGGGAAACTTTCCTGAGTGTATCATCATCATATTTTGCAAACTCAAGTCAGATATTCTTCGGTGAGAGTAACATTCTAAAACACAAAGGAAATTTTAATTGTAGGATAATATTTATTTAATTAATTATATAAGTACGTAATGTAAAATTATGTGATTTTAGAACTTTCTTTCCCTGATTCCAGAGTATGATTGTTATGCTTCGTTAATATCATAAAGAAAATGTCAGTTTTTTATTATGTAAATATGTAGACACTTTTATGGATCTGAATACTGTTCACTTCTAATCAGTAAACATGCAACGATGTAGAGTATCTTTCATATCTTAACAATTAGCTTCATAGATAAAAACAAACAGTCTTATCAACTATTGCTTATTAGTCAAATTACACGAGAAACGGTATGAATAACTCGATTGATAATAATTACTTATCAATATGCATATTTCGATGTATGTTCTTCGAGCCAGTCCCTACAATCGAGTATTGAAGAAAATAACTTATCGGAAATGTACCTGTTTATGTGTTATTCATACTAGACATATACCTAGAGTTCGATATTATAACAAACTAATGATGGATAATTATATGTTATTATCATGTTTACGTAGAAAATGCATTATTATATTAATAAAAAATAAATATTCCTGGATGATATAACATGGAAGCATGAGCCTATGTACATAAATACATATATCAGGAAATATAATTTATGATTTCTAAAGAATATAAAATATTCCTACATATTATTAAATATTATATTGTAGAAATATTAAAACTAGATTTGAGACTCATAAAATATTACAATAGTAATAACCAATTAATTTAATCCAATTTTCAGAGAGTTATTTCCAGCAATAAAGTGATTTTTCCATATTGTCTTTTACACATGCCCAGATATGTGTAGTCAATGTATTTTATGAAGTGAAATGTTTATTTGTGTCATCATTAAGAATAAAGATATCCCTATCAATATTGATGGGACGATTAATTGTAATCGGGAATCGGAATATCGGGTGTTTTTTCTGGAATCAGGATCGGCGTCGGGAAAATAATGTTCAATTTGCTATTCAGATTCTTATATATTATAATTTATTACTGGTATTTAACTATTTATTACTTTACTAAGTTATGAAAAAAATAACCCGCCATAAATTAAGGAATTTTTGCATTTTACTAGAAAATTTAATATTTAAAATTTAATTTAATGATTAAAAAAAAATCCAAAAAATTTAATTTTTTATAAATAATAATCCATTTTTGTTTTGTTTTTTTTCAATTTTTTTTTTCTTAGAACGGCTATGGATTTTTGAAAAAAATTCCAAAAAATTATATTTTTGTGAGCAGCTGTCGATTTGGAAATATTTCTACGAAAAATTTAATTTTTTATGATAATCAGTGGATTTTGGAAAAAAAAATCCAAAAAGAATAATTTTTTGATAACAGCTGTGATTTTTGAAATTTTTTCCAAAAAATTTAATTGTTTGTGAATATTTGTGGATTTTTGAAACAAAATTAAATAACAAATTGTATATTTGAAATTTTTTTTCAAAAAATTTAACATTTGAAATTTAATTTTTCAATTTTTTTGAAAAAAATTCCAAAAACCAAGCCACCCCCCTCCCAAATACGCCCCTTTATAGCAAAATTTTATTTTTTAACTATTATTTAAAATATTAAAGAAGTAGAATCGGCAATTTTTACTAGAATTGCATCGGGATCAGGATTTTTTTTTTGGAATCACTACCTACTAGGCTTTAAATATATGTGGTGCAAACAATCTTAAAAAATGTCAAGAAAAGGAGACATTTTTTTCTTATACATATGTATACATACATATATCCCATTATTTCGTAGACATTGAGTCAATTATGGCTCATTATTCAAATTACTGCCATGAGTGTCAATACCTAATAATGTTAGCTATAGTCTATAACCTTTACTTTAGTTTTGAGAGTTGTATTGCCTCTGATATGGCCCTATACGGCCATCAATTTCTCATTTTTTGGTTGAGACGATCAATTTTGTCTACCTAAAGAGTGTGATTTGGGGATTCTCTAATGGGTGAATTAGAATAATTTGTGTATAAAAATTAAAAATATTTGACCATAAAATACATATGTACGCTCAATTTTGAGGAAAATTATTATATCTTACTTTTATGTTGACGGACCAGAGACATATCCTGGTTATTCAAAATACTCTCAAACCAAGTGTTTTGCTCAATGCGGCACATAGTTTGAGAAACACTATTCTAAGGGGAGACGCGTTGGGTAATAAAAAGGCTAATTGCTACTAATCAGAGACATTACTCGTTATTCAAATTATAATTACAGGCACTGCAGCTTCTAGTTTAAGTTACTCACAAACCAAGTGTTTTGCAGTATGAAGTATTACTGTACAGTCTGTGTACACATTAGGGATGAAGGAAGGGTGGAACTGGTATCCCTTCTACGTGAACATACATACATAAAATTATGGTATTCAACCTCTTGATAAAGACCACATACACATGCAAACAAAAGAATAAACGAAACACCTGTTAAGTTGATTCATGGATGACTATATAATTGTGAAAAATTAATGACTCTGATTATCATATTTACAATCTGTCGTTATCTTTATTGTACAACACAACCTTTCATACGAAAAGAAACATTAAAAAATTGTCAAAAATCACTTTGTAGCAGTATGCCTATTTTCCGCAACTATGAAATTATTAATCAAATAGCGATAGTAACAGGAATTGCCTATTCGTTGGAATAACATAGAAGATAACTAGTGATGTAAATCCTGTGTATTTTTTAGCTCGCCTGTTTTTCGTTTTTTTGAGTTGTTAATCTGAAGAATGAAATTTATTTTCCTAAGCTGTTGTCATTATTATTTAATTCCTAAGTAGTCAACTTCTTTTCTACTTCATTCAATTATATTCAAACACTGATTCAACATTCATGTGTGTTCATAAAGGACGGAGACTAACTTAGGGACTTGTTGCAAAGTTATAATTGTATGTCCTAGTTGAACTCATAGTAGAATTGATAATAAACATTGGAGTAATTCTTGCCAATGTTTATTTCTTTCTCTCCCTTATCACAGCTGATTGTAGCTGACCAAACGGAACGTAATGACAGCTAAGCTGTCCTCCCAAAAATTCTTCAAATTGTCAGGCTAACCATGTTGATTTTCGATTTCTTTTTTTTTTTAACATGCCCAAAATCACGGATTTTCATCACTAATGATAGCTCTCTAAGAAATCCTCAGTGTTATTCTTCGTTTTAACGAGTCCACTCACACGTACTTACTCAATCCTTTTGATGTTCGCTCCTCAAGAATATAAGAATAATAATAAAGAGTTTGATAATTATTTTTTTTCATGTGATGTGATGGCCCAAGGAGTACTTTAGTCTCTATAGATAAAGTACTTTATGCTATATACTGCCATTTTTTTAATATGATACGCAGGCTCGATTGAATTTATTTTCTTAGATCAAGTATCTATGCAGTCCTAAGATACACTCAAAAATGACTTTGAATGTATTAACAACTTCGCTTTATTAATGTAGATAATTGTTGGGAATTATTCACAGCTTAAAAATAAATAATTTTAATTCAACCACTCAACGTGTTCAAAACACTGATAGGGAGAAAGGAAGCATAGGGATCGACAGCTGAGACAAAATATACTCCATATTTTTGTGTAGCCAAGTGACGCTGTTTTGTATATGTATAATATTATTATGGTGCGTCTTATTAAAAATTCAGGATGAGGGACCTTTCCATGGCTATAAAATATCTAGACTGAAGATTTTCTCATAAAAAAATAGCATATGTATCTATTTATATTATAACTACCTACAAGAGACATATCGACCATGACAATTATGAAACCAACCAGTACAAAGGAAGATATTAAGAAGCATGCAATCATATCTTTGTACTTAATAGTGAGGAACAGCGTGGAAGGGTTGTGTTTCAAAATACAGGTGGATAATATTTTCATTTAATATATCGTCATTAAATATCTACTAATAAAGTAGGAAGGGTTGATATTTGATCCCCCCTCCTCCCTATATATTAAGATTCATCAAACGTTTAATATAATTATAAACAATATTTTCTTCAATAATTTAAACTAGTGTTGGGTTACGGTCTGAAAATCCTAGACCGTTATTAGTGATGTGTTGGTCGTTATTTATTCGGTCAAGTCCACTGGTTCTATCGGTCCTCAGTTCTCAGGACTGTCGATCATTGGGACATAGTTATCTAATATATTCTATTATAAGTGGGACTGGACTACGGTCCTTGGTCCTAAATAAGGATCGACACAGTACTCCAATTGATTTTGAGTGGACCGAACAAAAAAATATTTTAAAGAAGTTCGGTCTCGACGGGTCTCAGAGAAAAATTATTTCTAGATCGGTCCCAAAGAAAAATTTGGTCTGGATCGATCCCACAAAACCTAAATCAATCTGTATTGGTCTCATTTAAAATTCGGTTTAGACCAATTCTATAGATGCATTTTTGATGACGTCATGTTTTTCTCAAAGTTGTGAACATTGGTCAAATATCACGTTAATTGTGCTGCCTAAATCAATAGTTTCTAAATATAAGGAATTTTTTTTCTGAGGGTTTAATTTTCCTCAAAAGTTTTGACATTAAATTTTTTTGACCAAGTCTGAAATTTGACAAATTACTTTTTTGGGAATTTTTATGTTTTCTTTATTTTTAGGGGGTCATAACGACAAAAATAACTTGGAGGGGGGGGGCTCAAACCCCTCCATTATACTCCATACAGACGCCCCTGATCACTGAAACTAGTGTTGGGTATCGGTCTAAATCCATTATTATTTTTAGTGGACTGAAAATGTTTGGTCCTTTAAAAAAGCTCAGCTTGAACCGGTCTCACAGAAAAATTATTTCTGGATCCTTCTCATTTAAAATTTGGTCTATACTAGTTATATATAGAAATTGTTGATGACATCATGTTTGCATCACAATTGTGAACATTAGCACAGTAATGTCACATGAAGTTAAATGGGTTGCATAAATCATAATTGTAAAAATCAGTCCATGGATTGAGACCGAAAATATAAGTCTAGAAAAAATCATTTAAGATCAAACCGGGGGAAAAATTCCACCTTGGACAGAGTCTCAACATTAATTAAAACTATACCAATTGATTTATGTGGATTCAACATGAAAAAACGATACATTGACAAAATTTGCATTAAAAAACGGAAATGTAAAAAAAAAAAAAGTTTAGTGGATTCATTGATCTTATCACCGTACTTCCTCTTAGCAGGTTTTTTATGCAAAAGTAGACAGAATACAGTAAAACCCCGTAATTCGACTACCCCAGTACTTAGAATATACGGAGTTTGACGCAAAATGTTGCAAAAAACTCCCAGACGTATGTCACTTTTGTAAACAAAATATAGTTTTGCTTGTGTCAGATGAAGCTAGGAGATGCTGAACAGATTTTAAACCATTGTAAGTTTACGCTCCAAGCTATTTTGGTATTTTGTTGTTTACGCAAAAAAACTCTGAGTGTAAGTTCGAAGAATTCTTCGGAATCCAACCCGATTCAGGTCACTTATATAAACAAAATATAATTTGTACTTGCGTCACATGACGCCATGAGGCGTTAAACAAATTTTAAATGATTGTAAGAATGCGCTGCAATTGATTTGGAACACAACTGCATCGCTTATCAACACTCCTTTTGGAACGAATCAGCGTTTAGTTCCGGAATTATACAGTATTACTTAAAAGAAGCATAAAATCCTAGATGAATAGAAATAAAAGGTTATAGTATAACGCTTTTCGGATGATGTTGGATTTTCACCACGATTTTTAATAGTGACGTCATAGAGAATAACTGTTATTAAGAGTAACTATATATCGCCCTCCTTGAGTGTTACTGTAAAGTACCGCTGTTATTCTCTATTACGTAAAAATCTAACTGTCTTGCCCAGTATCGGTACGATACATTAAATTGAAAATTATAGCAAGCCCGACTATATTATGGTCTAACCTTGTATTTCTATTAACCTTGATAAAATCCTTGTAGATAGATTTCTCACTCGGAAAAGCCTTTACTTTTGAATAAATTTATTTCCCCTTTTGCATAAGGTGTTACTAATATAACTCAAAAATATGCAATTGATAAAAAATAAGTAAATGAAAGATTGGAACAAGATCCATTTAAGTCAAAAAAAAAAATTACTTTCACTCCCTTGAAAAGTTTTTGATTTCTTTATTGGTTGTTTATCTTATTTTATGATGAGTTTACAGTTAAGGAGAAATCGGTTATATTTTCAAAAATCTTTAAATTGTCACAGGGCCTCATTTTTCGGGGATTTACTTACTTGAATTGTACATATGAATGTTGAAAAAAAAAAAACCTCATTTGATGTATCAACCTCCTGCATCAATCCAGGAACATAAGGAGAAGCTGGCTTAGATGGAGACAATCAGACAGTCCTTGAAGGCATGATATATCTGACTTATTTTAGATTCAAGTTAGAACGATGGAAAAAAATCCATCAGATTAATATCTGGACTGCTATGGGCTATATTTCCTTCCTAATGAAGTCATAGTAGTGCTCGACTACTATATGACCTATCTGAGACATGGGAAGGTGCTAGGTCCATCAGACACCTAAATCATATTAAAATTGTGTGTAAGCAAGCGTCAATTTGATCTTAATGCCCAGTATAATCATTATGAATGCATCCAAAGTCGTTAAATGGTCACTACGAGAATCAAATAATCAAGCCTAATATAACGTATAGACGTTAACGATTGAGATGTCGGAATGGTTTTATAAAACTATTTAAATTATAATTCAATTAGACAGTACTACTACGCAAGGGCCCAGTATGTATGAGATGTTGGTGAGATGAATATATTATTTGGTGGTAGTTTTTCTTTGTAATGTATTTCTTTTGCAAAAGAGTTGAACGAGCCTGGACTTAAATAATGCAGAACGAATATTTGTATATATTGTAATTCATATATGTTTAAAAGACTCGAGTAAATGAAATGCTTAACAACAACGATACATCCTCTGAATTCTTTATATGAAAAGTACAATTTAAAAAAATGTCTTTAAGTATAAATTGATCATTTCCTGTGGTTTATTCCCTTCCATTATACCATATGATATTCCCTATGGATGACATAAAACTTCCATTGGCAAAAGTAGGGTATTATGTAACTTCACAAGGACAACCACAAATAATGTCATTCTCATACTCAAAATACCAAAAATCATCAACATCCCCTATAAGAAGATACGTATATCATATGAGTAGAACCTAGGAATTCGACCACTTTTGTGCAAGACATATTCCGAGTTCGACGCAAAATCATGAGAAAATTTACCTTAGAACTCGAACAAAACTAGGGAGTCAAGTTCGTGTTTTGGTCACATGTCAATAGCTGGAATTGCTGTTTAGCGGATTTTAAACCATGTTAAGGCCGTCCTTCAAGCTTTTGTTGCATTTTCGTTGTTTTTGTGGATGTATGTACTGTTTTAGATACACACACACAATAGTTGTCTTAAAACTTGATTCGGAACACGACTGCATCGGGACTCTCATTCCGGAACGAATAAGCATCGAGTTACGGAGTTCTTCTTTACAAGTTTTATCAACAAAATCCAGGGTTTTTGATCTATCTAGTTTAAATTAATATAAGATTGTCATTTTTCATGATGTATTAAAAAACAAAAAAATGAGAAGTAGATTCAATCAATAAAAATATATTACACTCAATGGAACCCCGTTGGCCTTGATTCGGGTGTTGAACCGTGCACAGGCCTTGGAAACTAGAGATCCATCTAAATTCTTGCATTCCAGGACAAGGGAGTAAATAAAGGACTTCTGGGTGGTGTGAAAACCTCTGTTGACCTTTGACTCAAGGTAGTTTCAGACAAAATAGGTAATACATTAGATTCAGAACGTTGGATCAATAACCCCAAATATCCTTGAACAGATAGTTGTAGCAGTGTCCCGAGTCGCTTTGGAGGTACACAGTTCGGTTGCTAGACTGTTGTCATCTTTGAGACCCTAGAACTGTTAATATCCAGATCCTTGTTCACCAAAACCATCACAACAGCGCAACTGCGTTCTGCCTCTAAAAATGTAATAGGCTTGAAACCTTCTCTTGTTAACTCCGTGGAACTTTTTTGGCTAATAAGTGATCCGTTTATACGTAAAACAAAAAAAAAGCATTGTGCAATACATGCGGAGAAAAATCCGTAAATATGAAGCGGCGGATTTTATTGTTAGCAGGGACGTCCGCAGGATGTGAGCCCCCTGCCCCCAAAAAAATAATAATAGATGAAAGAATTTTTGCTTTTTACTAGAAAATTTAATATTGAAATTAAATCTAATTTTTCAATTTTTCTTCCAAAAATTTAGTATTCGAATTTTTTTTTTTTTCCAAAAAAATAATTTTCTGTAAATAGCTATGGATTTAAGAAATTAACCCTGAAAAAAATTAATATTTGAAAAAAAAATTAATATTTGAAATTGGTGTTTCAAAAATTAATATTTGAAATTTAATTTTTGAAATAAAAATTTTTTTCTCTTTTTGAAAAATTATGAATTTTTGGAAAACTTTTTCAAAAAAAAAGTACTTTTTTAGTGAATAGCTTTGAGTTTTTGAATTTTTTTACAAAAAATTAATATTATAATTTGTTTTACAAAAAAAAAAATTTTCTGTAAATAGTGATGGATTTAAAATTTAGTATTTTATATTTTTTTCCAAAAAAGAATAATTTTTAAATTTTTTTTCCAAAACAGAGCACCCCAAAAATATAATCCTGCGGACATCCCTATTACACTACGCATATATAGTATAAGCAATAAAATAATCAATTCTTCATGAAATAGTAACAATAACCCATATTTGGCCCAATATAATTTTTTCAAATCAAATGAAGGTTTTCAACTATAGCTAACTTTTTCGAGTATCTTAACACATCCTACAAATTGGAATACAGCATGGTTCATAGAAATACAAGGTTATACCATCATGCAATTGGGATTGTTAGAATTTTCAATTTGATGTACCGTACCTACTTATGGCAAGACATACAAATATGACGTCATAGAGTATAACAGCAGTAACAGTCAAAGAAGGCGATCTATAGCTCCTTTTGGTAACAGTTATTCTCTTTGAGGTCACTATTAAAAATGTGGTGGAAGTCAAACATTTGTAGAAAAAGCGTTAGGGTATAACCTTGTATTTCTATTAACCTTGTATAGAGGGAAAAAATACTCCAAAACCCAACTGTACAACCATTATACAAAAAAATAGGAAATGACTTATAGCCTAACAAGAGCTAAATCATTCGATTTCAACCAATTAACGTTTCAAAACTAATAAAGGGCAAGATAGGTAAACAAATGGACAGCTGACAAAAAATACAATGTAAATTTTACACTGTTGGAATAGCGTCGAGTTATAGATATAGTGAAATACGAAATAAATTTGAAGAATAGAAATATATTATCTTCAAACCATAAACCATGAAAGCATTGAAGTTATTTTATAATATTCCTTGACTTTGTCTAGTACTTCCAAAGAAAACACAGGAAAACGAAAATTACATATAGTTAATAATGATTATTATTTAACGGTATTTAGAGTGAATCACCATAGACACATAACATAGCTTGGTTAACATTTTACTCTCTTTTATGACGATAAAATCATGTATCACGTATACAACAAACTTTCCACTCACAAGACGGAAATGCAGAACTATCTAGGAAATATCTTTGGATTTAAAATGTATAACTAAGTACAAGTCATTATTATATTATGTTATATATTCCATTAAAAAGTATAATTTGAGGTTTAAAGCATGTTAGTTATTGTCCGGAGTAGGCGAGAACTACGGGGTTGGCTGTCAGACTTTTCACACTTTCAATAGATATTATTAGCAATGATATGATAACCTTGACAATTTGTAGAATATTTTGGAGAAGAGTAGCTTTGTTGTCATTTCATTCAGCTACGAGCAGTTATACAAGTAAGAAAATAAACCCGAATCCCACTCTGAGTCTAATGATGATTTACACTCAATATATAACTTCTCAAGAAATCTTCAGTGTTACTCTCCATCTTTCATGATCACACACACGAGTGATTATTTTATACTTTGATGTTCTCTCTTCAAAAATTAAAGAATTATTTATGGTAAATAAAAAACACTCTTCGGATTACCATATAACAAAAATCTTGCACGCGGTCTAGGTTTTATACAGCCTTAGATATAATAATGTTTGGGCAATGTCTTATCTGAAATTTAACCCAGTGATACATCAAAATCAAGTCTACAAATTGCTAAACTTAAGTTTACTTAAATGTTTCATACTCTATCAAGACGAATAAAATACATGATAACAAACTTATTCTTTTCTTTTAGCTTATGTTATCAGGCCTGTTCCATGAATATGGGATATCAGCTGATATGAGGTTAGAAAAACACCGGTTGTTGACAAATTATAATATTTAATAACAGAAAAAAGAAATGTTTTTTAAAGGTTATTCAAAAATATGCATTTTAGTAATATAGTTTTTATTTAAAAAAGCCATCTAAAAATGATCAACAAAGTTTTTACTCCACGAAGAAAAATCCCAGGAATGGTTTTGTTGGTCATCATGATTTAATAATTTGTTATATGCCGATTATGTAATTTTTGAACAAAAAAATAATTTGTCACAATGAAAGATTAGAAACTAAGTTGTAGATATAGAAAGATAAGCACTCATTGATATCATTAGTTATCAATTGATTACATAGTAACTCGAGGAGTGAAAATTTACTGAAGTACGAATCAAACAATTTTTCCTCCATTACGGATCACATAATTAATAAGGCTTAATATTATAGCAAGCTAATAGTAAAGAGTTTGTGGAACACAACCCTGCTTTTCCTGAATGATAATGAACATTTTCAATATCGTTATTATATACAGCTTTACCTCGCTGCCCAAAAAATACCCTATATATTTGTTTTCAGATGCCGATTCCCTCGTCCGACTCGACATAGCTATTTTATAATGTATTATCTTTGATAAATAAATGAAATAATGAGTTATATTAAACTTATCCTCTGTTTCCAAAAGGATAAGTATACAATTTCTTATTAATCTCTGGTTAAATGTATATTGGCCATTTGTAAAAGTCATTTGGTATGGAACGGCTTCAGCGTTCGATTAGGACACAATCTAGGACAAAGTTGGACGGGAGATCAAAATTTTGGTACCGGTACATTCCTATTAAAATGTATGCCCCTAAACTAGGACGAAAACTTTAACAAAGGTAGATGACAGACTTTAATTAAACAAGATCAACTATAAGAATATAGAGAGTGAGGAATAAGTTCATGAAGATATGTTTTATTTTATGAAAATAATTAAATTTTAATATAAATTCCTTTAAGAAAGCTTTTGTTTGTAACAACCACCCTTTCCCCGGATTAACACGTGGACGTAAAACACACTTGGGTGGAAGCAGGATGGACAAAATTGTTCACCGTCGAGACCATTCACTACGCCCAAAAAGACCTTAGGAGCACTACATCTTCATCAGGTGCAAGAAGCCGCCCAGTTTCATGTCAAACGAGAAGAAGATGCCCATGTTGGTCAACAAGGTATTTCCTGCCTTCAGAACAAATATATTAATACCCCGTACTTCTTCATCAAAGACCTCTCACACTACAAAAATTGTACAAGACTGGTGGAAAGCAAATTTCAAGGATTTTTGGGGAAAGAATATGTAGCTCTTGTCTGAATCGCATGTACTATGGTATCCATCCTTCCGGAAAGGAATAACCCCCACCGAATACACTCTGAAGCGTGCCCTCATTCCGGAATAGACCAATATATCTGAAGAAACTGTCCATCTGTGACTGTTTAGCATAAAAGTTTTTTTGCTTTTTTTTCAATTAATTCATATAAAAATTGTATTATTTTCACGAAAGTTTATGCTAATTAATATACTCATAAAATTGCATTTTAACCTCAAAAACAGCCGTTGTAGAATTGTTATTTTTTTAATCACAAAAGATCAACTGATTTAAACAGGTAAATATTTTTATAAATATACTGTCTATAAAAAAACCTATACAAAGATTGATTAAATGTCCAACTTATTTCATGGAATGGGTGGAGAGTGGAATGGGCATCTGACGGGTGCAATTTATTTTAAGACATTTTGAAAAGAAAAGGTATTAGTTGTCTACCTATATTTTTAATAATAATAAAAACTGGTTATTTTTTAAGTCAAATTATACATACATATATTGAATAAGATAACCAAAATCAGCTAAAAATATAAATCTAATCCATCAAGAAAGAATATTAAACGTAGTAGAGATTGTAACCCGGGACAGTAGAAACATTCCTTTTTTCTCCACTATAAAAAGAGTTACAGCCATAAATTTTTTATAGCAATTGTTTAATTTAATGGAAACTACTGCAAGAAAAAAAAGTATCAACAATTTCTTGAGATATTGGATTTAAACTGTTTTTAGTAACTTTTTTTTAAGTAGCAATATTGTGTAAAAATGCGATCATTTTTTCATAGTTTTTCCTGTAACTCATATCCTTTAAATTATTAATCATTTTGCCATATTCTTATCAAATTTCAAAACTCACTCATTGAGAAGAAATTTGCTTTAATTGTAGCATTAAGTACACAGGGGACAGTTGCAACAAGTGTTGCAATTTCCCCCTCTTTATTGATTCTTCTTCGTTATTTTATATATTTACTCTTCACATCAAGCATGTTTTTTTAAGATAGAGCTGGGCTCTCAATAAGTCTTTAAGAGTGAATTTTTTCAATCTATAATACTGGTCAGTGATCTATAATATAAATCTTATTATATCAAAATATAATATAAGACTTTAGAATTTAATCGTTCAACCTCATGGAAAGTCTAGTTATTTATTCATCAAAATATTATTCGTCCAATTTTAGTAATTTCTAACTTAAATTATATCTTTTTTAACTGCTACATGCGTTTGTTTGCAAATGGTACAGTTCTAACATTTGACGAGTCATATTCATATACAATTTGTTGAAAACTATTCACTTACAAAACGCTTAAATATGTTCAAACAATAGCAGACATGCTTAGGTATGTCTGGTTAAAATTCGGGGATTCAAAGTCAACCCGTCTCTGAGGAATGGGGATTGTGCGTTATTTAGTTACATTAGTTTGTTTACAAAGTGATCGAGAGTCTTGCGGTAAAATAGTAAAAATCCCTGAATGATGAAATTATTAAATATATTTATTATTACCAGTAGTAACCGGCATTGTTCGGAGTAATTAAGTGATGGCTAAAATACACACTTTGCTTTAATAATATTGAAAATAATTCCAAAGAAGTCCTCACATACTCACACATGACTACTCAACAATTATATCAATTCACATGCTATGTTATCTCCTCAAGAATAAAAAAATCAATATAATGTGAGGACTGATGCGTACTTTAGTCTCTAGAGTTCTCACTAACAAAAACACAATCCTACATACAATACGCCTGAGAGAGTTAATTCATTTTTAGATACCAGCGTTTACATTTTATTCAAATCTTAATATAATGTACTGTAAATGCATATAAATTACGCATTAACAAAAACAAACAAACTATAGATACTCGATGGTACATGCACCCACCTGCAATATTTCATTAATTAGACTACATTATTATTGATTAGATCCTAATATGAATATGATATAAATGAGGGAGCACCATATATATTGCATCCTGTATATGCCGCATGCTAAAGGACTGCAACATTTACATTGACTTGATTGTTAAGTATCAGATCAAAATGGATTGATTTAGTTCAAAGATTCATACATATATTTGAAGTATTGCCGTGTGGCTTTAAGCAAAATGGGATAAAAATCAATTAGTTTAAACAACAAACTGTTCAAAAAGGATATTTAATAGTTGTTAGCTTGAGGGCTTTAAATTTTGTAAAGCCCCTTAATATATTACTTTTCAAAGTTTCAGTGGGACACTTGAAGCTGCTCAAAAAAAAAAATGTTGCTAGACTGTATTGAAATATGGAGACATAAATTAAGATGGAAAACCCATTTGAATGTAAATATGTTGCACCCTGAAACTACACACTGTCACGCCACCTACCGTATAATATGTATCATTTAGCTTGATCATACCTTATTGAGAGACAAAAAAAATGTAGCAACCTTTCCCGATCTCCACCTACTTCATTTTTTGTAAAAGTAATGTGATCAGAATTAATTTTTTTTAATGATTCGATGAATAGTTGTAAATAAAATTTCAAAAATGGAAATATTTTGTCAAGTCACAACCTTCAAAAGAAATATATTAAAAGCTCGGTACATACTTCTAAATATGTATATTGTTTAATTCACATACAAAACATTAATTTACCTATCAAGGTGAAAATTACTTTTATGTATATAGAACATATATGAATGTAGGTTATAGGATGACATAAAATAATATAAAAATATATTTGTCAATTCACAATTAAATAAATGAATTCTTGATTGTATAATATTAGACTCAGGAAATGAAAAACCTTTGTTTCATTTCATATCTAAAGGTACAAACAAAGTCACAAAACTATGATTACCTGGGGGATCAATAGGGGAAGTAAGACACACAATCAAATTAAAAAATTAGTTCAAATGGACGTAGTTGGTTTTTTAACCCCTAAGCGGATTTTACAAGAGACCTCTTGCACCTCTTTTACCCTTTCTTTGCGGAAGACGCGATATCTCGTCTTAAAAGGAAAAATTAGACAATATAATTGAAGGATCATTTCACTATGATTTGACTGGGATTAGATTTCTCCGAAAGATCATGGGTTGGTTGAGATTGAATTGAAAAATATTGAGTACTAAATATGTCAACTTGACAAATTGAATTAGGCCTGGGCTAAAAAAAGGATTGGAGCTCAAAGGCTTCAGGGACTCTTTGATCGATTTGAGTCCATGATCATGACGAATTCAATGTGAATGAATTAAAGGTATTCAACGATCGTTTTAAAGATGCAGCATTCCGAGAGGATCGATTCATTTACAGTAATAGTATCTCAGATTACGAGCAACATCTTTCAAAGTGAAGTGCCTCAAATAAAAATAATGATTTCAAGTTTGCTTTTGAAGCATAAATTGACTATCATTTGATGATAATAATCAACATAGAGGAATAGTTATGAGAGGAACGCCTCTATGTTTTTCACAAACCAAATTTCGTCACCTTTATATATTTTTGATGTTTAATATCAGATTGACTTGGATTATGGATTAGAAGCTCATTATACACAATATAAAGAAACGCCATATTTCTAAAAAAAAAATATCAAACAGAAAAACTTAAGTTCCTTATCCAATAATCTCATCTGCGTCCTGAATAAACTTATCTAGCCACAGAAAGCGGAATATTTATGATCTAAGTTCCTTCCGGATAAAAAATATCGGGGAACTTTTTATCCGAAGGAACTAAAAAAATTAGATCTATCATGAATATATTTTTTAGTTCCTTTGTTTTATACTCATCAAAGATAATGTTGAGGTTACTTTAATAGAGCATAATTAATGTGATTTATCACTAAATTGACTGTAAAAATTATTTCCCGTAACTTCATCATTGTGAAAGTTGGGCATAAGCATAAACACTCCAATTTTATTAGAATAAAAGCCCTTACATCTTTTATATTAATGAAAAAGGGGAAGTATTGCTCTGTATTTGAATAGCACAATAGAATCAACAAGAAAGCTCTTTACAAGGGCCAAATATTTTCTCCAAATATCCTACTTTTCTGGTCTCTAACCCCTGAATTATGTTCTTTTCACTTTTAATGTCTTTCAATGAAGTTTTCTTTCGATTTTTTTTTTTTTTAAGTTTGTCCATTTTAATTAAATAAATATATTTAATTCATGTCTCTATCATGGTATCGATTTTCGTTTATTAAACAGTCTGTGACAACGCTATATTATGAATTAAGACAAAAACTAGGATGAATATGAAGAATAATTAACTTAAGAAAATTACATTAGCATGAAAATTATTTAGAAGTGGCCGCGAAAAAAGAGTTATTACCTCATTATTTACATAGATAACCCTAGCTAAAACAATTAAACTTCCAACCAATATTCAGATTACTTGTTATGTAAATGGATAACAGGCACTTCCAAGAGCTTTACAATCAAAATTATAACTATTTACTATTATATATGTTTATTAAAGTATCATGAAAGATGGTTTAGATATGGCAATACTCTTATATGTCCTTACTGATGAAATGCTGGATCAATTTTTAATTCCAAACTAGAAACTAGAAAGATGTAAAAAAGAAACCATCTTGGATATTCCATTTGATAACAATTAATAATGGATGAGACGAATCCATTATATTCATGATGAATAGCCTACACAAACCTACATTACGCATATAAGTTAGTAATACCCCCACATAGGTATTTTTAAAAATATATTGATGTGTCTACGAGCTTATCTATTAATCTCGAATATATCGAAACAATACCTGTTCACAACCCTTTTACTAAAATATGATTCTCACCAATAAATTTTTTTGTTATTTTTATAATGATTCTGGAATATTTCACTCGTAAAAATTCCTTAGACAAGCGTAGCAAGGAAACAGAAAATGAACTTTTTGTATTTATTTACAGCCTAGATATTTAATAATCCCCATTTGTAATTTTTTTTGGGGGATGTCCGTTATTGATTTAAAAAAAGTAACAACAGGTAAAAAAATCCTGCTGGAGCCAACTCAACTTTATTAGTTACTCATGAGAGTAACCGACATTAATCCCAGTTATTGGGCGTCAATGAACTTTTCTTTAGATATATATGTAGATATGTACTCCCCTTTTCTTTTGATATATGTACAGTTGACATTTTTGTAAGGGAAAAAAAAAAAGAGCACAAGAAGAAAGTGGGAGCAAGACATATAGTACTACTGAAATAATACACTTGTTAATATCAGCCATTTGTTAACGGATTTAGGGGAAAAATGAGACGCTGCAATAAAAAAAAATAACTTTCTACATTTAAAAAAGCATTAGGTTAGAAAAATATCATAAAGAAATTTAAATTCTGCTATATCTATTGTATTATGCCTTTTTAAAACAATTTATACAAAAGATAGGCAATAATTATTCTTTTAGAGAGAGGTACTAAGACCAATACGAACTATTAAATAGTGAACAAAAAATAAGAAAGAGCACACGCAACAACCGTTTTTCCTTTTCTAATTTATAAACTTAGTTTTTCCTTAACAAAAATTCAACTCTAGTTATTTAAATGGAGGCACTGAGCTTTGGCTACAAACGCTCATTTCTACATTGTTTTTTTCTTAGACCGCAGAGTTCTAAGATACTAAGCGCAAACATACAACACTTTTTCCTTGATACCGATTATTTCACTCTAATTTTGTCAAAGTTTACCCTGTCATGTAGAAAATATAATTTTTAAATCAAATTGTAAAATTGTCTATAATTCTTAATGAATTTTTAGGTATTATATGTTTATTTTTTTAAATTCAAAAAGAAAAACTGTTTGATGTACAAGAATAGCCAGTAAGGCGCCCTCTATCCAGTCAAAAACTGACAGAATCTCAAATTATAAACAACTAAAAGGACGTCAAATTTCTTAGAGAAAAATTCAAATTATTCTGTGACATATATATTTTCTTATAATATATATTACATTGAGCTTGGATTTTTCACATTTCATAATTTTTTTAGTCGTAATTATCGTTTAAAATCCTATTGAATTTGACGACGATACTAGAGCCGTGTATCTACAAAAAAGATGTGTCGGACGTTAAAAAGTCCCTGTAGTCTGAAAGAAGCTGTTTTGAATAAGGAGTCATTCATAAATAACGAGGTTATTTTCACCTCCACCAGGGAAGTTGAACGGGCGCTATGATTTTTGTGCTGTAGCGTGTGTCTATTCTAGTATCACATTTATTTTTAACCCCTTTTTGGACTTACTTCTTCCCTCCCCTCCCCCAGAAGAAATGAAAGGCCCTTATCTTTTAGAAGAAAAATAAAGTAAAGCTCTACATTTTTCAAATTCGTGTTCTCTATGCCAACATTTATGCAGTTTTAAAATATTATTCAGCTCTAAGTGGTTTTAAGTTTACCCCCTCCCCCAAAAAAAAAAACGAGAATAAACTTAATAACCCCCTCTCCATAAGTGACCACGTGGTTTGCTAATGTGAATTTAAAAAGTACATTTATTAGTGAATAAATAAAAATATTTAAATGAACAAGTTATATATTAACTTAAAATTCATAACATGGCTATTGCCTATATACTTTGATATAATTTTCCTTTATCTATTTTTTTTTTTTTTTTAACATAGGTTACTTAAGTATAATTAAACAAAACTTGACGAGTACATTCATATGTAGTATGTATATAAGAGATAAGATTTAAAAATAATTATTTTTTGTATATTTTTAAATAATATTCAAGTTCATAAATTAATGCATTTTTTTAACCGGAACTATTCGAAATGCGCATTCAATAAAAAATATACGTAAATACATACTATCATTGTAACTTTAATTGCAAATACATATATTAGGGTTGCTAATTAGCTTGTACCTAATTATACTCACAAAAAAATTATTCGACAAGGTTATTATTTATGTTCTAATTTAGTAACAATTTGTCAATCAAACAATTTTTGTATCTATTATAATAATAAATCAGGTAAGCACTAATATATATTTCTGAGTATTCTACAAACAAAACCATCGCCAAACTATAACTTTTAATGACCTAATATAAGATGCAGTAAAAAGCAATCCATTATTTTCAATAGATTTTTTTTCCCCATTTATTTTCATCTCCTTGACAATCAAAATAGTGTTTACATAACGGTTGACGATATCAATTATTTTATCCACATATTCGATATTTGGCCTTCCAGTGCCGGGTGCATCTTTGACATCAACATTCCTGGAACCGAACCAAAAAAGCCAAAATTGGGCGTGATTGTCTGTTACAGTATCAGAATCATAAACACTATTCATATCTTCAGCCTCCTGGCTTGAGTTTTACCCTTTATCGAAGAAAACTGTGAATAAGCCATATTTTCTCTATGCTCCTTGACGCATGGTCAAACAATACTGAGTGGAAAAATAACAAAACTGTTTATAAAACGCGAGTTACACATTACTAAAGCCATCTATTGGGAAAATAATCTCTTTACTACACCGGTTCCGGTAGGATACCTTTTTGGTTTTTAGCAGACCGAACTTATTTTTTCTTTTGAAGAGATTCGATTTCGACCGGTCTCAAGTAATTGGGTTTGGTCTGTCTTACCAAACAAATTATTGAATAAAAAATAAAGCTAAATATAGTATTTAAACATGTCATAAATTGTTTTTGAGTTGTCTTTTCTTGATTTCATAAAAATCAAATTTTTCGTAATTTAGTCATGTTACTGCAAGTTTTGTGTCTCCACTCCTTGTAATGTTAGTTTAAACAAAAAAAAATCATTATTAATAAAACATGCGCAAGCATTTTATTATACATTAAATAGGTAGACGTGAGCATACAAAAAAAGGGGTGTGATCCGTGGGGCAAAGGTGAAGAATTAATCTTTCTTGGAGTCTATTTCGAAATATGTATGTAGATAGAAATTTCGTAGAATATATGTAGGTGCATGGTTTTTCAGGCATATGTGTATTGTACATATACATTAGTGATGTATCGAAAATTTAAACATTTCCAGATAGGGATGCGAATATTTATAAAACACAGATAATAAATACCCTGTTGCAAATGCACATATTCGATACAACATTGAAGGAGTGTGTAACAAGATTGTTTCAACGCCTAAAAGGAATTTTGTAGATGAGTGACAGTGGGGATGTTCTGCCTCCTTTTCAAGCCTTTCAACATTGCCTTAGTTAAATAATATATGAAAACAAAAATATCCACATATCAAATATGGGAATGCGGGTTTAGCATAGATAATCACGGATATTCCTGGAATGCAATACATTTCTCTAATACAAATATTCAAGGAATTTTTAAAAAGAGTACTTCTAGGAAAGTATTGAGAGATTGGTTCAATAGCATATGCTTTTCTAAATATCCTTTAATTAATTATTTTCTTATAGCAGATTTAGGTTTTTATTTACACAGCTGCGTTTTTTGGAAACTAAAAGGTAGTTGCATTGGAAGTGTACTTCTGACTTCTGTACTTCTGAATACCACACTCCTTTTCTTAAGAGGAAAATGGGATATGTTTTTTCTTAAATGTATATACATAATCAAAACAAAAATGTTTAGAATGTGTACCACTTTGCAGAGTATGAGAGTGTTTTTTCATCTTTCTGTCGTAGTGGGCATCAAGATAGACAGATTGTAATATACGTATACACATATTTAGTGATGAAAATCCGCTGTATTTTTAGCTGGCCTGGTTTTTTTAAATTGGTAATCTGAAGAATGAATTTTCTGTTCCTTAGAAGTTGCCATTATTATTTAACTCCTGAGTTGTGAACATCCTTTCCAAAATAAATTCAATTATATTCAAAAACTGATTGAAGATTCGTGGGTTCTCATTAAAGACGGAGCGTATCCCTGAGGATTTGTTGCGGGGTTATAATTGTAAGTCCTTTTTGCACTCATAGAAAAATTGGGATCGACATCGGAGTAATTCTAGCAAATGTCCTTGTTTATATCCTTTTCTCCTTCCTTCCAGGTCACTTCTGAGTCTAGCTGATCTAATTAAACTTCAATAGTATTATTATTTCTCTCCTCCTAAACATTCTTCCGATTGTCAGGGTTACCATGTTAATTTTCGGTTCCTTTTTTTTAATATGCCCAATCTACACTGGATTTTCATCTCTGTATAGCTATCCGAGTGTGTGACTTACCAAATTCGTGACTCGGACTTTAAATTCCCGTTATACTCGAGACTCACACTGTAAATTCCCGTTAAACTCGGGACTTGATCTTAAAGTTCATGTCAGACTCTGGAATTGGTCTTGAAGTTCAAGTTGGGCTCGGGATTCAGAAACACCCTGACATTTTAGTGAGTCTACAGCTCTGGTTGAGACAAAATATAACTAACATTAAAACTGATATAACAAGTATGGCATTCACGTCTCATCATCACTTCTTCAAGCTGAGTAATATGCCAAAAATGATTTTCGTGTCAACTAGCCTCCCCCCTAAGTATTTTCTCAGAAATGACTCCTTCAACTAATACATTTGATAGTCAAATAAAAGCACTCCATGAACCCCCTTAGTGGCGTGAAAACATTATAAATATAATATACAAATACAATAATGATATGTGTACATAAAATATCGACAAAAGTTTTTTGTAATGACATTCTCATGAATTTTTACCCCCTTGTAAAGAAAAAAAGTAATTACGTCATTCTCAACAACAATTACAAAGAATTTTCACCCTCATCCAAACATAAAATAATAGATATAACTTTATTCAAGTCATTATGTATACAAGTAATTACAAACTCTTTTTATCAATATCTCTGTATGTAGACAATACAGGAAGGCACTTGTGTGAATACGTACGAACTATTTACTAGGGTTTCTCATTTACCGGGGAACTTTTGTTGAGCCGAATCCCCGAAAATATTTTTTAAATAACAAATACTATGAAATTTAATTATTTATTTTCATACTTTAACACTAGAACAACGATGTTATCATTTTTTGTACCATTTGGACTTTGGAGTATTATATAATATTTTTAGACAAAGCTTGCTTTTAAAAAATTGTATTTAATAAGCATATTAACACTACCTCAATACAAAATTTTAAAGACATAGTCTTATGAATTAAACTTTAAAAACATTTTATACTACCTCAGCTAATGCCTTTAATAGTTATACATATTACATATTTTGGTTAAAAAATTCAAAAGGAACATCAACTTTAACCAAAAATACACAATAACGAGGTATAATCTTTTTGTTTACACATTAAGGCAAAATATCCATGAGGTAAAATGGGTTGAAGGGTAAAAGTTGCAGAGTATATTGTATAAGTTTGCCGGTACGTCATACTTTCTCTTCTATCTCGACATTAGAGACAGTGACAGTAGATAATTGAAATTAAGTTGTGCAACCTTTTAATAATAAGATAATAACTTTGCAAAGGGTAGAGTATATTATTAGAGTACTCAATCGATCACAATTACTCTAATAAGTTTCCACGTAGGATTAGACTATCTTGGAGTTTGTACTGTATATTTCTGTTCATGTACTTTTATAGTAATTTTTTGTCTCAGGAGTCAATAAATTTGATGAGATAGAAGTTCCTCTCCGTGATACCTATTACGATCAACCTGTAATTATACTGTAATGGTTTAGGGTAGATACGAGAAAAAGTTAGGGTTAGTACTTTACGGAAAGAGATGTTATCTCCTCCGATCTCATCCCCCAGTCCAGGGATCGACTCTGAGCCCCCCTTCCCCGGGATACTTCATAAATGACAAGCTCCCAACCTCCTCCACATTTTGAGACCTTTTTATTTACTTTCATGTTCTTCCAAAGTGCTAATTATCCGAAATCCTCAAAAAAGTCAACTCCTCCTTCTCCAATAATATATTTTTGGTATTGTCAAGTTATTTCTTATTTCTAAAAGGTTCTGATAGTTGAATTTTCTGTCTCCAATTTCGAGATAAAAAGAGAAATGATGACGTGCGGACAAATTTATACAATGTATCCAAGTTCTAAGGCGAAATAGTTTTAGGCAAAATTCCCTGAGGTAAAATATCTAGTGGCAAAATAGTTTAAAGCGAATTATTAAGCGTTCTCAGACATATCAAAATTCATTACCTCGATGTTTTGCAGCAAGTTTATACTCATATTGCAGTTATGTTTATAAATCAGAACAAACTCAAGCATAATTTTTTGTTGACCTGCATTGTTTATAAACTTAAGAGGGATTATTTTTTATATCAGCTGTCCAGGAAGGAAGGTGCTGTACAACCGTTGTTCTAGTGTTACGAATAAATAATGAATATTAATATACTCTTACCATAGAGATAAAATACATAGAGTGCTAACACTAATTAAAGCAAGGGTATTTTTTTTGAAGCCGAAAGTTAGTTGAGCAAAACAATGGAAAATAGAGCTATTTATACATCAAATACTCCAGATCTTGTATGGAATCATACTATTCTTCTTTAAAAACTGAAGGGTTTCAAAAAAATGAATATAACATAATCATATGGAATATACAGTTAGAATGGAACCTTAAAATATTTGAAGCGCCCTCTATATTGTTAAATTACTTATGTATTACTACTATAATTTGAATGTTTGGGCCAACCGCTTCTTCAAATTCTCACTCTATTTTATATATATATATATATGAGTCTTATATTCTCCATTATGATTTATTTCATTTTCACCAACATTAGTACGTACTGCAGGGCGTTGCTAGCTTTCATCAATTGGAAGGGGCTTAGCCCCAAAATTTATCCATAATATAAAAATATTTATTTCATATATACATATGATAAAAATTTGGAGGAGGGGGGAGGAGCCTTCGGAAATTTTTAGTGGGATTACTTTTGATATCAGCAGTCCGCAAAGGAAGGTACTGTACAAACATCGTTTCAGAGTTATGATTCAAGTGTAGAAGATAAGAAAGCTTGTGGAGGATGGAGAAAGCTACTAGGATCAGTTTAGAAGTTGTATACCGATATGTCTGTATGAGAGAAAAGATGAATTTCTGTCCCAATGACTTTTTGGCCTCCCCAGTCCCTTTGTCTGAATCCTTTGGACTCAATATGGTTTCATATTGAGTACAAAGCCTTTAGAGTCCACCATATCAACATTGCCAACCTCCAAGCCTCTGCAGAGTCCCATTGAAGGAGGATGTCCATGACTTAGGTTGCTAAAGTATGCATGGCCTTCCAACCTCGTCTGGAGGCCGTAATTGAAGCTGACGGAAAACAAATTAATAAATAACAATCTTCATAATGGGTAAATAAAAAAGTATTTTGAAGATTTTCCTGTACGACTTCATTCTGATCTGTTGATAAACCCCGGTAAAACGGGATTCCTCAAGAGAAACGCTACTGCATACTACATTGGTAGAAAAATACATGTAATAATGGCGATTGGAAAGTACGTTACCTATTTAACTACGTAATGGAAAGAATATAATTACCATTTTGTAATAATGATATAAGTAAAATTTGTCACTTTTTTCCAAAGCAAAATAATAATAATGGTTAACATGGAAGAAAACGAAAAAATTTCACTTTAAAATGATATATGTATGGTTGTATTGTAATCGAAAAATAATTGTTTGAAAACTTATATACATATCTATAACAAACGAAACAAAACCGGAAGTTTGAATTCTTTCATTACTCTGACTTAATTAATTTTAGGTAAGGGAGACCGGGAAATGTTGGGACATGCCCCTATTTCTCGAATATCAAAATGAAGTAATATTTTTCTAATAAAATAGTCTGCTTTGAATGTTTTTGTTGTAACAGAAGGTAAGTTCATAACTTGACGCGTCACCCTTTTATTTAGAAATTTTTCCATACTTTTTTTAACAAAAAGTATAGGAAGTTCTCTTTAAAAAATACAACGTGTCAAGTTATGAACACATCTTTACATCATTTGAATTAACTATAGATTATTTTGCATTCAATTGATATAATTTTATCGAAATTTAAAATCACTAATTGAAAAGACATTGGAGTGCATTCAGTACAAAGGGATTTATTGTAAAGAGTGTTTTTATGTGACGTGAACATGTTTGATGTTGACCATTTTGGGAGCCTAAACAACCAAGTTTTATACGAATACAAACACTTTTTTCATTAATATTAAGCTAAATAGTAAATTATTAGATGTCAAAACGGAGCCAACAAATATATAGGACTTCAACCTTACTTTCTATCAAGCATATTGCCTAGTTTTATTTTATATATGACCCTAAAATGTATTAAAATATGCTATTACATCGTTATACAATCTTATTTTCAAATTGTATATAAAAATTAACTATAAAAATAGAAGGAATAATATACTATTTTCGTTTCTAATCGATTTTTTTTTAAATGTACAAATTTAGCCATTTTTAGGGATTTTGAGTACATCTTAGTTTGATTATATTCAAATATGTGTATTTATTATTGATATACAGTAGTATTAATTGCAGACGTTAAGCCTTTTTTTATTCTTAGACTCATTTGATGAAGTTTCATCAAAAGTTATTCGAAATTTATTCATTTTATGTTGTAACTAGAATGGCACTCGTAATAGTGCCAACTTCCACCTTTGGTCATTTTTCTTAAATGAAATATCATTTCTTCTCTATGTTAAAGTAAAAAAGTACAATGTTGAACTATTTGAATTTTATAAAACTTTATACATATTATATTCATACTATAATATGTGTTATATATTTTTATGATTGAGTGCCACAAAGAAATGATTTCAGCTATGTATTTCAGTTCAAAAGTGATGGTCGATTATGCGCTTTTGACTTTTTGTGTGTCTTGGACCTTTAAACTTGACATTCGATTTTTTTTTATATTAAGCATCTTTATTAAACTTACATACTGACACCAATTTGACCTCTGCATCTCAATATGATCCAATGTTAATGTAGATTATTTATTTTTAATGGTTTGTGTTACCTTGACCTCTCAAATTTAATGGCAGCTTACTGTGACTATATATAATCTTTATATGAAGTTAATTCAAAATCGATTTGTAACTTTTGCCGACATCACCAACAGACAAACAGAGAGGCAACAACATGACCTCCACTTGACTTCGTTCGGTGAGGTAAAAATATCAACATTGAGCCCCTCCCCCACAAGATAGTATCTCTTTCAATTACCGAGTGGGCCATTAAAATCTGAACACTGAATTTTAAACTTCAACAAGATATAATTTATTAATTGACAATAGAATTTCAACAAAATTAATATAAATATAAAAATAAATGTGTGTCTGAGCTCTCCTATTAATTAATGTGCCACCCTTAGCGCCAATGATGACTTCCAAGCGCCGATGGAAGACCTGGCACCCACTGAGGATGTTGTCCTCTCTAACGGCGTCCCAGTACTGGCTGACAGTGGCTTTGAGGAACTCGGTATTTGGGTGAGGGATCCTGGAGGGCTTCCCCTCAAGATACACCTAGGGGGTTTGCATTAGGACTGCAGGTGGGCCAAAGGTGTCAAAAAAAAGTTCTAAAGAACTAAAAATACTAATTCAAAAGATTCTTGTAAAGGGGAGATGGGATTCTTTAATTGCTGGTATCAAAAGTGGGCTCACCACCTTCACAAAGCTCTTTCCACCCACTTTTTTGATAGCACTGTTGTGAAACTCTTGCATGATTCTCATGGACTTGAGCGGATTGGCCTGGGCTGTTTTCTTTAACTCCTCTGGGTACAGTTTGGCCTTTTTGTGAGAGCCCGTAATCCTTTCAAACGTTCGGACGGCCTATCCGGTGGTTTTAGAGACGCCCAACTGCTTTACGTGCGCAAATATAAATTTGTCGGTCACGTACAAGTGTCATTTTCTCGACTTTTACTTAAGCTGGATAGCTCAAGTTTTATTTTTTGTTTTTTTAACTAATTGTTTATGCTTTAATATATCAAAATGTGAATTAATTCCAATCACTCAACCTTAATTAATTATTGAATTAGTAAGTATTCAGATTTATATGGCACATCCGGTATGTTCGAATTTATGCCGTCAGAGAGAAGTGTCCTTTGTTTATTCTTCTTCATTAGTTCATATATATATATATTTACTCCTCACCATGTTCATTTTCAACCCAGCTGAAGAGAGTTGGGAGAGTGAATTTATTCGACCTATAATCCTGATCAGATATGTCAAATATGAGTATAAATAATTTGTGGAAAAAATATTGGCTGGTATAATCTCTAAATAGATTCAAGGAATAACAGACATAGGACTCTGAGTCAACACAGCTCCAATAACTGTACCGTAACCAAAAAGTGCTGCAATCTTTCCCCTCTTCCCTACATATACGATCTAGTTAAAATAAATTGAATTATAACAAAAATACTCAATATGCAAGGTAACTCAATACAAAACGACTATAAACCATACGTAGGATAAAATAATTAATTATTATGGATCGAAGACAGGCAGTTTGAATGGGCTAATGATGAGAGATTCCAGGTAGAAATGATTGTATACACAGATACCTACAATTCAATTCATATAATTATACAATTGTTAAATGAAGATAGATCATGAATATTGTATGAAAAGGTGAGAATAATATTCAAATGAAGTCATCATGATTTTTTTTTCTTTAAATAGGAGGTTTAAAAATATACTTTTTAATCAACATTAATATATGGATTATAGGAACTCAGTACGCATATAAGTTTTTGTTGAACCTAAGTAGATTTGTAGAAAATATGCCCTGAAACGCATGCGATATTTTTTGTAGTTGGAAATCTGAACAAATATTTTTATTTTCTATATCTGTTATCATTAGTGTTGTGTTAATCCTCATTTATTTGGTTTAGTCCATTCTAGTGTTAGGACTAGTCTATCAGTCCTGGGACCGGTCCTTAATACCGTCAGTCCTTCGGACTGTCATCAAGGACTGAACTTTATTGGTTTTTAGGAGTTATATTCAGGACTGAATTGGACCGGACCGAGAGTGAACTAGATGGGACTGCAGTTTTCAGTCCTAAATAAGTACTGACACAACACTAGTTATCAATATTCTTTCATTCTTGAAGAGAGAACATCTAAGTTGGTATAAAGTAATCGTTAGTAGATGTGCTCATGAAAGAAGGGGACTGAGGATTTGTGGAGGAGTTATCAGTAAGGATGTGAAAAAGGTCTAAATCTTTGTAAGTATAAATTATAAAGATAACTTTGATAGACGACATATCTGCTGACACGGATCACTAATCATGAAAATCCACTGTAGAATGGGTATGTTATAAAAAAGAAACCAAAAATCAATATGGTGACTAGGGAAGAAGTAGAAAAGGATATAGACATGGACATTTGCTATAATTACTATTATGTCGATCCCAAGTTCTACTCTGAGTCCAACAAGGACTTTCTATTATAACCCCGCAACAAATCCTCAGGGATACGCTCCGTCTTTTATGAACACACTCGACTGTTCAATGAGGGTTTGAATATAATTGAATCTATTTAGGAAAGGATGTTCACAACTCCGGAATTAAATTATAATGACAACTGCTAAGGAAAAATAATATTCTTTAGATTACCAATTCCAAAAAAACGGGTCAACTAAAAAATAAACCGGATTTTCATGACTGGGGATCACTACAAAACTATAGTGCTCTTTGCTTGCTAATACATTTGAATTATCAAAATAAGGATAAATCATTAATAAGGGCACTTATATCTTGCTGGTTACTACTCACTTATACTTTTTTTAAACGTATTTTCACGAGAATTTCGACAATTTTTCCATCCTTAGTTATAAGTGCAAGTCCTCGTCGACTCAGAGTATATCTAAGGATCGACATCGGATTAATTCCTGCCTATGTCCTTTTATATACGATTATGAAGAGGTATTTGTGTTTATATTCTTCCTCTCGTAGCTGTTTGCAGCAATGTTAATATAAATAATTTGGATAAGATTACATTTAACGTTATCATTATCATGCATTAAAATATTAGCTTAACCCGTGCAAGTTTGTTTTTTTTACTCGGGAATATGAAGTGTCTTTTTTAATCTCCAAAGGTGCTGTTATTACTCTTAAATTCTATAAGTATAGAGTAATCAATGGCGCGTAAAAGACAAAGAGTAACACAGAGAATTGGTTAATGAGTAATACGTGTACGTCCTCGTTGGACTCAGAATTGAAGTGAGGATTGACATCAGGGTCATTCCTGCCTATGTTTTTATAAGACACGGAGCAAGATTTGTGTTTATTTCATTCATCTTCTAACTGCTCGTAGCTAATCGAAAGAAATTTTATAACAGCAAAGCTTCTGTCATCCTAAACATTCTTCAAATTGTCATGATTTTTAAGTTTTTTTAGCATACCGCTAGTTCATATCTTTTACAACTCTAGTTATTATACATGAATTCCCAAAATATAGAACATTCATAAAAAGTTAATCAAATTCACAAATATGTATTCCAAAAATATTTTTAACTTGTATCGGTAATTTATCTTCTGTACTTTTCATCGTAATAATCTTACAGTGTCTTTACGAACATTGACTCTATAATTTCACGGTTTGTTGAAATAGGAAGAAAAACCTTTGTCATGCAACTTTATTGATAGGAAAAAAGATAAATAGGTTAGTTATTTCTATAATATAATTATGAAGTACAAGTAAATACATTTTGCAATGGGTGCATTACACTTTTTTTAAATCAAAAAGTAACTTTTTCGTTGGAACCCACTAAGAGTGTTTTAATCTGAGCTTGACGTAGAAGGGAAGTGGGGCTCGGAGGTAAGTTTATAAGAACTGCGGTCCAGGACTTTAGTGGAATAATCACCTATTTTTGTTACATTAGCTAAGGGCCTTTGAGGGTGATGAGTACAACCAATCCTGAGATGTGACTCATATTCCGAATTTACAACCTTAGAGTATCTATTTATCTTCGTTAATTTTACTGTGCAATTCAAATATACATTAGTATAGATTCGTGAACCTTTTAAGAATGTATAAAAATTCCCCATCGATAGGCACCTTGAATAAAAAAAATCATCAACATTAATTCCTATTACTGGGAAATGACCATTAGTGTGTTCGAAAAGTAATGGAATGTTATGAAAAATGAAAATTCTGTTGTTTCGTTGGTATTTTTTTAAGCATTTGGTTCGAAATTATTGGTATGAAAGCTTTAGAATTGAGGTCAGCTGTTCAGGTAGATTAAATAATTTTAATTTAAAATGAAAGCAAAAAAAAAGAGGTGTCCGTTCTAATCCGCATCGGTCAAACCAACACCATCATCATGATCATGACAATACTCTCAGTCAGCAACCAGACGGTCTAGAGGGTCAGAAAACGACTTTAAGCACGAGATAACATTGAAAACAAATCTCTAAGTGGTCATTCAACCAAACTAACTCCAAAAAAAATGCTTAAGAGGCCCTTGAAGTTCAACCAAAAATGAAAATTACTGAGTTGGCAAGGAAAAGAACATTTCCAACTTTACAGTTTCAAGAGCCGTAACAATTGTTGTTGATAAGTCTGTACAGGCTTCAGAAACAACCTTTACCTAGTCAAGTAAAAAAAAAAAAATACTAGTCTCCAGTCCTGTAAGTGCATTCTCAATTATCTTAAACATCATGGAAATAGGGTCGTTTTCTTCCGTGAGGAAAAAATCTTCAAAGTTAATCCTGTTATTTACAGGCAAAATTATATATATATAACCCTTGATAAATACAGGGAAAACGGGATCTATAGAGAGAAATTTAAAATTTGAACTTTGTTATAAACTTTGCAAGAAAAAAAACCCAGCTAATATCTCAATATCACTTATACAAGTTGAGTAATATCCATTTACTATATACCTACTGTAAAAACCTATAAAAATCCCTTTTTATACGTCATATCCTTGAGCAATATCCACCTTCACTTCAAATCTCCTTGAATTTTAAGGTATAAGTGATTAAACCTGTTTAAAAAATCTTATTAATATCATCCTAACTTAAAACTTTCTTTGTTAATAGTATTTTTGCGCGACTTTCTCTCGACAAGCATTCTATATTCAATGATAATGAGACAGTCAGTCAATCAGTATGACGTGGTTGGAGTGTATAGTATACAAACAAATGAATCATTCAATATCATGATGGTAATGAGAGACATAATTGCAGGGGTAGTACTTTCATATTGGAAAAAGTCAATATCCGGGATGTGAGTGGTGTATTATCATTTGTTGGAAATGATTGAAGGGATGATGATGCACTTCTTAAAAAGGGATATAAGGATAGATGGGAAAATTGTAGAAATCTTTAAGGCAGACATTTAAAAAAAGTATATGTTGGTAAACTGGAAGATAACAGTGCTTTTATTAATTATACTTCTTCATATTTTGAAAATTCAAACGTATTAGCAATTCAGAAGAACTAAAGCTGTAAAAAAAAGTGAAAAAACGTTCCCGTTAACATGAGTAGATTTCATGTCTTATTAATATATTCTTTGTCACTTTTTATGTGACATCGGATGACTGTCACTTTATCAATTTCCGTCATGTTGTATGTAGCTTTTCCTTTCCTTTGCATAATTTAACTTGTTAATTCAATTAAAAGGGTTGAATTCATGGAGATTACATCGTTAGTTATAGAGTAATATTCAAGTATACTCGGCGCCCTAGCAGACAAAATAGTTGTCTTGATGCCAACTAATATGAGCAAATATAGATTGTATGGTCCTTGTTTCACTATTTGGTTTATAGATTTAAGGAGCACTTTAGTTTACATAGTCATTTCCAGTGATGCGAATCGGTTGCATTTTGGACATGGCCATAGCACTAGCAATTTCATGGACCTTCATTCTTCTGACATCCATCACCATATCATGGATTATATAAATGATTTCTGGAGTAGTAACCTTAACAGGGTGTCCACAACTTTCAGCGTAACTTGTGCCCATATGGTCACTCCAAATATTTTGAAACCACTTATAAACTGTACTAATTGAAAGTGAAGAGTCCTCTTAATGTTTATGAAGCTTCTTTTTAGTCTCCTAATGCCTGTTCCTTTGATAAAGTAATGTTTAAACATCACACGAGAAAAATTTTGTCCATTATTTGAAAATCACTCCACTTCCTGGATTCAAATGAATGCCAAAGAGAAAGAAATCGACCGATCTGGCTGAAATGTTGCGTGTGTTCTTCAAGAGATGATACTACCTAAACATAACTTTGATACGCACGAGTAGTGCCATCTCTCGGAGTTTGCACGGACTTTTCGAACGACCCTCGTACATAAAGAACATATGAAAGAATAATCACAAATATGCTAAGCCCCCATCAATTAATCACTCCTTAGTCCTCGCTCATGAAATGTACCTCTATAGTTTTTTTACACCCTTTAATCCAAACGTATCATGCTGTAAGTATCAAGGTGACATTAATAGCCAACAATACTAGTACCAAGGTTGCTCTGACAAAAAAACAACCCCATATTAATGAATTTCATAATAAGAACCTCAATTATTTTTCAAGGTATGTAGATAATATCTTATTTCTGTGTTTTGAGTCCATGGACGACATTCTTGTAAGAGAAAAGATGTATTTTGAATATTTGTACAGACAACTTGACTTTACAAATATATATGTACCTACATCTTAAGAATTTCCGAAGAATTTTGTTAATAATATAATTTTATAAATGATTGTACTATAACATTTTCGCAAAAATGTGTATTATACCTGCCACCCCAACAACTTTTCCTCCATCTTTTACCATTTCAAATATGGTATTTCAATTTCAAATTAAAAGGTAAGGGAAGATTGGGAACAGTTGCAACATTTTTTGTTTCTGCTTTAAAATTGGTTTGTATTAGAAATTTGCCAGAACTTAACAGAACGGGATAAATTATGTCGGCTATTTTTGAAGTACATTTATAAATTGTACCATTCATTCAGATGTCAACAAATTGCACTAAAATGCAACCTGTAATTTTCCGTAGCCAGAAGCAATTCCAACAGTTGTTGAAGACGGGTGTAGTACTTTAAAAACTCCAAAATGTATCCTCAATAAGTGAGTTTTGCAAAATGTTAAAATTATATCAACTTGAAGCAGAGAATCAATCATTCAAATTATATTTGTTGTAATAACAAGGAAAATTAGCTGTATTATTAAAAAAATTATTACTCCAAAAAGTTTATTTATCTCTCCAAATCAGTTTTTGCCTACCCAATAACTAGAAGATAAGTTGACCAAATTTATTAATTTTTTAGTGTAGTTGTTATTGTCTCCGCCCTCCCCGGCCCAATATTTCATAATACAACCTCAGAATAGGACTACAACCCATTTATAACCATGGTACTACATACTATCCGTGTGTTATGTAGAAATGAAATTGGATACAACAAAGTATTACTACTAAATATTGAGAAGAATTGCAATTTTTGGTCATAAATTAGATTCCAGATTTTATTAAATTCTTATTTTGATATTTGATTTTAGCCTCGAATCAAAGTCAAATGGATAATGGTGAGTATATTTCTTTCTCTGTAATATTAATAGTGACTTCAACGTATAAAACAACTCTCAAAGTCTTTGTTCATTCATAATTAAGGACCCATCAACACAAAAACAAACTAGAATGAGTTTTCTCGAATATTATATGGAATGTATTTGCCTTCTTCAACTAATCATAATAGTTTCCATTTTTATGAATAAACTATTATCATTACTGACAAATATAACAAGGACCAGGCTGATAAGACTGCAATCTTTTTAGTAATTTTAGATCGATCCAACACTAATTTCAACCCATACCAGAAATGTGAATACTATAAAATTCAGTGTTGTCCAAAATATGTCTATGAAATATTGGGATGTTTTTTGTTGTTGTTTTTTTCCTTTTATAAAGCAAAAAAGTTAAATGAAAGTTTCTCATTTTTTCATTTTTCTTGATAAATCACATAATATACCTTTAAGTGACTGATTGACAACTTTTGAAATCTGTAATGGAAAGGTAATAAAACTACCATTGGAAAGTAAATCATAAACATCCCCAAAATAACTATTAATTGTTATATAATAAATATTGTACTTACAAGATATGGATATAATTTACATGAAAACCCACTTAACAAAAGACTCACCACAACCTTTAGCCGCTACAAACATACATAGGACTAACTACCCATATTTCTTCAAAAGACACCCATTAAATATCAACACAAAGAGCGTTATTTACAAAGACTCTAACATGAACAGATAAGCTATTCCATTTCTCGATCATACATAGACTACATATATATTACAATATACAGAAAAAAAGAAATAACAAAACAGGCATGTCAATCAAAAATAACAAATTCCTCTAAGAAAACTCTATGAATATATGTTTCATGGGCACATAAATAGTTTTCTTGAAGAAGTAACAGAAGCATCCCATGAAAATAGCTACCTAGAAGAGAACTGAAGACAAACTGTAATTATTAGAGCATACTATCCAAAGATCGAATTATTCTAAGAATATTCCCAACTTTTAACACATACATAATGATAATTATAACCAACTGAAAAAAATGAGAATTACGTCAGAGTACCATAGTTTTGAACATTAGTGATGAAGCAGTCACTATTTATCCGGAAAGGGAAAGATTCTTACCTTATATTTCAACGCTTTTTTAAGATTAATTATTCAACTACCAAGTCACTCTTAATTTATAAATATATAACTATGTATTCGAGCACCTTTAGAACCACCTTAAGGGCACTTATAGAACTGGTTGTTAAATTTTCTTTTAATATTATTTTTCCTATTAGGCAACAATAACAACCTTAAAAAAGGTGAGTCCGCGTACTCTTTTTTTAAAAGTTGCGCGGGTATTTTATTAACTACAGTTATATGTACGAACTGTACCCGTCGAAAGTGATAATTAATATATCCTTTCTTTGATTAATTACTGAATAAAATATATGTTCTTATCTTAATACAGGGAGTTATATATGATTTAAAAATTGATTGTAGTAATCAGGTAAATTCGTTGATGAACTAGATGTTAAAATCTTTAGACAGGTATAAAATCTACGTTAGGAATATTTTATCACATATTATAAGTTGTAACAGACAAAACTAAAGTTGTAAAAGAGAGGTATGTTATAGTTGTAGATACGCAGGATGTTTCCATAAATACGATTATTTAGATTAATAAGTAATAGCAATGGACATCCATGTTCTTCAGCTGTTTCCAATTTTCCTTCCTTCAAAGGAATTTCATGGGCTTGCACTTAAATTGTATATATTAATTATGATTAAGATATGCTTGGTGGAATAGATCCTTATCAAGTCATTGACTCCAGTGACAATTACTGTCTTTTTTTTTTCTTAAACATTATATTGTCCTGTTCACTGGTTATTTCTTCCCATGTTGCATTGTACGTTGTTGACTCTTTAGTTTTTAACTCTTATTAAATTAACAGTCCAGACACAAGATATAATATATATAGTTTGGTGTGTCAACATAAAAAGAATTCTGTATTCAAAAAAAGAAAAGGAAAAAATCCCAAATTATTATTTTACTTCATATGGGGTCAGTCACCACAAAAGCAACCTGGAATTATTCTTTTTTTACATAATTAAGTGTGAAGTATTTTTCACCGAATTATCGTTAATTTCTATCTTCAAATTATTCTTATTAGCCCTTTTGTGGACCTGCAAGGTCCATTCTCGGGCTTGCCATAATTTTTAATTTGATGTTCCGTACCGACTTCTGGGAAAAATACACATATTTTTACGTCATAGAGTATAACACAAGTACTAAAACACAAATAGTCAAAGAAGGCAATATCTCTTGGAAATTGTTATACTCTTTGACGTCACTATTAAAAAACCTGGTGGAAGTCAAACCTCAGTCGGAAAACCTTGGAATACAAAGCAAATAATTTACTTGCACATGTCTATGAAATATTGGGCTGTATGTACATATGAAGTAAAAATATTAATTGAGGTTTCCTTCTTGTATTGATTTTTATTAAAGATTATTTTATGTTGATGCACCTATACACAGACAGGTCAATATTTAATAAAAAATCCCATTGTATTTTCCATATATGAGGAAAATCATTCTAGCTTGCTTTTATGTTCAGGCGTAACATATATTGAAAAATTAGACTTATTAAAGGAACCAAACAGGTACACTAATCTAATTGAATAGTTGGGAGATAATAAACCAGTTTAGGACTTGCACTAATATACCATCCCCATAGAAGGGGAATAAATACAATCAAGGACCAAAAGGGGATAATTTAACATGTTTCTTTACATAAATTTAGTTTTCAATCAAAGTAAGCTGTTCATATTTTGATTTCCAAAAAAAGGACACTTGGCCGGATCAGTATCTCAGTTTGGGGATTTTTCTTATTGTATTGAAATCAATAAAATTCAAGAATAAAATATTAATTCATTTTTTTTTTTTTGTTTTGGGGGAAAAATATTATGGATTAGATTTTTAATTAAGTTTTTTTACATTTCTAATTTTACTTTTTAGTGAATTTTCAACTATTTGTCACACAAAATATTTGATATCTTATGAGTTTATAAAAAGTCTATGAAAACCAACGGTCCAAATGTTAAAAGAAGTTGGTCACTCTAAGTTATGGGGATTAGGATGATGGTCATAGTCCTATTTAGTTTCCTCAAAATATTATTATTTTGTTGATAAAATAAAATATTAGATATGTTGTGTACAAGTTGTAACTTGTACAGTGTGCAGCAACAAAACTTACTTTTTCCACATGGCAATAAAAAAAGTTTTATAAATCAGAAAAGTGTTTTTGTTTCATAATGATAGTTCATATTTAAGTTTTTGTTTTACAAAGTTTTGAAAGTCATATCAGATACCTATTGTGCATACACTGAATAAACGTAATTTCACTATTTAATACCTACTGATTTTTTCACTTTTTTTGTTTCTCTTTAAATAACTTTCCACTGAGAGGCTCTACTGGATTAGTTATTTGATACAAAAAGACGCAAAATTGAATTTAAAACATACATTTTATTGGAATTCTGGATGATTAGTTAAATAAACTATTAATTAATTATTGGTGATTTTGCAAAGATTTTAAAAATGTTTTTTTTTGTTTTTTTTTTTCAGAATAAATCCGGTTTAAAGTACACAATTTAGATCAATGGAACCAAAATAGAAAACTTGCATAACACTGGATATGATGGTAGCAATTCTGAGTTATGTGCGCTTAAGGCATTATGCAAATTTTAAAATATGAATTGAAAGAATCATTTTTTTGTATATTTGAAATTGAAGCAATTAACTGACTTGCATAAATTGTACTAATAAAAACTTAGGAGCTAAATTGTAACTAATTTAATTTCGTAAAATACTATGTAAAACAATTTTTTGGCAATATTTATTATATTTTCTACGTCTCATTCATTACATCCTTCATTTTAATTAACAACTATTCATTGATGCTATTATTTAATTATGATCAGTTAAATTAATTAAGAAATTGATGAGTATTTACAAGTAATGCATGTGTTGGGTTATACCATAGAGATTATATAGAGTAACATTGTTGTTGTTGTTGTAGATTTTTTTCGACTCAAGTGTGGGCCAGCTGTTGTTGAGGGATTTATGCTGTATATATATATACCTATTTTTTCTCTTTTGTTGGGTCAATAAGTCATACATAGATTTGAGTTATTTTTAATGAAAAGAAGAGCGTGAGGACAAGGCGAGAGCGAGAGATAGAGTAACACGGAATTAAGATCAATGTTCATATCAGCTACTTGTTATATAATTTTTTTGCTATAAAGAGTAGAACATTTTACTTTTAAAATAGCATTAGTGCATGGACGATATATTAATTATTAATTTAATTCATATATATTTATTTTATTAAGAATTTTTAAAACAATTTACACCAAAGATAGGGGACCATGGCATAGTATATGCATTAGTGTAAAATATCAAAAATATATCATACACAGTGATGCTGATCGTGTGTATATTGGGCATTCAAAAAAAAAACGAAAATCAGCATGGTATCTCTGACAATTTGAAGAATGTTTTGGAGCAGAACGGCGTAGCTTTCATGAAGTTCTATTAGACCAGCTACAATCATCTGTGACAAGGAAGGAGAAGGAAATAAACATTACATTACAGCAATATCAATCCTCAACTCTACTCTGAGTCCAACAAGGACATACAAATTATCTCTACAACCAATCCTCAAGGTACGTCTCCGTCCATTTAGAGAACATACCAATGTTCAATCCGGTTTAGCATATATCAAGAATACCTGTATTAGAAAATGAAGTTGAGGCTTCAGGAAATAAATGATGTTGTTAGAAACAAAGGAAAAAGAAAATTCACAATTCACGTTGCAAACTCCAAAATGACTGGTGAGCTGAAAAATGCAACCGATTAGCATCAATAATCATACTATCAGAAATTAATCCCAAAAATGACAAAAACCCTAATTAATAGATATATTCTTATCTTAAATGTTTTAATTTTACAAAGAATAATAATTTTTATATTTTATAAACATTAACTTTAAGTAGACCTCTTAACACCTTTGATTATCGCCACTGACAAAAAAAATGACTACATAGGTTGCGTGAATAAAGAATCTTCCCCCTCCTCTCTGAAATTAATTGCAGCACTCCTGTAATCTAACAACTAAATGTAACGAAACAACTCAAGGATTAATTCAAAATTTTCTGACGAAATTAACAGATAAATTTGTTAAATTTGGAAATTTCATGGTCTAATATTTGTAATAAAATATTCTTAAAACAACTATGTCTAACTTTTAGATTTACGTGTATAATTTAGGTTGGACAAAAAATTAATAAGAATATATTTGTATTTTTGGCAGGAATTTTTACAACTTCTATAAGTTTCATAAAAATAAAAAAATATGCGATGGGATGGGCAAATAATTGTAAAACTATTTTTTATTAAAAAAACAAAAACAATAAAAACATAAACAGGAGACATAATGAAAATGTATCACTGATTAAATAAGATTTAAAATATTGTTTATTAAATTTATAATGAATTAGAAAATCTTTATAAATACAACTTGAGTATAAAAACGGATTTTTATTATTACACCTTTTTTTTCATTTATTTGGCTGCATGGATTTATAGGTCTATAGATTTTAACATTTGTGTCAATCCAAAATAAATCTTGAACAAAATCAAATTGGAAAATAAAAATTTCCAAATTATTTCTTAACTACAAAAACAAAATGGCGTAATATTCTTGGACATATTTTGGTTATTTATTTGCTTTATATTCAAATTTATATACCCAGTGAGTAAGTTTGAGTCTATAACAGCGGTGTTCAAACTGTGGTACGTAGAAGAACGTTATAAATAGGTTAAACCTCCGAATTTAGTTTGGTCAAAATGGCAGTACCTGGAAATCTTGATATTTTCCAAGGTGGAACACACTGTAAAAACTTTGAGAACTACTGGTCTAGAGCATTAATCTGATTCCTTTTTTTCTTTCATTATTGTGTCTGATAATTTTATTTACGGACATTACGAGTAATTAATCAGAATACATAATTTATTAATAGAAATGAAATTAAATTTATATTTCTAACATTACAAAATGTCCTTTTTTACAAAAATCATCCTAGTTTGCTTTTGTGCTATGCTTTTGGCGCGAATATTCGTCTGATTAATGGATTTAAAACTAAAAAAAATCTTTTAATCAGTTGGGATCAAAGGGGAATAAAGCCTGTTATTATTATTTAAAAAATATTCATTTAACTATATATTTTTGAGTATTATTATTAGCCATATAATTTTCTCTTTTATACAGAAATCCCAAAAGTTATTTATGATCATTTCAAGTTATCAGTGGCAGCCTGTTAAATATTAACGCATCTATACAATAGATTCAAAAAATTTGCGACCCGGAACATTTTTTATTTACAAAAAATAGGATTTCGTTTGTCAGCAATATAGCAGCTCTATAACTTTAAAAAAACTTTTCAAAGACTTGAAAGAAAGCTATTTGGTGTAAATGATTGTGGGGCTCTTGGAGGCTTCGTTTCAAACATTGGCTAGTTATGTCATCCCCTTTCTATAAAAACTTAAATAAAATCAAACTAATTGATACTAAAATCCTATTTTTCTTCTAGTCCAAGACTGTCCCGGATTACTAATGGCATTTATAAGTTGGTTGGTAAATAACTTAATCCTTTGGAAAAGTTTGGGTGAAAGGAAAGCTTTGTTTTGCTTACGGTTAAGCTCAACTATCGAACTACGGTATTGTCCTCAATCCTGCTTATGATCGGAGATTATGGATAGTTTTTTTATGTACTATCTACAACTAATCAAATTTTCATTTATATAAAGTCAAATCCGGATATAAGAAATTCCGATATATTAAAAATACTCTTTTAGTTAACGTTTTACAGAGACTAATTTTTTAATTCAAAAAATACTTGGCAGAGAAGAAACATGGAGTAAAAATCCACATAAAGTCAACTTTTTCTTCCCTTTTTTGTTATTAACTTTATAAAAATTCGAGAGAATGAAGAATTTCCATTATGATTTTTTCCTTGTTTTTAGGTACAAATCGTTTCTGGGGCCAAAATTATGTGTAGTATATTTCTTTTTAAATTCATTTGACATTGCTTTTCGATCAATACGGAATCATATCATGAGTGTCCCCTCAAAAACACTTTTGCTGACATATAAGCTGAAAATCTTCAATGATCTGTTAAAAATAGGATCTTACCAAACACCGGTTGCTTCGAAATAGGGAGTTTTAAAATTATTTATTTACATAAGTATCCAAAAATTTGTTTTTTTATATACTTCGGATATTAAAAAAAAACGGATATAGTCTACTTTTTATCGGAGAAATATAATTTTTTTTAAATTCTGATTTGACTGTAGTTTGAACGTTATTCAATCGTGTGTTTTTAAGGATTTTGTTCACGATGTTCAAATGTAAATACATTTTAGAAGTGTTAAAATAATTAACAATTATTTGTTAATAAATAATTTACATAGATGATGAAGGAAAAATATGATACACACAGGATATTAGGAGGATATTTCAGTCTTTGGGGTGGTTCGACACCCCAGGGAAATAACAAAATGTTAATAAAAATTATTAAGCTCTTTTAATATTCATATATATATATACAGCATAATTAATTATACTGTATATAAAATGCATAATAATAAATTGAACCTTTCATAGCAAAAGTATTTTTATGAGGATTCCTTCAAAATAACTTCTGTTATTATGCTTAACTTCAACTTCATGCCTCATTTAAGGCATCGTAAAAGAGTCATATTTCTATTCTTATTTTTTTTTATTTTTTGTTAAAACCTCATTCATATATATTTGTATGAACTATATAGGAACTACATAATATTATATAGTTACGGATATATTATAATTAATTCATACACCTGAAATCCGCTATTTCAATATACGATTTTATAAAGAAGCAGACCCGTGAAACATGCATTAGAATGGCGTAAACAATTGCAAAACGTGAAACTCTTGCAATATTATACCTATATATGTATATATATTATTTACTTCAATTACTTATACCTAAAAGTTTAATTTGTTTTGTAATGAGGTTATTTAAGTAAATCCCATGACCTTTTCTGTTGTAATTAAAATCAATGAATTAAAGGCATGTCATGCTACTTTTTCAATTTCTCAATGGCAACCTACATATGTACATACCTTGGTAGGTTATGATATAGGTCTATTATGTTTCTAGATAGTACTTTGAAAATGATCTTAAATCTCTGGGGGGAACTGCAGATTGTAAAGTCCTCTATATCACAAGTTGATTAAGAGTCAAGGATGTAACATAAAGTAGTAACAATATGTCCCAGCGAATCGTGATTGAAACTTTGGAAAGGTTTCATTGACATACTAAATATTTCACCGATTTTTTTTTCGAACTATCAAGTGGTAAAGCTACAAAAACGAACTATTCTTGTTAAACAAATGTATTTATCAGTCCAAGGGAAACTGAGATGGAAGCCAAAAGAAAACATGTGACTGCGCTTTTTGACACGCGAATAAGCTATGATGAGATCTCCTGCATCTTTCTCCGCTCCAAGGGTCTCAGTATCAAGATTAAATAGCTAAAAGATGACAGCAAGGCCAAAATAACTTAAAAATGCAGTGAAGACAATTTGGCGAATTTCTGGGCCTGGTCAATGTGTCCTCCGTCCTCATCAAACTGCAACCCCTTTGACTATGGGATCTGGAGTAACATCGAGAAGAATACCTTTGCCACCTCCCATGCGAATGTTGATGCCCTAACAGGGCGTACGCAGGATTATAATTGGAAGGAGGCTTGGTTTTTTGAAAATTTTGAAGAAAAAAAATGTACTCCTAATTTTAGCAGTAATTCATTTTCTCACCCTAAAATCATACACTATACAGCTGATATATACAAGGGTACCATATCTCTTGCTCCCACGTTTTCCTCGCGCTCCCTTGTAATCCCAACTCCGCCAATTAGAGTGGAACCGATTTAAAGTCCTATATACTAAGGACAGATAAAATCTACAAGTGAACAACATTTTAATTTTCTAAAATGTATGTAATAATAGCAAAACAATAAGACAGCTAAAGAAATCCCTAATTTTAGAATAAATGAGCTTTCTCCGGTTCTGACTCAATTTCTTATTTAAATTTTAATTAAGTTTTAATAAGCAAAAGAGCGTAATTCTAAACACAATATCGCTCATAGTTTTGAGTGCCGCACTCTAAAACTTTATATAAGAGATTCGATAAATAGTGTTTGACAATATAACTTAGTTTTTTTTAAAGCTATATCTGATGTTACATATTCAAGACGGTTTAAATGTGTTTGTGGGGTCCGTGGGAGAGGTAGTTTTATTTGAAATTGAATTTTTTCGATAAAGGAATTCTCCTTTAAAGATTTGAGAGCTTTTTGATATCACTTGTCACACCAGATTCTCTATGATTTTGTTATTTAAGTGTTTCATTATTTTAACTCTTTTTTCTTTTTTTCCCCCCTTTTTTTTGTAATTTGAGATGGTAATAGTTGATCTAAAATGAGAGCATTAATTAGTAATGCTCTGGAAGTAGACAAATTAATAGCTGACAAGAAATACGTTTTGTTATAAGTGAAAAAAACGCCGGGATTAAGCAAGCTTATTTTACAGTACTATTAGTAATCTCTTCCCCTAGGAAACCATTTTGATCAGTGCTTTTTAAGCAAGAGGTAAATATTTCTCTATTTACTTTGATTACAACAAACCCTTATTGAGAAACTGACTCTACATAATATTGATTTAACCTTGATGTACTTAAAATAAATGGATAGTATTTTCTCTTATATTTTCCACTTCATCAATTAATTACCCAAAATTTACACCTACATGACAAGACCACCATTAAAGTTATCTATTATAATTTGAAATTAATTACTTAATTATAATTGTTACAAATAAGGAATTTTATCGGGAAAAAGTATATATCAAGGAAAACGTTTCATTTCTAAAAATCCAAAATTCCATTTTGAACCAATGGTAAATATCAGAACTGTTGATTCAAGTTTTTGCTTCATTCCAATGAGTTTTTCTTTAAAGATCGATTCAAAAAAGAACTTTATCCTAGAAATAGTGTGATGCCCTTATCTATCAAATTGAGAACAATATAGTGTTCCTGAAGGGGGTCTTTTTAAAAATTAAAGTTAATATGCTCAGCTATCAAATGAAATATTTTTACAATTTCAGGACGTATTATTTTTGGAGCTATGAGCCTCTGAATAAAAAACCCCCATTTTCAACTTTCAACAAAGATTATTTGAGTTTTAAACAGGATAAAGGCATATTAAATATTTATACCTATCTTTAACGCCAAGCGCTTAAAAAAAGCTTTGAATCTTGAAAATACAAACAACAAATGATGGTTTTTAAGAAAAATGTGTAATATGGAATTAGAGGATCAAACACTATGACATTCAGTGTATTTATCCAAGTTGTAGAAACTACCGGATGATCCATTGAAATATGAACACTTACTTGATTAAATGAAGTTAATTGATATTTTGATATATGACAGTATAAAGAATTAGTAAAAAACAAAACAAATCTGAGCTTACGTACAAGTGGGGAAAATGACACAAAGCAGTTGGGCGTCTCCAATACCACTGTTTACCCCGTCAACAAGTCCGAAACGTTGGAGAGAAAGAAGGACTCTGTCAAAAATGCAAACTGAGCCCGAATAAATTAAATAAAACGGCCAAAGCCAGTCCCCTCAAGTTCATGAGGCCCATGCAAGAGATTCCTGGGTTTCACACCAGACTACCTATATTAATAATCTGAAAACTCATACAGATTATATCTTAAATGAGATTTTATTGCTTATAACAGCTAAATAGAGTTACAGTTAATAGAGTTTTACATCCATTGTATATATATGGCCTAAGTTCAACTTCATTTGTGACTTTATGTAAAGCATCTGCATAAATTATTAACTGTATTTATCCTTTTCTAAACATAAGGTCATTTAAAAAAAAAAAAGGATTTTTATTTAAAATATTATATTTCCTACAAAAACATTAAAACACAGTAGTCTGGTAAAAAAAAAAGTTAACCAAAAAACATAAATGTCATCTCGACACATAAAAAAATGAAAGCCATATTTTTTATTTTAAATATTTCATTTTATTTTATATAACAAAGCTAAATTCGAAATTGAATTGAATCAAATTTATATTTATAGTGCACATTTATATATGTTCTAGATACCACTCACGGTAACACTGACCCTAGCTACAGATCCGGAACTATCAAATATATCATATTATTGTTTTTAGAACTAACCATTATTTTTATTATTTTTAACTGAAAGAATATCCCAATTCTAATCTATTTGCAATCGTAATATTTCATTGATGTATTATTATTTCGGTAAATTAAAAATTATCAGCTATATATTGAAATTTCTGGAATACAATAAAATATCAAGGAATAAAAGTTATAGTCTAGGACAGTGGTCTAAAAAAATAGGTCCATGAAATATATATTTAGTTAATAAGTTACCTTAAATGACAAAGTTTTCAAAATTAAGGGATGCCTAAGATTATATTTATTAGACACAGAGTTACCTCACTAAAACAAAAATTATATTGTATTTTGTTACCAGCTATCGATATTTCAGTATTCCGAACATTTTTTCGTTAAAATAGTATTAGCTTGTGTTGATCTGTTACCAATTATCAACAATTCCATGGTTAGAAAGAATGGGCTAATAACCAATTAGTTTTTTCGTATCAAAAATGATTTTTGAGAATTTCAGATTTAAATTTTTTTTGAGTATTTTCAACCCTTTTATAGGTTTGAGCCAACTTTTGAGTATAAAAAGATCAATAATTCACATAAAAGTTAGTTTTCTTTTGACAAAATTTTATGCTGATTTAAAATAAGATCTGATATTTTATATAAGATCATACAATCCTGCGAAAATGGAATTAAAAGCTTTAAAAAAATATTTTTTTTGAAAAGAAATAACGCTTTGGGATTCCAACTGTTTTTACGACAAATAAATTATGTGAAGGGTTTAATTGTTTTATTTAAAAAGTGCATTTGTATTAATTAAGCTGCAATATTGATCATATGTTCTTCGTTTCGCTACTTTGGTTTACAGCCTTGTAAATACATTTAATAGACTCATGGTAATACTGAATTAAGACCCTTGTTGACATCAGCTGCCTCTTATATGATTTGTGGAGGGATGGGGGGGTTGGAGAAAATGAATTACAGCTATATGAGGAGAACCTTCAACATCTAAAATGGCATTAATGTATAGAAAATATTCTAGTTATTTTCAAATATATAGATTTTGTTTTAAATACACCTAAGGTAAGCGATAATTCTTTCTAACACCATAACGATCTAATTAAGATTGAATAAATAAAGATAAAAGAGCACTCGCACCAACCGGGTTTTTTTTTTTTTGTTTTTGTTTTTTATTATCTTGAAACTGCGTTTTTCTCGTCAAAATCCCATCCACATGTACAACTAACTCTTAGGGTGGAAATACTGTCTAAATTGCACTGAGCGTAAAATCCACGCCTGAGAGAATGTTATAAAAATATGGTAATTGTGAGAGACATATTTTTATGACAAAGATCAGTATAAGCTAGCCAATGCGTTATAATTTTGAAAATAAGGAGAAATCTTCCATATTGATCAAACAAAGTTGGTCTATTTCTTAGATTGTCGGGGAAGTACACATCTTTAACAACTAGCGTGTGTACTGTGTACTTATACCTAAGCTTTAAACCAAGAAGCTAAACGTTACCGTTAGCTTGAGGAGATATAATCCTTCATATTTTTTGTAAGATATCGCTTTTTCTATGACGTCACTGAGTTATTTATCTTACTTCGTCAACATTTTTAACAAGAAATGTTTTTTTCCACTAACATGACCAAGGCCAAATAGTATCTAAAGCCTGATGCTCTTTCAACTATAACTTCTGAGTTTATACAGGAACCTACACATAGCTATTTTTTGTACCATCAGGATCAGATCCTATGTGACGTAGTGGTAATTCATTGGTATGAAGTTCACACACTATTCGATCAAACTATGGATCAAAAGTGTCTTTATTAGTTGCACTCTGAGCCTGTTCTAATATATTTGCTATCAAACTCTAATCAAGATCATAGACAATTCAATGAAGAAAAAAAATATGAGAAATAATGATGTAAAGTGATTCACAAGATATCATTGTATGACAATACTGTTCACCAAAACCTAAATTGGAATTCTACTTCAATCATTAATATCCAGGATTAAAACAGCGCCACTTTATCAAGGTAGTAATTCATCAAAGTCAACTGATTATTTTTAGCTAAAAAAATTATTAATAATAAATGAAAGATATCAAACTTATAGAATATAAAAATAAAAATAGTAAAATAAAAATAAATCAAACCCAGAAATTAAGGAAGAATAAAAAAAAGGTCGTATTTTTAAGAGTTTAATATACAGTTTTTGTAATTCAAAATTATAAATTGGTAAAATAGGGTGTCTTATTTGCCATAAATGAACAACGAAAGTATATTTGACAGTAATGTGTTATACACTTTGGATCAAAAAATGAGATTTTAGTAATTAAAATGAAGAGAAACATAAAAATATACGCGCGTAATATGCGGTACCAAAAGAAAATATTTATTTATTGTTAGCATCTTTGGAACTAAAATACTCAAACCATAATACCAAGTTAGAAAGGGATTGTTGGAATATTGTTGCAAAATATTTGTTTCACCACTTGGTTTAAAGCTTGAGTTATACCTAAAGTTGATATTTTTATATATAAAAAAAGTGCAATGAGAAGGTGGGAGCGAGACATAATACTCTAAATTAAGAACTTTGTTAATAACAGCTGCCTCCCTTATAATAATAATGAATTTAAGAAGTTCAACTTCCAGCAAATGAAATATTGTGGATGGTTCTTTAGTAAGCATTGAACAAAAAAACTCCAAACGACAATCATGGAATATAAATTTACACCTGTCAACTAATTATAATCTTAGTTGACGAAACAATTTTTGATACTCTTGTGGTTATATGGTTTTTCTCTCGTTGTATATATTTATATTATCCATTTTCTTATATATTATGTAAGAAATTAGTATTGACAGAAAATAAATATAATGATATTTGAGCCTTTTTTGCGTATGAATTCAGAAATATATTGTTGCTACATAGCAAACTATATGCAAGTAGAAAGCTTTGTAAATGTAAAGCTACGACTAGTAATGAAAATCATGTGTATTTTTGGGTATATTAAAAAAACGAAAATCAACAGGTTAACCCTGAAAATTTGAAGAATGTTTTAGAGGCAAGCTGCATAGCTTTAATTTTGTTTAATTAGATCAGCTACAATCAGGTGTGACGAGAGAGGAAGGAGAGAAGGAAATAAACAAGGACATGGGCAAGAATTACTTCGATCTTCAATTCTGATCTGAGTCCAACAAGAACTTACAATTATAACTTTGCAACAAATTATCAATGTTACTCTCCGTCGTTTATGAGTACACATGAATGTTCAATCAGGTTTTGAATATAATTGAATGTAGTTGAAAAAGAAATTTACTAATCAGGAGTTAAATAGACAACAGCTGAAGAAAAGAATGATTTCTTCAGATTAAATATTCTAACAAAAAGGGTTAAAAAATATATCAAATTTCCCTCACTATCTACGACCAATCATGTTTAAAGACAGGGATCGACAGACACGCTAGCCAGTGGCTAATAAAAAACCAGTCGGGCAAGTGCAGGGTGGCTTGTATCTATCCCGTTTGGATACTCAATGCCGTACCTTAAATACCACATAAACAGAGGCAGTTTTGGATTCAAATCATGAGTATTACCTTGTTTCAACATCTCATCCATTTTTGAAAATAAATATTAGGAGGGATTTTTAAGTAAAATATATTTTAAAAAGACAAATTTTGCAATATTTCACTTCCTGTGTAGTTGGGGAATGTTTTTTAACAAAACTGATATTTCTAAGTGCAGAACATAATTCCAATACCAGAACTAACTGATTTATTTTACATATTCCATAAAGCCCTTTCTGACTTTGTTTCTGATTTGACCAAATAAAATTGTATAGGGGTTTCCTTTCGAATCTAATCCAATTAAAAATCTCTGTATATGTATCAAGTACATATGTAGTTTATATTTTTTGGTATTCTGGCCCAGTAATTTCATAGAACTAGCAAAAAAATTAAAAAATGACTGTTGGCTTGTGCCTAATTTTGATGACCATTGAGCCCTGTTTAAAGAGTGTTTTTACAGCTATATTACAGCGAAATTTAGCTTATGTTGATTCTTATTAGTACAAACTAATATTATTTTCTATATTCGGTATTCAACTCTTAGGTTATATGGGATGTCTGCAGGGGGTGGGCTGGAAGGGATGTAGCCCCGTTCCAAAAATTAAAAAAAAAAAAAAAATTAAAAATAATTTAACCTAAACCCTAACCCCCCCCCAAAAAAAAAAAAAAAAAAAAAATATATATATCTAATCCTGCGGACAACCCCGCTAATGGTAAATAATAGTTTTTTATCGACATTTTAACACAAGACAATTAGTAGCTATCAATAAACTTCCTTTCAAAAGCTGGGAATTCTTTAGTTAACTATTTATATGGTAGTGTTGAGCATCATATTCAATGCCATTAAGATGATAGGCAGAGTTTTCAGGAGCACTCCCCCTGATCCCTCAATATTTATTATATGATCATGGATATTTTATACAAATTTAGTATGTAAATAAATAAACACACAAATTGCCCCCTTCACCCAAGAACAAGTATCAAACTCCGCCTATGATTGAAAATTTCGTCAATTTAAAAATTGATGGAATCCATCAATCAAAATCATAGCTTAAGTTACAATAAATAACTTAATACTGAGAGATGATGAATTTAGAAACATGATATTTACAGTAAATTCTTATGAACATTCATCCACTTTTCAATAAGTACAGCAGAAATTATATATACTTTACATTATTTCTTTATGATACGATACACTCAAACTCTATCAACAAACATAATATACGACTAGACATTTAACTCTTCTCATTTTACGTAGAAGTTTGATAAGAGTCGTGTGGTGATAATATAAGTCTGTTGATCACCAATGAAATATTATATAGAGTACAAAATATATAGACACGAAGGAGACCAGTCCCCATCCTTAGATCATACAAAATTGTTGGCGCCTCGGCATCTGTGATATTTTACAGACTCCTATATATAAGCTTATATCTCTATTAACAAAGCAATGTTTGTCTGACTTCATGAATAAATTAAAATGATTCACCGGGTAAGTCATTGAAATATTTTGATCTATGAAATAATAATGTATTCGTATTAATGAAATATTACAGGCGTATGCATATAGCATCGAGAAAGATTATCTATGGTATATAGCAGAGGTCGACAACCCCCGGCCGGGGGTCATATCGGCCAGTGAGTGAATTTTGACCGGCCCGCCATCTCATCATGAACAATTATCTAAATATAGGTATACTACTCCACCATGACTCTACAGCAATTGCTGTTTGGCCCCTACTCTCCAAAAGGTTGCCGACCCCTGGTATATAGCACCAAACGTGTATACAGGGTGCGACGTATATAGTTCTACATTATGTAAATTGTTTGTGTTGACGAGGTTGAAGAGACACAAACTATTCAATAACGGAATCCATGACGACCGAGAGAAATGAGGAGAGAAGAGACGTGGAGGAATAAGGCAACGATGTAATTTAATAGGAACACGTATATATTCTTATTAATACACAATCATTACTACTCTGACAAACATACACAATTCACGGCTATTTATAAGAAGAATAATGAGGGTAGTACTTTATACATATATTAAATAATAAGAATAGCTAAAAGATGAGAAGGTAGGACAGGAGTCAGGAATACTCGGAATACAATCATATACAAATTTTTGATATAAGAAATAATAATGTGGTAGGACTAACTTTTTTTTCGGCGCTCATGCCGTTGTTCATATAAGGATACCGCCCCTGGCTGTATGCAGTGCCGTATGTCAGGAAGATTTTTCGGTCCGCTTTACAAGGGTGAACGGTTGATTTTCAGTGGTGAACGTGGGATATTTAAACAGGGCAAATGCTACAGCATAGATTAAATCTTGCAAGAATATCGTCCAATGGACTGTCTGACCATTATTTTCTTCAGGCAAACATTTGGAAAAATAAAATGAAAAGGAAAAACTCTAGACGGAAAGTCAATGCCGACCTATTCATAAAGGAAGGAGTATAATGGAGTATAAAATGCACGGTGCAAGAATGAGAGAAATTTTTTGAACTATACAATTAAGTCAAACAATTTAAACCTCCTTAAATATTTTTAAAATAATAACGGATGAAGATAATGAACGAGATTATAATATACCATGAAACGGTTACATCGACAGAAAATAAATTATGTTCACAAGTCTTGATGTTCTTAACTCGCATGTATACGTGGTGATGTGTTTGAAAAAATGAAGAAAAAAATGCATGTGTTCTTTATCATGATTAGAAGAAGAAGTTTTTCCTCTCTTTCCTTGACGCAAAGGTGTCAATCAAACTGTCCATGTCTTCATGGAGCACCTTGTCCACCATCATCCTGTCCATGTTCAAGAGGGTGATGGAGGAGAGCCTCTCCTGGTCCATGGTGGCCCTCAAGTGGTTCTTGAGCCTTCTGAGACAGGAGAATGACCGCTCCGCCTCACAGCTGCTGATGGGCATTGAAGCCAGGATAACGATCACCTTGTATAGCTCCGGCATCAGGCGGAACACTCCCGAGCTTATTAACTCCGCAGCAATTTGTGACGAAACCATGTCTTCTGTGTCAATATCTGCCTAGAAAAACATAAATTTTAAACATATAATGCAAAATGAAACATTATAATATTAACCTTGAATTGCTGGAAGATTGCATGGTCTGACTGGGCTGCTCGAGTTCAAGTCTGTAGTGCCTGGCGACACGCTCAATGACACAGGTCTCCACTTCACTGTCATTGACGATTGCAATGAGATCCATTGTGATGTTTGTATCGTCGGAGGCAAATCTGCACTCAAGCTCTAATACAATCTTATTGATTGCAACATCGAAATGTGTTTCACGGAAGTAGGATTCAGTTGTTTTAAATTTTTTAAATGAACTATAATTTGTTGGAAAATGTATTCCATGTTCAATTTTGAGAAAAATTATCTAGCTTCCTTTTGGGTGGACGTGCTACAAATATGTAATTTTATTATAATGACTCAGTACTATTATGAGTTGGTCATAAGTTACATATATGTAATAGATTTTAATAATTAATTATGACTTAATTCATCTATATTTACATACCTATATGATTGGTGGACGGTTGAGTAAGGTTTTGTTTTTTTGGTCCGCTGAAGCGGACAAAGTGCAATACTGACGTACGGCCCTGGCTGTATGTATATTAAGCCGTAGGAAAATTAATTTAAATTTTCTCCTTTCCTTCAATATTATTTTATGTCGACTCACTACATCTTTAAAATAACACATTACTGTGTTGCATATATCCTTATTATTATTGGTATAAACTGGTTCATGTTAATCATCCAAGTTCTTTCTTACATTGTCACTAATTGTGATTGTAAAGTACAAGATGGGCTACCTCGAGAATCTCTGTATTCGATGGAATGAATATGAGTCTAACTTCATACAAAGATTATCTGAGCTATTACGCAATCAAGAACTATCAAAAATCAGTCTATCCCTTTCCATCCACATCCTGTGATCTACCTCAAAAATATCAATTTTGACTATCTGGAACTCATTTTATCTTTTTTATGTTATGGAGAAATGAGAGTGGCCTCAAATGTAATCAATGATTTGATTGGTGCTGCAGAAGTATTTCAAATCAAGGGGTTTTTCAACAATACTAATTCTAGCGATACTACTAACGAAGAAAACACGGTTGAATTTATTCGTTATATTCCATTATTTTATTTCAGAATACCACCAAGTCTTGAAATCTGAGATAAAAAACATTTTAAGACAAGTATAAATAAAAGATTCGAATGTAAAAAATGTAAATATACTACTCCCTATCATACCGATATTGAGGGTTATATAGTCCAGGAACATGATTATAAAGGGCTTTCGCTGTTAAGTATCCAACAGAAATTTCAAACAAGAAGGACACTCAGTATACACCAAGCTCATAAGCGGGAAAGTGTAGTTATTATGAATTCATAATTGTATAATTATAGCAGAAATTAAATCAATTTATGTTTATGAGGCTAAATCCTTTTAACATAAAGAAACGATGTATCTTTATATATATTTTTTTCATCTGTGAACTCATTGATTATATTTTTCTCAATATGTAAAATGTTTATATTTGCAGGACAATAAAAATTTACAATTTGAAAATAGAATAGATGCACTTATGTATTTATGCATAATCACGAATTTGTAGGGAGGTAGATGTACTAAATTTATTGTATCTTTGGAATTTTCTTCTTGATTGAATGATCCCTAATAAAATATTAAAACATCCATGTATGAAATTAAAATTTTACGCGTATATGTATTTATTTTTTACTATCAAAATTTTTTCAAGCCTTTAAAAAGTGTACAAGTACAAATTTTTATATATTTGAACTACTAAATAAGTACTTCCAAAATAAGTGGTAAAAGTATAGTTTATTAAATTAGGAAATACTCCAGTTTAGCAGTGGGATTTCCTAATAATAAATCACCTATTCATAACACTAGGGGAAATAAATTTTGTACAATTGAATTGAAACCAATAATAGAATTTATATTTGAGGACAAAATCCAAAACTGATCTCGCTTTTTCTCTCAGTCGTCTGAATTCTCAAATCATCACTTTCTCTTTCTAATTATTCTTCCTTTTTTTATCTCTCTCTCTCTTTCTATATCAAGAACTTTTTTCCCTAGACTCAACTAGATATTAATCCTACAGCAACCTAATATATAAAAATACAATACATAAATAAATCACCATGATAATTATTAACATGATAATCTGCAGGCCTCCCCTGGTATAGGTATTCTCAGGCATTTTGTAGGAAAATATATTCAATTTAAAAAAAAACTTTTTTTGAAAAAAGTCACATTTCTTTTAAACATTATATTATGATTATTGGTCCAAATTATCAACGGTTTCTACTACTGCAGACAAAATCGGTCTTTCTAAACGTACAGTTGTAGATTGCTATAATTTTTGCGTGAAATTTATAAAAAATATTTTGAAAACTATCCTGTAAGATTAGGTAGGCCTGAGCGCGTTGTTGAGATGGACGAGTCCAAGTTCGAAAAGACGAAGAATCATAGAGGTACGCACCAAATAGGGTACTGGTTTTTTTTTTTTTTTTTGTGGGGGCGTAGAGAAAGAGGTGATGGTAGATTTTAGTAAACGTCCTAGAAACATTTTATGAGTGAAAATTACATAATATTTTTGTTCATTATTACATAAAATAGTTTTTATTTAATCGACATTATGGCGCCTAAAGATTATGACCTGGTCGACTACTTTTTTTCATACCAATTTGCTGAAATAATTATTTTGCATGTATAGAGCGTTTTCACTGACGTCATTAATTCCATCATAATTGAAGAAGACTCTTTAGAGCTCAAAATTGATTTTTTTTACAACAAAAAATCGACATATTTCCAATAAATCTTGACGAAACTTTACAAATTGGTTTAACAATAAATAAATGAATTAACAATCGCAATGAAAACAACTTGATGCAACTGATAAACACGGATATTTGTATTAAATAAAAGTAATATATACTAAAATTGGCTAGATTTATATATATATATATTTTTTTTTTAAACTTAATGATTAGGGACGAGAAAAGTAGGATAATAATTAGAGAAAAATATCTAATTCTTTCCATGGTAATAGTTAATTTGTATCTACAACATGGAAATAAGACTGTATAACGATGTACTAACATATTTTTAATACATTTTAGTGTCTAATATATAATAAAACTAGGCAATAGAACAGTGCTTCCCAATCTGTGGGTCGCGACGTCAATGACAAGGGGTAGTTAATTGATTTTGAGCCGAGTGTGTATATTAAATCAAACTCGGTGAAAAACATATTAAGAAAGTTATATGAATTCATACTATGACATTAACTGGATAACTGTTCCCTAAGTAACTCAATACATTGAGAGATTGAATATGTTTGGTTTTTGTTTTGGTCGCGCTATAGCTATTGTTCCTCCCATCATTATTGCCAAATTTGACAGTATCTGCCAATTTTCACTTAGGGGCTATATTTTTTTGTAAGAAAAGTAAGAATACCGTGTCAATGGTGGTCAACGCTGTAGGTAGGAAGTCAATGATACTTGCTTAAGAGACCATTTTTAACATTTTTAATCATCAACAATTCCGTATGAAGCGTCGTAGGAGTCTTTTTTATGACCTCAAACATAATGATGACCGAGTGATAATATTCTCCGATGAAAAACTTACGGCATGTAGAGTTACTCTATGAATAAATAATCTACAATTGATAATTGCAATATATGGCAGTTTCTTGTACAAAAAAAAAAATGAATGTATATGTAGGGTTCAGCTATTCAAGTTGATATATAATATAAGATATTTAAAAATTGGAGTCGTTTCCTGATTTCTTGTTCTAAAATGGGTCACTATATGTGAAAGGTTGGGAATCACTGCAATAGGATAAAAATTGTATAGACAGTCTTTATTTTTTGGTCCCATTTTGGCATTCAATAGCTCACTATTTTCCAGAATATTAATGAAAAAAGAGTTTTCATTGTTATAAAACTTGGTTGTTTAGGCCACCAGAATGACCAACATCAACAATGCCAACCTCACATGAAACCACTCAACAATTAATTAACTATTTTTAAGAGGTGGCACGGTTGTTAGGCCAAAAAAGAAAAGATAACTTGCAGAGGTAAAAGTCTAAAGGTAACATTTTAAGATCTTCGACTCATTTTTTATAGAAACATTATACAATTATACAACCATTTCTTATCAAATCCAATACACGTATATACTCAGTATATTATACGCAATGTGGTAAATATGTCGGTGCTTCAGGAATGGAGAAAAAATTATTTACGATCGTGTTTTGTTGCAAAAAAAAAACAACCAAAAAACTTATAAATATTAGAATGATATATAAACATTATTATTATTATATTTCTAAGATACACTTTTATATACTTTTAAATAGTTAAATCAACACTCTATCATTATCAAATATACAACAAAATCATTTCGTATTAGCAAAGTACATACACAAAAAAGAAAGAAAGCTTGTTTGTTATTCACTCGGTTTGTTGCAACAAAATATGTACTTACTTCAGGAAGATCAACTCTACTCCCACCATGAGAAGTAGTACTGGTATATAGAAAAATATATAAATGTGGCTAATTAAACGTTTGTAATGAAATGAGATATGAAGTCCAGAAAAGTAACTCTCAATCATATTTAGAATTCAATACTTTTTTCTCTATTTTTTAAATGCACAAGTATAAAATATTGTAAGTATAAAACTTGCTCTAATTCCACAATTCTGACGTATACACAAATAATAACAACATATGGGGCTTAAATTTCTAATGAATGACATAATAATTAATTTCTTTTTTTTAAAAATGCGTATATATATATTGATATTGGGTTCAATAATTTCTGGACTTCATACCTATGATATTATTGAGTGAATATAATATTGTTTCTTTCATGGTCATTGTTGATGGGATGATCTACATACATCAAAAAGTGACCCAGTTCCCACTCGACTGCACCGTTGCATTTCCTCCTTTAAATTCTCCCCAATCATCCTCATCCTCCTCCTCCTCATCATTGATGGAAGAGGACGGAATATCTATTAATGGATTAGATATCACAGAATTAAAAGGCTCTGTAGGAGATTGAATGGGTGTATCTCCAGGTGGAGGAGCTATTCTGGGCGCATCACCGGAAGACGAAGGAGGAGGCAGTAGTCCACGGGAGCTTGCTTTGGATCGGTTTCTAGAGATTCCATCTTTTTTTGGAATATTAATACGAAAAGTTTCTCCATCTTTTAGAGAAAGATCAAGAGCAGGGCCACTGTTAGTCCCTTCTTCTCCTGATGGATTTTCTAATTCATTTTCTTGTCTTTTTATCCACTTGAAATGATCATGAAGAACGACATTAAGATCAAAACTATCAGCTCTATCTGCAAACCCAATGCCAATAAAGGCTTTTCGTCCATCACCCTGGATGCACAAAACAAAATATCGAGAAGAGTCTAACACAGCTTCAACTGAAGTTCCAGGATACTGTTCCACTGGACAAGCTGCAAATAGTTCTCCTGAGTTTTTATCTTCCAAACAAAGTTGTAGATCCTTGCCCTTTACCATCGCTCTTATTCTACCAGTCCATTCTGGAACGTTTAAATTCCAATTTGCGGCACGATAGCCTCGTGCCGATGTACGTGGAGGTATTTTATACACATGGACTTCATTTTTTACAAAAACACATCTTTCTATCTCATCCATGATCCTGAAATTAGGATATACATATATTTTAAATTACGAGTATTTAAATATTTAAAAATAATAATAATGGTTTAATTATTTGCGAAACACTAATGAGGTATATTAAAATATAAGTAAGTAATATAACAAATAAAATGTCTATCTTTTAATGACACTCCTGGATATTAATTCTTTCATGATTTCATTGGATCCACCGTAGATGGGTTGAACTCTTGAGTCGATAAAGGCTCTTGCAATTGGAGTTTCGTACATATACCCCCAACCTCCGTGTAATTGAACACATTCAGTAGCAACCTCATTTTCCAAATCTGTGGCAGCATATTTAGCCATTGAAGCCATTTCCTGATTGCATTTCTTGTGCTCATGCATTATTAAACACTCATCAACAAAAGCTCGCATGACTGCAATCTTAGTTTTGAGCTCTGCCATCTTGAATCTTACAGTTGGGAGATGGGCGAGACTCTTACCGAAAGCCTGTCTTTGATTAATATAGTCCTTTGTTTCCTCATACATCCATTCAGCATGAGCAGCAGCAATAACAGCGATACCAAGTCTCTCTTGAGGCAATTCCTCCATCAAATGATAAAAACCTCCATTGAATTTTCCCAAAAGAGCAGACTTTGGAAGACGTACATCCTCGAAAAATAATTCGGCCGTATCCTGATTATGACAACCAATTTTCTTTAAGTTGCAGCCTTTGCTGTATCCAGGAGCATCTGATGGAACGAGGAATAGAGATAATCCATGAGCCTTAGAGCGGGCATTAGGATCCGTCACAGCCACAACGATGCAAAGATCAGCAACAATTCCATTCGTAATAAAAACTTTGCTTCCATTAAGGATGAAATCATCTCCGTCTGCTTTTGCAGAGGTTCTTATACCTTGTAGATCAGATCCAGCTCCTGGCTCTGTCATGCCAAGTGCACCTAGTGAATCATAGACAGGTTATTATCGACAATGAATATGAAATAATTAGGTAAATGTATAGACCTATTAATTCTCCGGCAACCATGGGAGGCATGTACCTTTCAATTTGCTCCTTTGTGCCATAGTTGGCAATGTAAGGCATTACAATTCCAGAATGAATTAAAACAGCAGGTGCAGTGCAATTACAGTAGATTTGTTCCTCGTGAATGATGGAAGCATCCGTAAAACTACCGTCAAAACCCCCTTTTTCACTGCTGATCCCAACACCTAAAAGTCCCATGTCACCAAATTCTTTCCAAATTTCTTTGGTAGGGATTCCAGTTCCTCCAAATCCAGTATCATAAGCTGGAACTAATTTCTCCTTCATAAATCGTCGAACGGATTCCCGAAACATGTCGGACTCTTGATTAAAAATCCTTCTGGATCCTACGTCCATGAGAGTGCCCATCATTGAGGGAGGAATACGCACTCCGGACGAGTAGGATCGACTCAAAACTCCTCGGATCAGATGGGACATTGATGAGTTGAAAGTTCAAAAGCAGCTCAGAGAAAACACAGAACTCTGGATCAAAGGAGTGAATCCAAAATCAGTGAATTGATTGCTGATGGAATCAATGAAAAGAGAACTACTCAACTACTTTCCAACTAAGTCACTCTTCTTGAGATAACCTATAGGCTATAACTTACTAGGAGTCGCTTCATATGCTCAAGATACACCTCACTCTTAGTCCAGTCTCTCACTTTGCCTTTGACTTAGGTAAACTTGCTTTAATTATACATTTATTTTCCTAAGTAACTGGCTTGCATGTCTCAATTTTTATTATATGACGTCATCTTCCACACAAAGATGATGTCATCAGGGGACTACTACAACTGATCAGTGATCCGTTAGCTTATAGACTTGAAAGCAAAGAAGGGCCATGCCAAATGAAAAGAGAGAGCAACAGAAAAGAAGAAATAAATATCTACCTTTACACATTTATAAACATTTTTATTAATTATTGACGATTGTTTAGCAATCTATGATATTATTATTCAATGATTATGTAATAAGTACTGATTTTAATTTATAATACTTATTTTATGCAAATAAAGTTCAAGTTTTTAATGTGTTTAATGAAATTAATATAATTATTGTACTGACAATTTTGTGGCTTAGAAGAATACTATTGATGTTCTAATTATTTTTATTTGTTCAATTAATACTCACACAATTGTATTATTATTTTGATACATTTTAACAATTGTTTAACAAATTAACTCGTATGTCACACATTTAGTAATTTATTTATTTTTGTAAAGATCCTAGATCTTCGAGATAGTTATATTCGTAGATGCTAAGAAGCAATTTACCTGCTTCGTAGATTCTTGACTCAATAATTTCTGCAATTGCAACGACATTCAGATATTACAATAGAAATCTATTAAAGTTAGAACTCAATTATATTTTTTAAAGCACATAGTTCCCAATAACTTGAAGTGTTCAATACTGTCCATATTTGCAGTACAGCACAAATTCAAACTTATAAATGGAATTGATATTTGTGATAGAGACTATTTAGTAGTGATTCACGCATTATAGGCATTAAGGACATTAAAGGACTCTTATCAAGGAAAGAGTTTACTTAAGTAGGAGTTAAGTTTAGAGGATTGAACACAAGGGGTTCAATGAAGGATTTTTGTTCCTCACTGTATTTTCCATTATATTTTCCTTTATGTGACTCTTCAGTTCAATAATATAAGTATTGGATGATTTGATACGATAACTATTGAAATGCAATATCAGAATAGAATATGCTCTTTAAGAGTATAGAATTATCTTCCACTTGTTTTTCATTCACAAAAGAGACTCACAAGTATTAAAGAAATCACTAATCAGAGAAGAGGCTTAAAGTGTCCAGGTTATATAATTATACATATGGAACATATATCCTAAACTCCACCTTATAAATTGAATAGATATCAATGTAATTGAGACGAGTTATGTCTGTATTATATACATCAACAACACTTATCAATCAAACAATTTTCAAATAAACAACTCTTACACATCCTCAAAAGCAATGTAATAAAACTGTACCTCAATGCAGTCACCAAATCCAAGATTATCAAGGGAGACTGTAAGGTTTTTCAAATTGTAATAAGAAAGTATGTCCGTAAAAGAAAGGGCCTGTTCCGCAAATGCGCCTATAAGTTTCCTTGAATTGAAAGCTAAAGATGGTGGACTTGGAGTAATGCACCTTCTGTCAACTGCAAGCTGTGCCTACAATACTACAATAATAGGATGCGTTCACATGTGAAGAGTAACAATACTTATGTTAGAGCTCTCTACTGCGAACTGCCTGGCCTTTTCTTGAACAATACGATAAAGTATAATGCAACGGTGATACATGAGAAGACCAAATTCCAAGAACTCGTCAAGGCCAACCTAATTAACTCGGTAGACACAAAAGGTATGAAGTATACCCTTCAAGGTAAGGGGAATCACAACTTTCTCCTGGGCAATACTTTTAACATGAACAATACAGAGTTCAAAAGAGTTGTGCAAATCATGGAAGGTAACGTGGCAACCAAGTCTAAATTTAATCTATATAAGGTAATTCCAACGAATAACAAATGCAAAATCTTCGGTGACAGCGTTAAAAATCTTGACCATATCCTGTAAACATGCCCACCCACACAAGGCTTCAGTATAGAGAGGCATGATAAATTAGTTGACTACTTGGACTTGAAGTTACGCCGGCCAGGAGGGAAGGTTTTTAAAAACCAAGTATACAAAATTAGGGAGACGACATTAAAACCAGATCTTGTATTAGTACAAGAAGGAATATGCACATCTTGGACCCAACAATTGTTGGGAATACAACTGATTTAGTCTCGGCCAATAGTGTAAAAACGAAAAAAGTATTTGTCAAATGACTTACTGGAATCTATTAAGCTAAAACCCTCTCCGGAGAGCGTAGTGATTCAAGAAGTAGGTGGGATTGTCATGAATTGAATCGTACTGGCCAAATTGAAAGAGCTACTTAAGAGATTTGGTATATCTAAAAGGGAAATTGATATCATGGTAGTCAGGGCCATGGGCACATGAGTGACTCAGGACCCTTTTTCCTTAATTTTTATTCTTGGATGTATTGTAGAACTCATTTTGTGTTATTGTTTTTATGTGCAATCCTTCACTGTGTGTCTGGATTGCCATCAAATGTGCACACTCTTGGTAATTGTTCTGAAGTGCTACATAAGTTGGACATTCGCATCATGTGAGCATCATCTTACACTTAATATACGGATATGGACTGTAATGTGTGTAATTTAAACATTTTCAGGTCAGATCAACAACTAAACAATCAATGTTTTTTTTTTTTTGGGGGGGGCTACAGCCCTTCCAGCTCAGAGTTTTTAAACTTAATAAGGAGTACAATTTTTTCAAAATAGGCGACAAACCATAGTTGAATTAAGGAGAAGAAGACTGAAGAACTCCAATAAAAGAGCAGGGGATGGTAGATGAGAACTTTTTCTGTTCCTAACTGGATCTTCAGTCGATTATACTGTCGTTTTATAAAACTCGATAGTTCATATATATAGAAGTATACTATGATTCTATAGAAGATTATGCATTTTTGAGCGTAGAAACAATGATTCAAGAGGTCAGTAACAAGAAAAAATAAATCCATAAATTTACAAAAAATTATATTGCTTAACCAATAACTTAAGTAATAATAACTATGATAAACACGAGTCTGAGGTAGATATTATTAATACATATAATCAGTTGTTGACCTGAATTTCAGCTTTTTAACGCACGACAAAAGAAGGGTGCCAAGTCAACAGAAATGCCCTTATTTCTCTTTTAGTTTTTTATATACATATATTATTTGTTTGAAACACAGTAGCACCAATTCGTGCCTGTTAGATTGAGTGGATCATTGTCGTAAATATATGTTTTCCTCGCGCAAGGTGTCGCTTTTTATGATACCAGGGATGACGTCATTATATCATTTTCTCTTATGCCGTATGTAACTTTTTTCTCCCTTCCCAGAGTTTACCTTATTTACTCAATTAAAAACGGTGAATTCATAGAGGCTGCGTCGTAAGTTTATGGAGTAATATTCAAACTGCTAGCGTACAAAAAAAAATAACTATCGCCACCTTCGTTTCGTTACTGTGTTTGAAGCAGGTTTGACTTAATTAAAGCTTCTTCTAAGCTCCCGCTCTCCACGTCAGCTACGTTGATAAATACCTCTACCTTGTTCTACTATATCGTCGGCCTTTCTTCTATCCTTTCTTTAAATAAATATGTACCTACCTCACAGATATTCTTTACTTTGTTCAAGATCCGAAATATCCCTTATTATCATGTTACAGTTGAGGGTACAAAGGGATACCATAAAATTCCCAAGGACTAAGGAGAAACAAAGTAAATTGTATGAGTTATTCAAGGTATATGTACGTATCAAAGGGGTACTATGAGGTTGAGTGACTTAAAAGTAATAAACATTCCGCAGATACTGCTTGAAAGGGAGTTATTAGAAGTTGAAAATATAGCTAGAAATATAAAGTGATAAGAATCATAGATAATATATAGCTAGAGCGACTAAGTTTTGATATGATGAGTTTGTTATCGACTCGAGATGACGTCAGCTGTTGTGAGAGTATTTATACTCTAATAATCTAAAACTTTTCTTCCTCTTTTTCTTTATTTCCAAAGAATACATAAGTATATGATAGAGAGGGGGCATAGAGCAGTTGACGTGATCTTACGGAACACTAGCGTCCTCAAGCACTCACTCATCTTCACGCTTCACGCTTCTATGTGATGAACTAATAAAATAGCTGAAGTGACTGTGTGGATTAGCTCTTAGCTTCATAGCTAGCGTGGCTTCCATCGGCAAATGAGCGATTGTGAAATCCTGAGTGCAGCCCAGTCCCTTGGAAAGTGATCCTCTTTCCTTTCGTGCACAAGGCATCGGTAGTCCATCCATGCTTTTCTACTCTTTTTTTCAAGTCCCTTGTGGGAAAAGACGTTGTCGTGGAACTGAAGAACGATCTAAGTATTTGTGGAACCCTTCATTCCGTGGACCAGTACCTCAACATCAAACTCACGGACGTGAGTGTCACAGATCCAGACAAATATCCTCATATGCTCTCTGTGAAGAACTGCTTTATCAGAGGCTCCGTTGTTCGCTACGTTCAATTACCACACGAAGAAGTGGACGCACAGCTCTTGCAGGACGCTGCTCGAAAGGAAGCCTCCAACAATCGTGCTTGAGAACTCTTGCATCCTTTTTCCATACAAAAGTGTACGTTTCTCATTCCACATATTCAAATCTTCTATCCCTTCACCAAGTTCTGCAGATTCACATTCTATTCATTAGTAATCCTGACTCTTGAGGTTGGAGGGAGGGAACTGAGGCGCTTTAGAAAGGGATATCCTGCAATTTCGATCATTCTTTCTCTTCTTTAAAAAAAGATGTTAAATACATTTTGACTTTAATTCATTAATGAGGGGGAAAAACCTTTAGTGTATGAGTAATCTATGACTTACAGATGAATTTTTTAATCATTGCTTAATAACTAAACGTATTTAATTAATCAATTATCATTATATTTACAGATCTATTTATTAATATCTCAAAATGTCTTACATGATTTCACATTTAGAGAATGGCTGGCAAGTGGACCAAGCCATTCTCTCCGAAGAGGATCGCGTTATTTGCATTCGCTTTGGGCATGATTGGGATCCTACATGTATGAAAATGGACGAAACTCTTTTTGGCATTGCAGAGAGAGTCAAAAACTTTTGTGTCATCTATCTTGTGGATATTACTCAAGTTCCCGACTTCAATAAAATGTACGAACTCTACGACCCTTGCACTGTCATGTATTTCTTTCGAAATAAACACATTATGATAGATTTGGGTACCGGTAATAATAATAAAATCAATTGGCCTATGGAGGATAAGCAAGAAATGATTGATATCATTGAAACAGTTTATCGTGGAGCTCGCAAAGGTCGTGGTCTTGTCGTTTCTCCCAAGGATTATTCAACAAAATACCGATATTAAATATTAATATGTATATATCTCTCTTATTCATATTATATTATACTTTTTTGAGTGTTCTTTTCCCCCTAGTTTTGTGTGTGAATATATAACCATTAACAATAAAATATGATCGAAAATAGTTGAGAATCTCATAGTCTCTTCTTTTTTTTTTCGCGCCTTTTATATTGAATTTCCTCGTATATTATATTATATATGCGTATCCAAGTCTTTCTTACTTAATCACTCAAGGCTGTCCAATTTAGGCTTGACAGTAACTATAATAAGTCTGACACAATATGAGGAGGGGAAAAGAAGAAAACCTCTTATCAGCTAGAAGCTCTCTTTTTCTCTATTAATTCCCCCCACCCCCATTTTCTCTTTCTTCTTCACTGTCCTCGTTTCTCATAAGATTATTGCTTGAAATATTAAGCAGTTTATTTTGAAGAATTGGGCATCGTCAACCCAACTTCTTCTCCTCCCCACTAGAGTGTTTTGTATTATAGGGAGACAAACGATCAAAACTAATATATAATTAGTCTATAAGCCATGGAATTTGTAGCCCAGCTTCCATTCTCATTGAAGAGAGACACATAGTCATAGTAGATAATAATATTAATTGAATAAGTAAGTTGTTAGAAGCCGAAAGAGGAATGATATACCATCAGCACATAGTCAGGAGAAAAGTGAATTGTGAGATAAGAAAATATTAACTATTGTGCAAGATCGATCCAGCTATGACCTATGTCAGTGTATCACTGTGTATATATGTTTCTGACTAACTAAATGACAGCTGGATAATTTATTTGATGCATTAAACTTGTTGTTTTTATGATCTTATAGCACACATTTTATATTATATATATCATCGCCTTACTTAGTTATTTTATTATAATGTGACAATTTTTATTTCTATTTATGAGTGCGGGTCGTGATTAAATATCCTACTTATTACTAGTACTACACTACTTGTACTTTTAAATAATTCTCTCTTGTTTCATTTTATTTTGAAGTACATACATAGTACGTTGAATCGGACTATTTTCCTTGTGATATTTATTAATTATTATACTGATGACATGACATCGTCCTCATGTTGTCTCTTGAACTACTATCTTTTGTATCATCAAATCTAAATTACTGAATCATCATTATTACTTTATTTATTTCAGTCTGGTAACCACTAACTCGCCATTTTGAATGAGCGAATTAAGCAACTCCTTTGAAAAGATCAAACTCATCGTGATGGGATGCATGAGTAGTAAGAGAGACATCAATGATATACATCCCAACATCTTCAGTGTACTCAACGTAGACGATGATGGAGTACGGCATTCCCAAGGCCAATTAGAAGTGACAGATGCGAATCTTGTCCTCTATCAAAAAGGGAAAGAGCCAGTGAGATGGCCACTCAAATGCCTACGACGCTATGGATATGAAACCAACATGTTTAGCTTTGAGTCGGGAAGAAGATGTAAAACAGGTGCTGGAATCTATGCATTTCGTTGTCAAAGAGCTGAACAACTTTTCAATCTTCTCCAGACTCGAGTGCGTAACTATCATCAGTCCCTTAATTCAAATATAGTTCTACGGGGAAGTAGTCGACAGCTTCTGGATCGAAACGCAGAGTCACCATCCCACAATAATGCAGGAAGCACAACGAATACTAATACTAATAGCACGACTATTCCTCCATTGCCCCCACTTAGAAGAGGATCCTCGTCTTCAACAGACGAACTCTCGGGACCTGTTTATGTCAATTGGAAAAATGGAAATCCGTCCGTTGCATATGAAAATCCTCTTAATTTTGCAATTCCTAAAAATAATGTTGTCATTCATAATCAGTATGAAAATGAGAGAGAATATGCCAACATCAAAAAGAATCGTCCTGAAGAAGAGCCACGGGTTAATTATATTGTATTAGATCTAAATCAAAGTGGATCATCGAGTGACCTTACACACTCGGACCATCCACCTCCTCCTTCATGTTTAACAGTTGCAAATCAACAGCCCTCAACAACCACAACAACGCAGGAAGTCATCCCTGAGGGGTACGCCACAATAGATTTTGATAAAACTGTTGCACTAACCAAATCTGCCAATGCAGATCCTATCGAAGAACCGGGTGTTCGAAAAACACGCCACAACTCCACACTATCTTCCTCCATCACTCAAAATATGAACCTTGGGATCGGATAATAACTCCCTCTAGCTGTTTCTTCAAATTTATTATCGCTGCTTTGAATCATGCATTAATTTTTTTTTGTCTCATAATTGAAAAATAATATTTATACGGACAATACAGGCTGTGATGAAATTAATTTCTATTGGATCCTAAAAGACAAAAAAAAAAAAAAATAACCTTTACCCTACTACATATTATACTGACACCTCCATCGGCCATTGCCACTACAATCTCTTCTAGCTATAATTCCAAAATCTCTTATAAATGTACATAATATTAATATATTTTAGAAACACGAATTGTATGTATGTACTATAATAGAAGCTCAATCGTATCATAATGATGATATTTATATATATATTATATAATAATTCAATTTATATTTTGTACAATGATGGAATTTGAACAACGAAACTTAATTAATTAATTAATCTGTCCTCTGTTTTTGTTTCTTTTTTTTTGTATGTTTTACAAAAAGTTAATATATAACTAATTATTTTGTTATGGCTGTGTATTTTATAGCATTGAATTTATTCGGAATATTGTACAAGGATTCTATAAAAATTGCAAATAAATAATTTGTATATGGATACGTTTAATGATATACAAAATTGATTAAACTCCGAAATTTCATTTCATTATAACTATACCATATGTATATTAATATTATATTCTTGATGAGCATAATGTGAAGAAGAGATTCAACCACACGATTTCTCTTCATCACTCCCTCAGAAAAAGTTGAACAAGGGGATAGAGATCAATGTACAATATTTACCTTAGTCAGGATAGAATATATTCCTATCATTAACCGGCCATATTTACCTATACTGTCTGTAATAATATATGATATGTGTAATAATGTATTGTATATAATAATATTTGAAAAGTCCAAAGAAGAGTGCGCTAGCTATATTCAGTTAGGGTAAAAGTAAAAATTGAAAGATCTTAAATGTATATCTATGTAATAATAATGTTCATATCTATTGCTAAAAACCAAAAATATATATGTATAAATCTACCAAGTCCACTGAAACGCTCGCCCAAAAACCAATATCTTTTCTTTTGTGTTCTTTTGAATCTTCAAGGATTCGTCGTCTGTGTGAATCTTTCCGTCCGTAACGATGAAAAGAAGTTGTTTAATTCTATTGATAGTTTTATCAGTGAATCTTATATCCCTTTTTCATTTCAGTAGGGGGGTTTCCCTTCATTCCAAAAGACAAGCAGATGATTACGAAGGCAAGTACTGATATTAGTATATTAAGTATTTATTCGATCCTTAATACAGAATATTCCTATTATTTAAATAATATAAAACTTGTGAACTTTTTTTTTTTTTTTTGAAGGTTATTTAAACCAGTTTTGATAAAAAATCTATATTATATGATTCAAAAGAATTGCCAATCAATAACAGTTATAACATATATATATATGCAGTCATATAATTAAATGTATAAATAAGATCAATGATTATCATGAACAAGTATGTTTTTTTTTAATCGCAAATAAGTTGAATTTAAAAAAAAATTGTATTGACCACAATACAATTTTGAAAAATAATAAGATAAATCCATTTTATTTTTAGCATGCAAAAAGTCACATCTGTATATTTCACCAACGTATAATATATATTTTATAGATTACTTGCTATTATAAATGACAAAATATATATAACGGAGTTGTCAAGATTTGCCACTTATATATCAGTTTATGTATGATTCATACTTATTCCTTTACTAGTCATTTACTGCAGAAATTAAGTTCCATATACCTACATTTAACGCAGAAATTAAGTTCCATATATCTACATTTAACGCTATACCTAATGTGTATTTTATTGCAGAATGTTTCATTGCGGATGTCGCTCTCATTGGGGGGGACTTGCCAACTTCCAAAAATGGAGGTGGGATCTCGACCTCAACTATTCGAGAATGTATTGTAAAATGTCATTCTGAGAGAGATTGTCATTATTGGACATTTGTGGAAGACTATCGAGTCAATTGCTATTTAAAGACAAAGGATGGGTCAAAAGACAAGGATATTGAAGGTGCTATTACGGGTTGGAAAAAAGAGGGCTGCTCCTATCCATCTGGATTGACATCTGATAATTTAAATAGAATATTAGGTTATAATTCAGACCTTACAAATGAAGGGGAATTGGATGAGCCAGAGGGTAATTAGTCATATTAATTTTTAAAATTGATATAACAATGTGTCATTATAATATTTCAATTGTGTAGGATGTGCCTTTGATGAAATTGCTTTCCTTGGAAAGGACTTATCGAAAGCAGACGGAGGAGAAGGGATCAAAGCTAAGTCTTTTGAGGAGTGTGGTGAAATTTGTCAAGATAATATACTTTGCAAAGCATGGAATTTTGTCGAAAAATGGGCCATCAATTGTTATCTCAAGTCTGCAATTGGAGAAAAAACAGATTTAGAGGGCTCAATCGCTGGATCGCTCTTTGCGTGTGGATCCCAAGAGAGTGAGGAAGAAAGGAAAAAACCTAACGAAAAGGTTACGATTCAAGGAGATGGTAAATTTTTAAATAATTAAATACTTACATATTCTTAAGACGATACATTTTAGAGTGTAGATTTCATGAAATCAATTTCTTGGGAGGAGATTTGGATAAGGAAAATGGTGGAGAAGGTCTTACGACAGGCTCTGCTGATACTTGTAGTCAAGTATGATATTTTTTAGATAATTTTCGATTATAAAATATTTTTAACATTCAGACCATATTTATTTATTTGATTTCACATATAAATAATATGATACATAACGATTAATATTTATGATGGTGATAGGAATGTAGGAAAAGACCACAATGCAATTTTTGGACTCATGTTGGAAAATGGAAAGTTAATTGTTATTTGAAAAGTAGATTGGGCGAAAAATCTGAATTTGAAGGAGGAATATCTGGAACCTTTGGGTTGAACTGCGGTATAAATTAGTCGTATTATGACTTGAATATAAATTCATCAATATTTTGATCTCATTCATATTAAATAGATTCGGATCTTCAAAGTAAAATTGACGCAGAAGTGGAGCTCACAGGTTCTATTGCAGATGACGGAGGTAGTGCATGATTCAATCAAATAAATTGACAATTTTGAATTAACATTTTATATATAGGATGTCGTTTTCATGGAATTAACTTTTTAGCGGGAGACTTGCCAAAGGAAAAGGGAGGTCATGGCTTAGAATCTTCAAATGCAGATCATTGCAAAGAGCAATGCTCTTTGAGAAGAGATTGCCAATTTTGGACGCATATTAAGGATTGGAAAGTTAATTGTTATTTGAAAGAATCAAAAGGTCCCAATCAAGAACTTCATGGAGCAACTTCTGGTTCTATTTTAATTCCTTGTGGTATATTTGTGTTATTGTCAAGTGCATAAACAAAGCTTAGTCATTCTACCTACATTTCAGATGAAAAAGCAATTGAAGAAGATCTATCTTGTCTAGAGGATGAAAGGGATAATGATCATGAATGCCGTTATGATGATACTAATTTCAATGGAGCTGACCTTCCAGAATCTCATGGAGGTCTTGGAATTACCACTGGATCTAATGAAGAATGTAGGAAGGAATGTTTCAAGAGACGTTACTGTAAACATTGGACTCGAATAGATGGTTGGAAAGTTGACTGTTATTTAAAAACAAGCCACGTCAAATCTGAGCATAAAGAAGGAGCTACTTCTGGGTCGGTAGGCTTGCCTTGCAATATTACTGGTAAGACTTTTTCTTTAAAAAAATCAGTGACTCATAATTATCATTTTTAGCCACTCTAATTCAAAATGATCCCAAATGGACGACGCCTAACCCTGTTACAACATCAAAACCAAAGGCAAGTGATAGTAGGAACATTTGTGTCTATGAGGGTATCAATTATCAAGGGGGAGATCTTAGAGAACCAGAAGAAGTAGTGAATGGTCTACCTACATCTGATCATAATGAATGTGCAGAAGAATGCGCTAAAATAAGTACATGTAATTATTGGACCTTCATTGGTGCCTGGAAAGTCAACTGTTATTTGAAATCAGACTTTGCCGAAGAAAGTGAAAAAGAAAGTGCAATATCCGGTTCCGTTGGATTGGATTGTGGTATGCAGTTCTTCTTTTTGTCTCAGAGAAGGTTTTTTAACAAATATCATTTCTAGATAAATCCAAGTCAAAACCAAAAAGTGATCCAGAAGGAGAAGCCCCATCTCAACTATCCTCATTTGGTAGAGGCAGAGTACCTCGAAATCCTAGCTCAGATCCCTCTGGAGTTTGTTTCTTCAAAGGAATTCGTTTACATGGAGGGGATTTACCAGAAAGCCAAGGAGGCCATGGTGTTGAAGCAGAAGAACCAGGAAACTGTGCTGTCGCATGTTATAAGACAAAAGGTTGCAAATACTGGGTATTTATTGAGGGATGGAAGTTTAGCTGTTATCTAAAAGATAGTTTTGAAAAGGAAGAGTCTCAGAAAGATGTGACTTCCGGATCCATTGGATATACTTGTCAATAAGTAAACAAAAGTTTCTCAAAAATATTCATTCTTATTTTTTTTAGACCTAGTTTCAATTATTTTCAAATAAAAAGTAGTATATCAGAAAGACCAGAATTAATATTTATTTAAGTAATCTAAAAAAAGTACATGTATATGTATAATTATCGCAAATTAGCATACATTTAACAAGTCTTGCTTATCACAACGTTACTTTTATTGTGTCACGCAATCTTTCCTCCGAAAAGAAACGGAAAAAAGGCCCAAAATCATTTTGTAGTTAGCCAATTCTTCTCACTATAGAATTATATTTCAATAAATTTTGGAATTGTTCGCAGCTTTACAACAGAGCATGTTCACGTGACGTAAGCATTGCTAATGTTGCCTATTTTGGGGGCTTAAAAAACCAAATTTTATAACAATAAAACTCCTTTTTTCATTAATATTAAAGGAAATAGTGAACTATTGGCTGTCAAAATGGACCAACATATAAAAGGACTTAAGCCTTATTATCTATCAATAACCCATCTCTCTATTGTCTAGTTTTATTGTATATCCGATCCTAAAGTGTATTAAAAATATGTTACTACATCTTATTTCAAAATTGTTGGTAAAAATTAACTATTAAAATGGAAGTAATAAAATATTTTTCTCTAAATTTTCCAACCTTTCCTGTCCCTAATCCATGAAAAAATAATAATAATTGTATAAATCTAGCAATATCTAGATTTTTTTTTTTTTTGGTACATATTACATTTATTTAATTCAAATATCAGTGTTTATTATTGACAGTAAGTAGTACTCCATGCAAGTTTAAGTTTTTTTTATTCACAAAGGCATTTGAAGGAGTGAGTGTACTTAAGATTGATTGTAAGTTTGTCATTTTTATATAGTAAAAATATCAATTTTAAGCCCCTGAATTGATGTCCATTTCAATTATGATGCAATATATTTATGACGTCACTAAAAATTATCTAACAAAGTTATAACAAATAAGCTGAGGACACATTGTCCTACATTTTCTTAAAAAGTCTATTGTGTAATAGGATACAAATTACGGCCCATTGTCGCTAGACACTTCTTCAAGGGCTCCAAATGTCTCCAAGCCCCTTTACATTTTTAGAATAATATGATCTTGATACCTCTGTCCACCTCGACAATCTATCTGCGGCCACGACGTACCTTTAAACTCCAGTATCACGAAAGTTGGCAACAATGTTTTTGAATGGTGTGTCTGAGACATTCAAAGGTATAGGTTGACATATAGACCATGCAGGAGTAGTAGAGTTAAATACTTTATATAATGTCCTAGTACGATTAATGTCAGTAGTAATTCCTGGCTAAAACACACATGATGCCGCTAATCATTGCTAAGGTGCCCTGATGAGCTGCATGCAATATCTTTAACACATTTGCTTGCGAAGTGGTTCTGGTACGATCACTTTGTCTTGGTACATTATCACGTCACTCATTTCATATAAATGCTTCTAAATAGGTTTGTATTCCTCTATCTTCTTGGGCATCTCGCCATTAAGAACTCCATCCTTCATCATGATTAGCAGTGTCTGTGACACGGTGTTCTAACTCTACATCTGCAATTTTTCTCCAGTTGAGGTTAATACCTTATCAACGCCATTAAAAACTTCTACTTTTCTTCTTTTGTCCCATCAACAGCGTTCTACGTGATTTCTCCCGCAGGCTAATGAACAATATCGAAATTCCACATTAAAATTCGCTTTTTAAGTCTAAACTAGCAAATATTTAGGGTTTGATCTCCAAGTACCTTAACGAGCGGCTTATGGTCTGTCACAAGCACCAATATCTCGGTTTTGTCTGTAAAATACTTTCTTTGTTCCAAAGCTCATGCTACTCCCAACATTTCTCCCCTCTACGGCTGAATAAAGTTTTTCAGTTTCAGATAGAAATCTTGGTACTTAAAAAGAGTAATTTTCCATCAACCAGATCAAAATTCTGGTATTGGAGAATGTCACTGGTAATATTTATGACTTAGATGGTATTTTAGTCCTCCATTGGACCAGTCTTTGTGTTATTTTCTTTATTATCTTTTCGTCTGCACTCAAAAAACATCATTGAGAGTATTACTTCATGAAAATACTATCTTGATATTGTTGTAGTTTGAATGATTTCATTATATCTTTCATACGTCCATAATGAGCCACTTGTTTATCTAGTCCGAACCATGATCGACCTAGAAGTTGAGAATGAACAAATAGACTCAATAAATTTGAGTAAGGGCTTTTCTTGTTTATAGATATTTTGAAGTCCACAAATTCACCCATTTTATTTCAAAATTCGAATTTATCCGACCGTGATTTCCCCATGTGCTCCATAAAATCGATGATTCCCCCATGATCCTTCTGTTATGTATCATACATTAGAGTATCATCAACACAACAAATTCTTCTATTAAAGTCTGCGATGATCCCATCAAAAATGTTGATTACATCCCCCCTCACTCGACAAAAAACTCTGCGGTGCTCTTTTGTATTGGAATCTTAGTATAGGTGTATCAAAAGTTGTCATATAACGGTCTTTATCTTCTATTGAAACCCTTTAGAAGCCATTCCATGTATCGGTGACTGTTTTATAGGTCTCTGGATGTATTGATCTCGCCATGGGGAAATGATAAATCATGTTATAGGTTTTTAATTTACTATATCTATTCAGTGGAGACAAATCCATCGTGCGTCTAGGATATAAATAATTTTTCCAGGTTATTACCATTATGTGGCACGATACCCTTCATTTGCCCTTTGACACACATTCTATGATATCCATTCTCTCGTCATTTTTTAAATATTTTCCCCTTTCTCGTTCAAGTGAATGGGCACTGGTAAAGGAGGATACATGAAGGAGCATGCCACGTAGAACTACTAACATAGCTGAATGTATTTCATCACAGTTCTCAAATAACATCTAAAAGGGATCTTAACCTGTCTAGTCTAAAAATTCCTATATACACACTGTCCAAGAATATCATTTGTCTTATGAGTTATGGATTAAAATATTATTTCTACTCTTCTTTTATTAAGCATTTATTATTATGGTGGAGATGAAGAGAATGGCAAATAAATTAATTCAGATTCAGGCAAAGAATAATTGCTAGACTCAAAGACAGTTAGTTGTGAATACGCATTTGGATTGTTAGAACTCATTGTCTTCCAAGCATTTCCATTCTCCATTGGTGATATCGAATAATTAAAATAGTGAAGTATTGAATTTTTCAGATGGATTTTTTTTTGTTCTAATGACTGAGATAAATGACATATTTGATTTTTTGTGAACAAGAGCTCTTGAGGAGGCAGGGAAATCAATAATTTAATTCCAAAGCAATTATTCATCTATATTTGTAATTTTGACACCATCATGTTGTTGCTTTTCACTGCTGAACAGTGTTCACTTCGTCAGCTATTTTCAGTTTCGTCTCGTCTTTGTCAGTCATTAGTCTTCGTCATCATTCCGTCACTTTTCGTCTTCGTCTCGTCTTCGTCGTGAAAAAAAGCTACGTTCACGAAATGATTTCGTCTCGACAGGGTTGACGAAGTTAACACTGCTTATTAATTATATTTCCTTATCTTGTTTATATTATGGTTATATTAATAAAATAACATTCTGGAAATATATAGAATTATTAGAATTTTCTAAGTTTTGTGGTTTTTTGCATTTTTTATAGATATTTATGATTTTGTTACTTGAAATATAATTATTTATTTAACAGATTTCCTTACTTTTGTTCCTTTATTTGTTATTAAACATCGAGTATAAATAATCTAAAATGTGCTACTTAAATGAAGCATATTACCATACACTGACGTACAAGAATTCATTTAAGTATATGCTTATTACTTATATAAAAAATATATAGTTTACTAAATTCAGTATCTACAACTAGACTTGGGTAAGGTTGAATTAAGTCATGGATTTTGTGCCTCATTTTCAAAAAAGGTTAAACTTTCAAAACTTTTATTGGCTTTTTATGCCTACAAGCCGAGTTTTTTGTATCGTTTTTTGTTTACTTCATAAAATTCGAGTAGCAATTTATGAGTTTTTCTCGTGGCACATCCCTAATTTAAATACTTCTTTGACCAATCCCAATTTTGGGGGCATCTAATAAATGAAATAACGTTTATTATTCAGTAAAGTATGTTAGAATGTAATTAGAACTGAACGCAATAATTTCTAAATTTATTGAGTTACTTCGACTTTTGCTTATATTTTAAGTCAGGCTTGGACATTGAACCGAAAAACGAACGGTGTTCACTCTTTCCATTCATTTTTTGAGCGAATGAACGACGAAGGGGAAAAAATGAAAGATGAACGAAATATGAATGGCGTTCCTTTTGACGTTCATGTTCTTATTGTCCACAAGAGGTAGCTTTTTGACTATTTTTTTCCGAAGATTACTTCATTTTTTTTTCTTGATTATGGATATAATTATAGTTATTACCTTTGATGGAGGCTAAAATATGTTTATTTAGAGTTTTTTTTTCCTTCAATTCGTTGCTTCGTTTAATTGCACCATTCACTGGAAGATAAGTCAACTCAAGATAGCATTCAAAATCACAAAAAAGGTGTAATTTATCAAATAAAAGGTATAATGGACGTTAATGCATTTATTTATCTTGTATCTCGTAAAGTTTTTATCAAATCTGTTTATGCAAAGTACATAAATTTTAACCCGACATTAGAACCTTCAATCTTTATTACTGCGCAATATGAAAGCACTCATCGAGTCGAGTATATGAATATCTTCCCACGGTCTCTAGAGAATTAATGAGAAATATCGAAAAAAAATCGAAGTTAAAAATTAAGCCAAATGTACTTTCATATTTATGCAGTAATAAAGAATGAAGGACTAATGTCGGATTGAAATGGATTTACTTTTTATTAACAAATTAAATAGGAACGTTACAAGTTACTAGAGATATAATTATTTGTTTAAAATCCATTATAACTTTGATTTGATCCATTACACTTCATTTGTAATTTTGAAGGCTATCTTGAGATTACTTATTTTCCAAGCAAATGATGCAATTAAACAAAGCAATGGATTGAAAAAAAATAGACAGGTTCAATTATTAAGAATTTATCTACATTAAATATAAATGACATGAATTAGATTTCCCCCATTTAAGTGATAAAAAGCCAGCATTTCTATGGGGACCCCCAAAACACTTATATACTTCCATGCATTCCTCCTGCAAGTTTTTTACTCTCCGTAAATCGGCATTTTGTAACATACCTACTTTATTTGCTCTATTTTTGGGGAAGGTATTATATATAATTTACGCTTACATATAGATTTTCATCGTGAACTCCAATTGAAGGTAATTAATTTACTGAAGCTCCAAAACGCTATGAAATCAAACCGGCATATATTTGGGAAGTTGCTCACCAATAATTATTTAATAAGCTTAGAGAGAGACATGTTTTCAAGACCCGATACACAGCTTGATGAATGGGCCTAACAAGCTGTGGAGGATTTATGATTGCAATATTAAACTTAAATCATTTGTCTTAAACTATAATTCACAGTTGCAAGTCTTTGAGTACATAATTCTAGTCGATTTTATAGCTTTATCTTTGAGTTAGTTAGATTTAGTTACTCATTTGTGGGCCTCAGACAAAGCCAGTTGAAAAATAAAAAAAAGGCGAATGGATGACGTTTGACGCTTCTCCCTACTCTTGCTTCTTCTATTTAAATTTCATATATATGTTATTGTGATCAACCATGCAATCGAACAGGGCCAATCCGAATCAATTTGGCGCCTTATACAAAATATTAGCCAATAACATGTATATTCAATATTAAACTGGTACACAAAGGTGAATACATTAATTGCCTTATACATTAATTATATTCTGAGAAAATATAAATACCTCTAATAATATAATAAATAATTCAAAAATGTAACATCCATAGCCAATGCAAAATAAAAAATTGAACTATGTACAAAAAGAAAACTGTAGACAAGTGTTACAAAATAAAAATATTACAACTGCACGAATATATGTATAGTGTATACCGTTGATATGCAGTATGCACGCACTTATTAACTGGTAGGAGCAATGCAATCAGATAGGGTTGTAGCCGAAAATATAGACAAGTGATTCAGGACTAATTTTATCCTCTCACACGGCAAGAACCCCCCTCTTCTACCCCAAAGTCTTGCATTACTGTCTCTAACAATAAATAATCATAATAAAAACAGAACCCACCTGTTGGAGAGGTAACACTATAGACAAACTAAGACCACTGTGGGTACATCAAAGATGAACTCCGAGGAGGAATTTACAAACTTTTGAAAAATCAGCAAAGCAATTAAATACCAATCAGAGGCCTCTCTAAAAAAATCAACCAGAAAATAAAAAAATGAAATCCGACTTTGCCTGACAATTAAAGACCGACCAGACCCTAGTTTTATGGGCGCAACTTGGCCCAACTATAATGTTGGAAAAATAGAGACCGGCCCGAATGTTGGGTTATGTTTGGGGTCACATTTTTTTCTCTTCGCACCCCTGAATGAATGTCACACTTAGCATTTGCCTATATTGTTAATACCACGGGTAAACCTTCCTAGTAAATAAGGTAACCCAGAAAAAATATGTCGGTTCAGCTATTTTGTAAAGGAGGGGGCATGTTGAAAATAAATTGGAGACTGCTTTGAATAAAAGTACTACCTCTATTTTGAGGCTATTAAAGAAACAATTTTTTTAAAAGAAATTGGACACCATTTTATAATATTTGAGAGTATCATTTTTGGAACCCAGGGAGTGTCTGTTTTGCTTTTAGTAAGCTACGCCCTTGAGGCTCATTTTTATATATTACGAAACAAAAAGGGCTTCATATATATTAATGAGTATTTTTTTAGGTTGAACTTTTTATACTAGATAAATATTAAATGAATAAATAAAAATTCAAATATGAACGGAAAAATGAACGAAAAAAAAAGAACGAATGAACGGCGAAAGGAAAGTTTTTACAAAATGAACGACTGAATAGAAAAAGGGTGAACAAATCCAAGCCTGCTTTAAGTACATGTTTGATCAGAAAAGGTACCTTGTGTCTGCCCTGATTGAGCTTCTTTGATAAACTTGATGGTTATCATTTATTGATATTCAGTTCATATTAAACATCGTTTGGTATTCTATAATTTGTTAATTATGTATTTAAAATTGAGTACACCATGAAGACGTAATGATTTTACAAAAAAAGTGTAAAGACGATAAAAATATTAGTGCCAGTGATTAGAAAAACTTTGTAAGAAATATTCATTTCATTTTTTCACGTGCTAATTATGAATTCACATGCAGTTTATACAAAACCATTATATATAAATTAATTGACTTTCCTAGCTCTCCATCTTCAAGTTCGAATCCATGAGGTGTCTAATTTGAAAAAAATAGGGATAGAAAAATTTCCTTCTAATTCATTATTGTTGATTATACCCCCCTCCTTCCAAAAAAAGAAAAATGTTGAAGAGATTTATGTCGGAGGTTCAATTAACTAGACGAATTGAAGTGATTTTGAACTACTTCAAGAAGTATGAAATGAGTTCCGGTTTGAAAATCAACTATAAAAAGACCGTTGTTCTTCCTATTGGTAAATGTAGCCCATGTAAGGCTATTCAAATTGCCGGATGTTCAATTAAGGACACAGTGGAAATATTGGGAATTCTATGGGATTCAAAAGGTGCCTCTTATTCAAACTGGACATTCCTAAAAGCCAGGAACAGAAAGAGTTCTCATCTCCATTGACTACTCCTTTATTGATAATTCTCTTACTCAAAGAAAACTATTTCATTGATAAGAGTCCTTCAGTTTCTTTAATGTATATAACGCCGAAATAACTTATCTCAATCACATTGATATCAATTTCATTTATAAGGTGGAGTTTGTGATGTATAATCTATATCGATAATTATATAGCCTGGACTCTTGATTTCTTTATTATTTATGTGTAAAGCATTAGTTAGCATCGCTCATAATTCTTGGGCAAGAGTGGGAGCGCACTCTTTGTTTTTAATAACAAGGGAAAGTGGGTGTGCGATTACCATTTTTTAATAAGAGCGATAAAATCGCTCGCATTTTCGCTCATTTATATAAATTTGTATAACTTCTCCATTTTTACCTCTTATGAGATGATACAAAAAAATTAGAGTAAAAGAATAATTTTAAAGATTGCACGAAAAGACGGTTGAAGTTATGTCTCAAGATAAGCAAGAATCTTTTTTTCTATGGTTTATCTGTGGCTCTCTCCTGTCTTCGGTTGACGAGTTTGCCTCACATGCAGTGGGCCACTCTAAGAAGACTCAGACATCAGTTTCCCCTAGATATACCACCAGCTCCTTCGTTTGGTGAGAGTTCGCTGGAAGATCAATTTTTGTAAACGAATTTTTCCAACTCGAATACGATTTTCTTATATTTTTATGTAGTAAATTGACATAAGATCTCAAAATCTCACGTTCAAAAACTTGAGAACCGTGCATTCAAGTACAAACTAATTATCAGGCTTAACTAGATGATAGTGCACGAACCCTTATAATTACTTGTCACCTAAAAAAGTTCTTCCCAAACTTGTTCATGCCCAAGGCAGATCAAAATACAAATATAAATTTATTGACACACCTATTTTAATTAAACCAATTACATATAATAAGCTATTGCAAATAATGTATGGTTGACACAAATCGTACGGCACACTTGAACTTGCCTGAAGAAATACTACTAATTAGCACTCAATGTTATCCGATTTGTATGTGGGAATTTGAATTCTATCAATTTAATAATTGTTGTTAAAAGTAATTTGAATATTTAGTCGAATTCCCGTTAGATCTAATCTAGCACAAACGTTACATTCTGATTTATACATTGCTGTCCTCAGCTACCGTTAATAGATTATTTTCTAAAGGTGGTCAATTATTTCAAGATTGTCAAAGTTTAAAAGATGAAAACTTTTAAAAAAAAATTACTGATATCAATAAATCGAATATTTAATAGTTAAAACAATGAATTAATCATTTTATGGATTTTTTAAATTTTAAATATAATTTTGGATCTTTAATTTTTATTTATACTTTTATCTTATTTCTCTTCATTTTTTGGAATAAATAATACATATTAATTTCAGGAATTTTATTGCAATTATACAAAGTTGTGAAATTCATATACTCGTATATGAGCGAAAAAATGAGACCCGTTCCTTGATAATTGAGCGGGAACATGCTCATTGTTTAAAAAACGAGCGGGAGCGAGAATACGCCCACAAAATTAGTAACTAAGCGAGAGCTCGCTCAGGATTTATTGAGGGGACTAATGCGTTTGTGCCTCTTTTGTCATTGGAAAGAAGTGGAATAGGATTCTAGACTCTTAAAGATAATGCACCTTTCTTTTCTCGATAGTTTTGTCTGCAATGGATATTCGTTTCTGCTAATGAATATATTTATTTCTGTATAAAAATCTATCATTTCATTTTGTATATGTATAACAACTTACATTTCTAACTAATAATTTATTGAATTTATTTGTTTAATTTGTCTGATTATCCATATATATATATTTTTTTACATTTATAATTAATATAATTATTTTATAGTTTTATTTTTTTAATTTACCCTTACATATTTAACTTACTATTAGAAGCCAACGTTATAATACTTTAATATATTATCTTATTAATGTTTACTATTTCAATGTAACTATAAGTTCGTAATAAATAATAATAATTAATATCACATTATAATACTGTGCTTCGTAGAAATTCAAATAAGGTAAACACTAATTATATTTGATATATTGAAATTCCTTACTCATCTTGAATGCATTTCTTCAATGATGCAATCGTGGAATTTCCTTTGCAAGGAAGGAGTTGCCTCTGCCCCCTTGAGAGGGATAAGCTACAGTAATATTTTGACTACTCATTGTATAACATGTCATATTAGCGACATTAATTATTTTAGATAAAAAAAGTTAGCATCACGACGACTGATGAAATAATAAACAAAAAAGAAGAAGAGTACACCCATCACTTTTTTCCTTTTTTAATAGGTAAACTTAGTTTTTTCTTTACACAAATCCCTCTTTTATATAAAGTATATATACTAGTCTTAAAAATAACTTATGTGATGAACCAACATTTGAAGAAGAGGACTTGCAAGATTTATACAAGCAAAGGTGTATATTTCTTTATTTCCAGTAATCAATAAGATGATTTTCATTCTTCGGATGTTACTGTTAATAAAGTTTTCAATTGATTGAGATATAACTCAATGGTAGACGGATTTATGTAAATATTCCCATCCTATACTTTAAACACGTAACTCTGGATAGTTCTTGTATCAACATATTTTCCCAATTTTTGAATTTATATAAATTGACGAAAATATATAATTCAGTCTAGTGGTTTACTAAACAGTGGAGGTGCCTCTTTTCATTCGAATCCCTTCTCATAATCATCTCCATTTTGATGAGAAGGACAGATCCATCCACGAACGAGGAACGGAACAAAGTCAAGGTGAGATTCTCACCTTGACTAGTTTTCAAAATGAATAAATATCCCTTTTTTTATTATGACTTTTATAAGAGCGTGAAGAGAAGGCGGGAGCTAAACATATGATACACCTGAATTAAGACCCTTGTTAATATCTGCTCCCTGTTATTTGGTTTTTGGGGTAGAAAATGAAGTACTGCTTTAAAGAGGATAATCTTTTACATTTAAAATAGTATGAGAGTAGAGAAAACATTATAATTATACTTAAATTCAAATATATTCATTTTTAAAACAATTTAGACCAAAAATAGGTGATAATTGTTCTTTTAGATGAAGATGTTAGGACTTATTAAATAACAAACTAAAAAGAAGAAAAATCCCACGGAACAACCGTATTCCCTTTTTTAATTGAGTAAATTAGTTTTTTCTTTACACAAATGCCTTCTTTAATTATAATATTGTACATCGGAGAACAACAAAACGAAAGTGCTCCTTTTTTTGCTTTATACTGCATATGGTATATATCAGGGAGTACTATATGTTTTCAATGTCCTTCTATACACGCTAGATGTTACATGCAAAACGCCTGTGAGACTTCATTAATATGACTACATTGTGATCTCTTAGATGATTATTTTCTGTCTTTTATGGGCACACACATTCTTGGTTACTTTCTAATGATTCATTACTCATTTGATGTCCTCAAGAAGAATTAAAGAATAATGATTAAAGCTAAATAGGAGAAATAAAAAAAAAAAAAAACTACTCAGACTGCCAAATAAAAAAAATATTTCGTTTCCGATTTCCATTGTATCTAATCTAAAGCTTTTTGTTTTCGTTGTTGTGTTGTGTAATTAATCTTCATTTTGTAATAAGACAAATTCTTTATTTCTTTCGTATTAATTTACAAGTTTTTCTCTTGGATCTTATATTATACTGAACTCAAGCCTGTATTAATCATATTTCCTGGAAAGTATTTTTTTTTTTTCCATGTGCAGATATTTTTTTTTAAAAACATCATATTAGATATATTGTAAACCAAGATGTTGATCTACAGTGGTTTGTTAGTGTACACATCAATTTGCCTGGCTTTATGGTTTGTAAAGCATTTGCAAGTCTTTGGTGCTCGCCTACAGGAACTTTTAGGAGCCATAACTACCATTTCTGACGTTAAATACCAAAGGTACCCACCAAAGGCTTTCAAAGTAAATTTGAAATAGTAGAATTGACATGTTTATACTAATTAATAATAGTTAGGTAAAAACACAAATCAGACCACGGAGCAGTTGATACAGACTCTGAAGATAAATCTGCTAATTATAGTAGGTACAAACAATAAATTCCTTCATTTTTCTTATTGATTCTTTGGTATTTGGATACCTTGAGGTTTTAAAGAAATTTGAGGTTCAAGAAGGCACATTTTAAACGAGAAAATAATTTTCGATATCCATCTGTGCAAGGAGTTTTTCCAATTGCGTTTCTGATTTGTTTTTGCTTTACCAACCTCTTTCTATATGTGCAACAAAGTACATCTCAGAACCTGACGGCAGGTTGGAAGGCGGACTCCTGTGAATGTGAATGTATCAACTTATTTAGTAACAACATTTTCTAAGCTAAAGCACCTGCTAGATCATTGTAAAAATTGAAAATATTGTTAACTTATTTCACAAATTTTAGGGTGTATTGTAAAATACTTCCAAGTAGATCAAAATACTATTAAACAGTGAAATAATTCTTTGTTTAGGACATCAAATTGCATGTGTAGTTATTATTTTCCTTTTTGCATTCAAAAGGACTTTACAGGCAACTCCCAAATATAAAACTGTATTATGTTGGTTTTGAGTTTTGTCAAAATTTGGCAGATTTTTTTCTCCTATCATGTATACTTTTACACTATTCTAATCAAGAGTTTTAATTTAATACCAAACATGATTAGTTTTGAGTAAAAAGTATTGAGATTTTGTGCATATTAAATGGGCCAATAATTAAGCCAGATCAGTCTATTTCTTTCTGTTTGGCATTCGTTTGAATTAAGGAATCGCTCGTAAAGATTATGGGCACTATCTTTTGGATTTGCAAGTAATAATCCTCATCGACTATCTGGAAAAGGGTAAAAATATTACAAGTGTATATTGCTCATCGTTATTAAATCTTTTGAAAACCAAGCTGCAAGGAATACGTCCATGATTGGTCCACAAAAATTCATTTTCCATCACGACTATGAACCAGCTAGAGCCTAAGTTGTGTTTTTTTAAATTTTAAAACCACTTATAAACTGTTCTAATCGAAGGTTCAGAGTTCCCATAATGTTTATAAAGCTTCTTTTTAAGCTTTTGCCTTTCATAAAGTAATGTTTAATCAACACACGAAATTCTTCTGTGTCCATTTTTTGAAAATCATTCCACTTCCTCGATTCTGGCTGAAAGTTAGTCTGTAACCCTACAAGAGATGCTACTAACTAAACATAACTTCGATACGGGCCAGCCTTTGCACGGACTTTTAAAACGACCCTCGTATAACTGCTTGGCGGCCCTTATAGACCACCTACAATGTCGCTCATTTTTTTGTAAAGTTACTCAGAACATTTGATAAAATGGGGAACAAAATTTAAAAATTAACAGGCGTTTGATTCATCCTAACCCCCATATTAGTGTTTGAAATATTGATTTGTTGAGCTCAAATTATATATTTTTAAGGTTTGAATATATCAGGGGCGTCTGCAAGATATTTTCTTTATGTGAGCTACTTGTCCTAGTCCCTGCAATTCAACGTAAAAATTAAAGTCCGCACAAAAGTATTTTCTTTAATAAAAACAAGCCACTAAATTAAATTCAAATTTTAAAGAAGAAAGACAAGAGTGCGGTCATTTATTCTTGCCATTGTTCTCGTATACGATAAGCCCGGGACATGTTGGGGGGGGGAGATTGAAATGAATAATATTATATTTTTGATGGACAATAAGCTCACTATTTTCCTTAATGGTAATAATAAAAAGGCTTCTATTATTATAAGACATGGTTGTTTACCCAAAGAGGCTATTAATATAAATATTGGAACATTGATTTTATATTAATCGTATTTGTTTTCTATGAAAAAGATGTACAGAGTATATACTGAGGTTAGATACTTTTACACAGGATATTTTGGTTAAGACCATTTTGTCTTAAATCCATTTTTGTTTGAAGGATATTTCACCTTAATATATGTATAAATAAATGATGTTTATATGTCGTTATTGATTATTTTTTGTCAAAATTGATGTTTCCTTTGAATTTTTGAATCAAAAATTTAATGCTTATTACTATAAAATGTATTGAATGCTTGTTTTCTGTTGGTAAAATGATGGAATCATGCCTCAAAATTTGAAATCATCCACCAACAACATCTCACTATATCATGAATTCGAAACAAAATAGGTTATAAAACTAGTATAATAAGAAAAACGAAAATAAGGAAACACGGCAACGATTTGAATAGAAGAACTGCTAATTACTTATCAGTTATCAATTAATTATAAGTAGACATGCTGGATTATTCATACTCGAGAATATTTATGGATTGACGAACCAGCATAATATGGGGCAAGATCATTTTCCAAAAGAAAAGACGCATAAATTGCTTATTAAAGTATATTTTGATTTATAAATTCAAGGGGAACATCAATTTCAAGCAAAAATAAACAATAACGACGTCAAAATCTCATAAATTTATATATATTAAAACAAAATATCATTGAGGTAAAATAGCTATAAAGAAAAAGTACTGTGCACCGTATACTATATATGTGTATAAATCTGTCAAATAAAGCCTTTTTTAATGTACAACACAACTTTTTTCTACAATACTATAAAGTTTGGTATGTTTTGTACCAATTAACAAACAAACTTATTAGTTTTTATAGAGAAAAAACTAATTTATTATTTTTAAAACTTAATTAATTATATTAATTGATATTTGTATTAATTAGAAAACTTGTTGTGTCATAATTAGAATCATAAACGGATATAAAAAATAATGATTTGAAGTACACTCATGTTTTTGTCTTGATAAATATCATTATAAAATGATAGAACAGCAGAAAATATAATAAAGGAAGTCACAAAATAAGTCACCCAAAGCAATTCTTGTAAATATTTACTACTGTTATTATCTAATTATAATGAACGAGGAAATTGTCGCATGAGCAAACTTTAAAAAAAGTTATCTATTTGGTGACACCACTGTACCACTGCACTGTACATTTACTAATACATAAATAAGTAAAGAAGCAGCTAATAAACAAAGAACAACTTATGTAAGGTTTTTTTGCTTGAATGTTTTAGCCGCAAGACGGCGCTACTACTATTGCCCATTTATCAACGCTCATGTCTCAATTAGAAAGGGATGATCCTCTCTTTTTTGAAGAAGTCAAACTTTATTATTCTTACACTCATTTGCATTTATTTAGTTCACGTCTTTCTCAATTTTTCTCCTTCATCTCTCACTTTCCAACTGATAATAGCACCGGTTTCGTCATCAGGAGAGTAAATAATAGAGCAATAAATAAATGATGATGAAATAATGATGGAATATTATGCTTGTTTGTCAATCCATGAGTATTTTCAAATATGAATAATCCATCATGTCTAATTATAACTAATTAATAACGGAGAAGTGATTAGCACTTCTTCTATTCCAATTGTTGTTGTGCTTTTTCTTTTCTTATTATACTAATTAGATTACCTATTTTGTCTCTATTTCGAATTCATTACATAGTGAGATTTTAATAGTTTGTATGCATTGAAATTTTGCGACATCATTCAATCATTTTCAATCGGAAAGCAACCATTTAATGCTGTTTATAGTATTAAACATTACAAAATGTGGAGCGTGTCATTACAAATCATGTATGTTTTGAACTCCGCCGAACCCCTAGGGTTCAATCGAACCCAGGTTAGGAACCACTGCTCTGGGCAGTTTTGTAGTGTAGCCTCAAAAGTGTCTAGAGGCAGTACTTTTATACAAGGCAATATCCAATTTATTTTCAACAGCCTTCCTACTGAACATAAACTGATGAAAATAAATATTTTTTGAGATTAGCTTTATTTACTAACAAGGCCTACCACTTCCTATACACAATATACTCGTAGGTTTATACAAAGGATGCCGCTCATTCAGGGGGTGCCATAATGGATGTGAAAAAAAGGTGAGCCCGAATCTAACCCGACTTTTGGGTTGGGTTCAATTTTTCCAAGATGATAGTTAGGTCAAGTTGGGCCCATAACACTCGGGCTTTAATTTTTAATTACTAGCACCAGTCGGATTTTATTTTCTGGGTGAATTTTTTTTGAACGGCCTCTGATTGGTTTTTAAAGAATTGCCGATGTTTTCAAAATGCTGTAACTTCCTCCTGTTAGCTTATCTCCCCAATACCACAGTGGTCTTAGTTAGTCTATGGCGTTGTTGAAGTTTGATTTGATCAAGTTGATCACTTCTCTTTTTTCTTATTATTATTAAGATAGAATAAGATGAGTAGATATTCGAAATTTAAATACTTTACAGTTGTCACCCCAAAATGTCCCGAAAGTAAACTTCACCACCTGTGTCTCCTCAAAAATAAGGATGGCCGATTTAAATGGAAGAGGCGAATTTAGCAATCAACGTTGCGGAACTCCGCCTTCCTAGGTTCTGATCTTTCGGATGTTGAGAACTGGTTCTGGAGAGTTGCACATGATTTTGTGTTGAGGGGGATTTTTCCTACAAAACCTAAATACAGTCTGATGGTGTCAGTATTGCCGGGTGAGATTTTCAATATTATTCCTATTAGTGAGGAGAATTTCACTTATTAGGTAGCGAAGAAATCCATATTAGTCTGATATGGGATATCATTCTCCACAAGGATAGAAAAAAAAGTCGACATGATGTTTTATACTTCCGGGCTCTCGAGTATGGAGGTCAAAGATGAGGTTGAACGTCTTCTGGATGAGGAATACCTAAAGAATTTACGTGAAAGTTTGATGAAAGAGGCACTAATAAGGAATGCTTCAAACAAACAACAGGGATATTTGAGAGTACAATCAACACCTAAAACTAAGAATTTAGCAGATATATGTACGGCTGCGAAGGAAGTCACAAACACTTCCATTTCTACTGTCGAGGACCCATCTTCTTCTCCCACTGTAGTACCTATGATTAAGAAGAGACCTAGTGGAGCTTTTTCGAAGTACTCAACATCTGCAAAGTTAAAAAAAAGTATGTTATTATCATTAAAAATTTAGATTGAATCCAACTGTGTGCTCTGGTCCTATTTGTCATTTTAATTCATTGATTCAAAAAAAACTAAATTTTCCTCGGTTGCATAGGACTGAGTCATTAAATAATCCTTCTAATCTCTTATTAATTAAAGACAATATAAATTCAATTAATTTTCTTGTAGATACGGGTGCCCAGGTATCCGTTATATCGCCGACGAATTGTAAAGATTTAATTCGTGTTAAAATGCCACCTCTCTTTGGTTATGGGGGGAATCCAGTAGACGTTCTCGGTACTAAAACTCTAAGGGTAGAAATAGAAAATATAGGAACTTTCCAATGGAAATTTATTGTTGTATCACGAGGCCACCCTATTTTAGGGGCAAATTTTCTTCATTTCTACAAGATTAGTATTGTTCTATTCCACAAGAAAATGTATTTTAATTATCCATACGTCATTTCAGAATTATCAGAAGCCCAATGGGTTCAATTTCAATATCCTGAAGTTTTCGATGATAAAAGATTCGCTGAATCTTACCCAACTCATGGAGTTGAACATCACATCGAAACTAAGGGGCCTCCCTGATTTGCAAAATCCCGTAAGCTGGATGATGTGAAACTCAATTTTGTTAAAAACGAAATTGATGAACTGCTTGAGAAGGGAATAATTCGTCCATCTTCTTCAAACTTTTCATAAGCGATTCATTTAGTACCTAAAGCCAAAGGAGTCTGGCGAATGTGTGGGATTATCGTCAATTAAATAACAAGACGGATTTAGATCGATACCCTTTTCCAAATTTAAGGGATTTTGTGGCCAACCTAAGAGGGATGAAATTTTTTAGTCTCGAATCACTTTTTTATATTTTTGGCTGAATGCACTGCCCCTTCTGGTTAAGAACTGCACTTCTTAGTATGAAAATAATAAGTAAATATCAAGGGTATACATATATTCGTACAGTTGTAATTTTTATTATATATTTTTGAACACTTGTCTACAGCCTATTGATGTTAAATCTTTTAATTATTTATTAATAAAAATAAAAATAGACCCATTTGCCTGAAAGTTGGTTTGTTCTTCCAAAAGATGCTTCTAACTAAAAATAACCTCAATACGTGCCAGTAGTGCCATCTTTCAGACTTTGCACGGACTTTTCAACGACCCTCGTATATTAAATACATAAACTACATAATGAAAAAGAAAATTTACGTAACACATAAATACATATTCCTCCGAATAAAGCATCATTTTGCAAATTGCAAGCCTTTAAGCTATAATGAACTTTATTTATTTTTGTTTTGTTAAAGAATTAAAACTTTGTTCGTGTATGGAGGGGAGAGGGGAGGGGGGACTTATAATGTTAGATTGAATAATAAGAGAGATAAATCTAGTAATATCACAACATATTTAGGAAAAATTAAATAATTTTTGTAGGAAAAACTGTAGAATGATTAAAACTAACGCTTTCAACAGCCTATTTTGAACTCTATTTAATTCACATACTAAAAACATCAAAGTAATTATTTTATATATGAATAGTCCACATATCCTACACATATGACTACATCAGCAGCGGGTACCAAACCTTCCACAGCCGCCTGGAAGCCATGATTGGCGTTAAGGGCGGCTACATTAATGATTAAGAGAGCTCAGACACACATCTATTTATAGTTTTAATATTGTTAAAATTATATTGTTAATTAGTAAATTATATCTTATTGAAGATTAAAATTAAAAGTGTACAGATTTTAATGAACTACTCGTTAATAGCCCATTCAAAGTTAATATTAATATTTATTTTATAAAAAGAGTCCCGGTTTTTATTCTCACTCTAAAATAAAAAGAGGATTCAAAATTATTTCTTAAAAAGAAAGATCCAAAATTTATTTATTCAAAAAGAAAGATTAAACACATTTACCTTTGTCCAAGGCCACTTCTCACGTTAAAATCGGCTATGCTTATGTATAGTCCAACTACAGCATTCATACCTTTTTGAAATTCAAAATAAATATATATTTTTCTAAATTGTATCCTTCTTTTCTTTAGGTGACATTTATGTTTGTTTAGCTAAATTGGTATTATTTTTATTACCAGAATGCTGTTTTTCAATTAGTGATGGGAGGATTAATCGGGATCAGAGAATCGGTTGTTTCTTCTGGAATCTGAATTAGTATCTGGAAATAAGGTGTTATTTCCGATTCTCCAATTCCGATTCTTATGTATTATGTTTTATTACTTATTTCAGCTTTGAAATATTTCTTGCCTTGGAGTTTGCTCTCTCCAGCTGATTAAGTAAAATAGCTGGGATATTAACTGAAGGCGAACCACTCAGAAAGGAAGAACTGAGAGCAAGGTATTCAGCTTTACCCACCTAAATCCCTGATCTGGAGGTTCTTTTGTGGAAATATGCGGGCAATCTTATGATCTGTTCAATAATCTTAATATATATATATTATTTTAATATTTGCCTTAACAACCCAAGGATATTTTTAGAAACAAATCCAAGGATTGAAAGTACGAAGGACCGACCTCAAGGATCGACAGCTTTAAGGACTGGTCCTAATTACTGACAATCTTAAGGGCTGATAGGACCAGTCCTTAGGCTGGACTGAACATAATAAATAAGGACCAACACAACTCTAATGTTATGGTTCATTTAAAAAATATCAGCCTAAGAATAAGTTTTGGATAATTAATGAAGAATTATTCTACATTTTATCCAAATAATAATGATGAAACACATTCATAACGCCAGCGACAAAACAAAAAGACAAATGAGGGAGGGTAAAATAAAAACTGGTAGTCCGGCTAGAGATCTGAACTGCAAACTACCATGTGACTTAGAAATTCCGAGAAGAGAGGATCTCGAGCCAGTTCTAATAAGTAGTTATTTATAAACACTGTAGTTTAAAACGTTCAAGCACCCTCAAGTGTTTGTCAACGAAGTCATCGAGTTCTGATGTCTTTATTATGGAGTCCATAGTCCGGCTGAAGTATAAAATACACATAACTTCAGTGATGACTCCCTCTGCTTTTCGGTGAGCCCAAACACCGTGCTATGCCACCGATGTGTCATTGGTATTTCTCTTAAAGGTATCATTCTGATCAAATTCAGAAAAAAAGATGGAAGGATGACTCCGTGCAATCCTTGCAGAAGGAGCAGCCCCTCTTTGTTTCATCTTTTATCGACTTGCTGATGAAGAATGTTGATGTAGTGAGACGATATCGTAGCCATCACTCTCTGAATCGCTGAATAGTGTATATCATTAACACCATGATCATGTGAATGCTTACAAAAGTTACAAATGAAATGACCAAAATGAAACAAATGGGATTTCTTTGAGTGCTTCCAGAGCAACTTCGAACGAATGTAGATGCAATTTTTTTGAGTTGTCACCGAATGTGGGAAATTTTTTTATAGCAAACCAGATGTGCAGTCCGTTGACCTGTAGCTGTTGCATACTTTATAGTGTGAAAGGTGAGGGTACCCTCTACTGATATAATAGAAGTGTCGGTTTTACTCACAAAAAAGTATGTCACTTTACTCGACAAACTCTCTCCTTCTGCCGCAGTTTTATGTTTGTTAGGGTGTAAGTGAGCTTCCAAATTGCTGCCCCCTTTATTTACCACTGACACGTGAGTGCTTGCTCTCTATGTAATGCACTCACCTTCTGAAGCATCACGGCATAGGGGAAAACATTAGTTCGTACATGAACTTACATTTACGTTTAGGCATGGCTGCAGATGTAATGTGCCGTTGTAAATATTGCACGGAGTGGAAGCAGGAAGGTGCTCAATGTAACTATTTACCAATGTAAAAGACCCAAAAACACAAATTTGAGACCAAGAGAAACAAAAAATATTAATATTTTTTTCTCGCCCCGATTTTTACTTGACGTTTTTGGAATCCCTTTAACGCTTTTTTTTAGGTCTCGAAAAGAGGACATGTACGGAAAAAACATGACATCTGATCACTCTAACCAAATTAAATAACTAAGGGTTGGATACTTTCCTTTTCATGAATGGTAAAGTGACATTCATACCTGACTTACTCTCAATTAGTGTCACTTTGTATTAAAATCCGGTTTGTAGGGAGATGGGATGAGGCCAGAGAAAATTGCAAATGTTTAAAAATGACTACACTTTATCATGGTAGTATTTTGGCGAAAAGAAAATTAAAATCAGTCGATAATTACTTTTTTAACATTCAATGCGTATTTTTTTATTCCATTTTCAAAAAAATAAGAACAAACTGGGGAATTTTGCTATCATTTGCCCTTTTATACTTCAAGCAATAGCTTCATAAAATTCTAACCTTATAAAGTATAGTTTTAAGCAGAAATTAAGGGTCAAAAGGTCAATCTTCCAAATTTATATTTTAGCATGTGAACTTTGGTGTACGTATCACTTTTGTTATATTTTAATGAAAAAGTAATGTTTGAAAAGTTTGAGTCATCTAAAGCTGTTTTATAAATATTATTATTAATTTTCATTTAATTGGTTATATGCAGTTGCAATGATGAAGTATTACAATTACTCCACATAACCTTAGAATCTTGTGTGAAGTCCATAAACATAAAGTATATTTATTTCTCTAGAAATCACCTCAGTGCACATTGAGTTCAAAAGAATAATTTATCCTGAGCGCGTTGTCCATGATTTATTGCAATTCCAATATGTTTTTTTTTACCTCTATACCTATTGGAAAATGACTTTTTAATTACGATATTCTCTATTTGTAAAGGGATTCAGAGGTTTCAATTTTAAAGTTATGTTGCTGAATTTTTAAAGTTTTTTAAAGTTCTTTTTCTCAAGTGGTACACAACAATATAATCCTTTTTTCCTTTTGAAGGAAAAGAAATTGTTGCCCAACGATCTTCGGATACTCAAGCCATTAACCCAAAAATTCAAAATTATTTTTTCTTATGTGCTTAAAATGTACTCTTGCATCCAAAATTTAGGCCTTTAATTGAATTTGATTTCAACAACCCTCTGCTACGATAAAACTTATATCAACAACTCTAAAATAGAGCTTATTCTAGATATATTAATGGCATGAAGACAGGAAATGATAAAATAAATCAATATATTTAAAAAATAAACAAAGAACGTGAAACTTATTTTTTGAGACCATTAATCTCTAAATTGACTTTAAACTAACTATACTGTGTAGTGTACTCAATCATAAATAAATATTGGAAAAATTCCATCATAAATCTTTCAAAATTTGAGTAAAACTCTTTTTATCTATTTTTTCATAATTTTATGTCATAAATTATAAATTTCAGTACTGTGTCGTAAGAACCAAAATGTAATTTAAATTTGTTGTTTTGGCTGTAAAAATTAATATAAGATTTTATGTAGTTTATATATGTTCATCCTACTCGAACTTGATTAAAAACTTTTTCCATAAAATATGAAATATAGAAAGTTGAAAAATGAATGAATTTATATTCATAAGTTAGAATTAAAATTATTAATTAAACTATCATGTCACACACAACTCTTTAGATGTTCTTTTTTTAATTTTTTATTGAATTAAAAAAATATATATTATTTTCCTCTGTTTAAGCTTATATATTTCTGAAACTAAGAGTTCAAATAAACTCAAAATTAAAGAGTTTATTTTTATAAATAGTTATCAAAATCAAAAATAAACAAACATATTACCTTACCTAAAACGGAATTACTTTGTAGTGAGTAAAGCCTTTTAAGAATTTTGAATTTAATCGTTTTATGTTTATTATTTGATTGATTATTTACTAAGTATAAGCAACTTACCGTGTCATAGGGATTCGGCTTGTACATTTTCGCTTTCTTACTTTTTTGTCGTGTGACACTCTTGTTTTGCAAAATAATTAAGTGAATACTTCTTATTACTAGAGTTGACACTATTGTAAAGAAAAAAAGAGTAGAAGGAGAATACTAGAGCGAGACATACAGTACCATGTACAGCTGCCTGTTATATGATTTGGGTGGAAAGAATGAGTTACTACTATAAAGAGGCGGACCTTCTATATTTAAAAAGCATTCCTGGAGGGAAAATATTGAAGTTATATTTAAATCCATATCATCAATGTCATTATGTATTTCTGAAAAACAATTTACACCAAAAATACTTCAGAGGGAGAAGTCAACATCTCAAGGACCTATTTAATGATGAACAAAAAAAAAAAAAAAAGAGCACACTCTACCTTTTCTAATTTTTTAAAATATTTTTTCATTGCAAACTGCTCAACTCTACTAAAAACTAGGGCTTGATAGACATGCTAGTAAAAAACCAATTGGGGTAGTGTGGAGTGGCCTGTATCCACCCTGCTTAATTACCCAATGCTGTAGCTGAAATACTGCATATACAAAGGTAATGTTGTGTTGAAACCATAAATATGGACTTGAGTCAATGTCTCATACGTCGTATAGACATTGAAAACAAATATGACATGTGATTTTTAAGTAAAATCATCTATCTCAAGAAACGTGAAAAAAACTACTTTAGTAAATGTCTTTTTTTATGGTCTACAGAGAGAACATTTTATATAGTACCATACAATTTGATAGCTTAAAAAAGGTGATAAGGACTTTTAAAAAATATACAAAAATATTTCTTCAAGCAATACATCTTAAATAACTCTTATAATATTATTTTTTTAGGGTGTTCTTTTTTAATTATCAAGCTATATGTCTTCCTTTTTTTCATCATTGTGTCTCCAAATAAGAAATATATTTCTAATAAAAATTGTTTTGAATCTAAAAACCTGCGCCTATAAACTATATTTAGTTCTTTCAAAACAAAAAGCAAAACTAAACCATGCAAATATTTTTGCAAAATGTTTCTCAATAACACTTAGTAAGTAATACAAACATAAATTTCGGAGTATATAAATTGTTTTCATTTTTCTGGAGCTATCTAAAAGGACTTAACGATATACATAATTGTATTCCAACAGCAAAAAAAAAGGTAAAAATTTTGTTGACTGTTGATATCTACATACAAAAGGAAAGAAAAGGAAGACCCAAGTACATTTCAATTTTTCCGGATGACATTTAGTTAATCTTCCTCTCAAAAAAGTTCTCGCTTCTATTCTTCTTCATTGCCCTGGGGTAAAAAGAGGAAGGGGTTTGTTAAAAAGAGTCGCAACTTAAAAAAAATACTTTACCAAATTCAAATTGAACATTCTTGAAAACAGGATTCGATGCAAATAATTAATTTAAGATTCGTAATCAATGCATCAAGTACTACTTGGTTTGTAGAGAAATCACTAAAAGTTTGTCTCAAGTAGTTGTGCATAGATCACTTGGATATTGGAGAACCCCCTGCAGTCAATCTTGCGGGCATGTTTCCTTCTGGATTGCCTTTGTCTGGTCAAAGATTTTGCAATCATCAGTTTGTGAATTAATTTTCCTCCCTCGATCATCTAGCTTAAAAAAACTTTACCTTGCATTTACTTTTCTCCACCAATTTTCAATGGTTTTAAGAGGTATCTTTAAACTATCTGCAATGTCTATCTAGCTTGATCTACCTTCTATCATGCCAACAACCTAAACCCTTGTCTCTACGTAAGGTTCCATCACCATGTCAGATATTCAATTTCAACTGATCATAATAGTTACATTCACAGCCCTTTTATACTTTGGCTGATGCAATTGCCAGAAATTATTGCATCAAAATTTTTATAAGATTGTCTAATGCTTGCATCTGATACAATTCAATTGTTTCCGATGAAAAAGGACATTTTATAATCTGCAATTTTTTTTTAAATATCACCATCAATATTTCATATAGTGTAAGGTGTACATTCCACAACTTAAGGCAAAGTTTGAAATTATGTTCCGACAACTTTTAATAGTTCTAGCTCTATATGGTTTGACCGCTCTCATTTTCAGATCTTGATCTTTTCTTTTATTATCTTTGGGTGTAATTGATATTTGATTTATCAAGTCCATCCCCCCAATTTTAAAGCCCATAAAGTAGGGTAGAGAGGTTAGTACATGGAAATAAGCAAATTATATTTATTACCTACTTTTTCGGATGCAATAACATCTTTTAAGCACACTGGGGGAAAAAATGGAGCCAACCAAAACCCCAGCCTTACCCTGAAAATTACTTTTTCACACATGAATGTGTATTTTTTTAAATCTATTTTCAAAGTAATTAGAAGAAACTCCAGAAAGTTGTTAGCATTGAAGCATTTCTATGCAAAAAAAAGAAGAAGTTATATGACATATTTAAAGTTATAAAAAAAGGTCAGAAGTAACAAAAAAGGTCAATTTCTTCTAAATTTTTATTTTAGCCTGTGTACTAGGGTGTCCAATTTTTAGGGTGACATGTTAATTCGATTTTCTATTGTATTTTAATGAAAAAGTAATGGTATTAAAGTTTCAGTCTTTAAAGGGCGTTTTTTGACCTCTAATTATAACCATTTGAAAAACACTTTTTTTAACAATTAAAAATTATATTTATTAGTGTTTGAAAGATGCATTCAAAAATTTGGACTAAAATTGAATGTTATTTTAACACCTTCCCTTATTGGAATAGTTGTTAGAAGAATCAACATCAAAACTTATAAGATAAGGCTGAAAAATGGCAAGATTCTCATTAGAAACCGCAGGTTTATTAAACTTGATAGATCTGTAAGTTTTGATGTATATATAAATGATGTATGATAAAATTTATGTTAATGTTAATAGATTAATTGTTATCATAAAAAGAAAGGGGCATGTAGTATATTTATGTATGTACATACTAGTATGAGCCAGCTCATTCCTTAGACATATGGGGGATGAAAATCAAAAGTGTGATGTGATGTCAATAAACTAACCTACGCCTAAACTACCCAAAGTGAAGATCGCTTGATACATGCACCAACTACAAACAACTTTAGCTCAAAATAAACAAGAATCCTACGTAATATCCAATGTTTCAACAGAATCCTTAGAGGCCATATGTTCTTCAAAATATTACCAAAGTAATGTATCAAATTAGTGATACAATGTCACTATTTGGCTTTATTGAATAAATTAAATTATCATAAGTTTTCATTTGAATTGCAGCAATCCAAGACGAATTAACTGGCTAATGCAATCTCCCTTCATGTTACTACTTAAAAAATTATTGAACAGATTGAATTCTCATGAGTAATACAATCTTTCTTTCACTTTTTATTTCTAATAGTAGATAGAGCTAGAAGAAAACAAAAATTGTTGCTAGGCAGCAAAAACGGAGGAGCAAGATAGATATATTTATTTTTGTATACATATATAAGATTATAGTTGTATTATCGGAATGTAATGTTCATTCAATATCACCCAACCTATATATATGTTAGTTATGTTAATGCAGATATATATAGAATATCACAATAATATGAATAGTGTCAATCGTGAATTTGTAGATCTGTTTATTTTAAAACCTTTTGATAAATGATTAATTATGTCAAATTAATTTCAACACATTATTTTTATTAATTAGTATATCCTTCATTGTATTAAAATAGTTTATGGTTGTGTGTGTGATGTACGTCCACGTAGAAAAACAATGATAAAAACAAATTTATTTCAAAACGGAGATAAATACAAACTTTAGACATAAAATTATTCATAATTCTAAGTTACATACGTAGGGCTATGTTTCATTCTGATCAGACCAGATTCCAGGCTCTAGAGGGCAAGTTTGTTTTTGGGAAATAAGTTGATTTTTTTTTTCATAAAGCAAGATAGATTCCCGTGTCTTAAAGTTCTTTTAAATGTATGGGTTGTCCATCCCAAAATTCACCAAAAAAAATTAAAATCCAAAAGAACGACTTATTGAACGATAGTATAACGGAGAACGTATATTAAATGGAAATTAAAAAGGTAAATGAAGAAGAGGATTAGCGAGTTAGTTTGTATTTATTTTGAAGAAGGAACATGGCAACTTAGAAAATAGCAATGGCAATAAGTAAACAACAAGAGCTTTGACTATATTTACATTATTTGGATAGAAGACAACAAAAAATGTTTTATACAAGGTCTAAATAAATCTCCTTATGAAACTTGATTAGTCTTAAGCATGAATTTCAAGTCGATGTTTTAAGCAATTATTTTTCTACATACACCAGATATAGTGAAATATACAAAAATCACATTTTCTAACTCTTTGAGTTCATAGTTGTCTATAAAATGACACGGTAGAGCTTCATTTAACAAATATACCTTTTGATGAATGCATTTTTTATTTGAAGATGTTTGAACAAATGGGATTTAAACTTTATTAATTGATAATTTTGAAAATATGATGATAGATCGTATAAGAATTTTTTCATCTGTCTCCATTACTTTGCCATTCTACTTATGAACATATTTTATTTTCAATCCTAGTTATCTTTCATATATCTTTTTAACATTATTAATATCCTCTGATGTTGGGTTACTTTTGAAGTCTAGACAAATAAACTGTGTCCTTATATCTAAATTCTTGTAAATATTCTTTCAAATGTGCTAATAATCAAATATTAAAAAAATTGAATTGGGAGAGAGTGGATTATTTATAAATTTTTCTCCAGGTTCTTACTTCTAGAATATAAATTTTTTATTAGCCGTATGTCCATCAGAAATTGTTATCATCAATCAATTTACTTATAATTTCGTTATTTTATCAAGTTCTATAATTAAAGTAGATCCTGTTTAGCAATTTGACATAATACAAATCTTATTGTTTCTTAATTCAAGTTAACAATCATTTTTTTGTTGACATGGTTTACTTGAAACCCAATTATTTACTTACATTCCTCATTAAACATAGGAAACTGCTTACCTATTACTGAATTGACTAATAAACCCTAATAATAATTGATTTCTTATGATTCGAGAAACGAAATTTAAATTAAATAATGATAACAATAAATTCTTAATGTTGTAAAATTAAGACTGAAGAAGAAGAAGACGCCGCACCGCGTATACTTTTATTTATTATTTATTCAATCATTCTGTCTTATCCAGTTATATAAGAAGTCCTTGAATTTGGATGTAAATTATGATTTACTTATTCGATGACTGACTGATAACTGGCAGAGAACTACCTTATCAGTCAATCCTTTCTTCTTCTTCTGCTTGGACATAATATATTTAACTTGTACACATATTTATTTTACATACCTTAGAATGATTAGCTTAGCCCTGAGAATTATCAACACTGCCATATAATTACTTATTTAAATAGGTTTATTTTATACATATAATACTAGAATGTGTCCGCGTTGCTGGGCTGAATAGAAAAAAGCGGAATAGAGACAAAGAATGAAGGTAGAAGAAAAGAAACAGAGAGAGGGATGTAGAAAGAGACAGACGGAGAAGAGATGAGGAGTTAGGCAGAGGGAAGGAGACATATATAGAAAGGTATAAGAGAAATGAGTGTTTTTTGTCAAAAACAGGCTCTTTACCACCAAAAAGTACTATAGGTACACGATTGGTTATTTTATAGATTTACTTGCTAAATATAAGACTGATCTGTTGGACAGTATTGAAGTTCAAAAGAGACTTAAAAATATACCCAAAATCTAATATAAAAATATGTATGAGATTTAATTTTTTTTTTCCGGGGGGGGGGAGGAAGGGGCTTCAGAAACTTTTAGAGGGGCTCAAGCCCCCCAAATGGACATCAAAGCCACAGATTCGTTATTTAGATTAAATAAAATTAAGTTAAACTTTTTTTATGAGACGGATCTTTTTTTGTTCTTTTAAATAATTCATAATATTCTTCTATTCATCTGTTAGAATGTCAAACAAATTTAAGAAAAAAATAAAAGCAATAAACATCAAATGATTAACATTTTAAAACTATTTATATTTAAAGCCTCTTTTTTTAATGGCATTTCTTTGATTTTTTAAATCCTTCCTAAACATACATGAGCACTTCAAAGTTTATTATAGCCTTCTGATAATTTCAGTGGGACTTATTGTTTTTTAAAATACCACATTCAGTTGTTACAATCTATATTTTTGATTAATAATAAAAATATATATATACATTTTGTAAACGCAGCTCAACTAGACTTTCTATTAACATATACACTTTTATAAATGAAACCCTAATTATTAATGTTTCAAATCCTTTTTTTCTTTTTTTGCATAAAATCTATTGAAAAACCAAGGGATTATTCATTTTCAAACAAAATTTGTAAAATATATTGGTTTTGTAGTCTTCGTATATAAAATATAACCACATATTTAAATCAATATATACTTTTGCAAATAATAAATTCATTTTTATATAGATTAATGATTTTTTCTTACTCAAAAATGGAGAAACTTAAGTCTCCCAGCCAGAAGAAAGCCATGTTTTCCCAGCAGAAATGCTGCACCTTCTTGTATGTATTTGCCAGGCACCGTCTTCGGTAATTGCAGAATTGTCCCTGGGGGACAGGATCTTCAATCATGACAAGACATAGTACCTGAGGACCTTGTAGTAGACGCCCGTGTTGACTGTCTCGTTGGCCCGGAAGAGTAAGGAGGCATCTTGCTGGCGTCAGTTGCCATGAAGCCCAGGACTATGACCTGAGCTGGATATTTACTCCTAAACGTTAAACGGATCTGAGCTCGTGATTCTCCCAAGAACCGATCATTTCTCCTGTTCAGAACAGCGTCCACTGTGAGAAGCTTCTTGTCGGAGATCAGCTTGAGCGTGGAGGAGATACCACACCCTCTACCACTCTGCTTGTTGCTCGAATATGTTTAATTGCAAAAAACAAAATGAACATAAAATGGTTGCTTTTTGTTAGCTCTGTCAAAAGGACGCCGAGTCAAATGTGTCAGAGCCGTGAAGAGGATTCTAATTTTTGTAGTTTATTTCCTAGTATTTTGGAGAAACTTTTAAGGAATCCCTTATTAATATTTATCCTCTTTCATAAAAGGAAAAACAGAATACAACATATTGAAAATAGTTTTTATATTGAATAAGCTCTGTTCTTATAAGAAAAATCGTTTTTTAAGGTTTTATTTTATCAGGAGATTTCTGGCATTGCTTTCCCTCCGCAAACATTTACTCAGGTAATGTTAAATACATGATTTCCGAACACTTCAAAATAGATTATTTCTAGTGGCACACATATAAAAAATCAAAGTAAGTAGTTGCTGAGTTATATATTACACAATTAGGATAGTTCTAATATATTGCTAGTAGAAATAATGGATTTTTAAGTAAAGTGGTCAAATTAAAAGATGTTAGTAATTTAACACACTCACCCTATCTATTTTCTTTTGAGAGTATTGGATAATTGTATAGAAAAAGTAGAGAGAGGTGCTCTAGAAACCTAAGCCCAGTCTTAAGCTCCAGAATAAGAGGGTTCGTAAAGAAGTCCAATGGAAGAGTCGGTGAAGAAGATATAAAAAAAAATGGGGTTTTTGAAGACTGTGATATGAATGTTGATTGGTTGTGCTCGAATTCACTGTTGTTCAGCTTTGAACAATTAAATACAAAAAAGTGCAACTTCTAATTGATTTTTACCCCTTTTTTCCTTTTCGAAGAAAGGTCGCGACAATATATAAATAATATCCATGATAGTTCATTGTTTAAATTAAAAAAGTAGCTGAAGGTAACAACTAAAAAAAAAAGAGCGGGAAAATAAGGAGCTAAAAAAACGTACACCGAAAAATTTAAAGTTTTCGTAATCCTAAATACCAATTTGTAATTATGTTAAGTTTGATCAATTTATTTTCTGTTTATTCATATTAGATTATCTGAAATATATTATATATATATATAAGTTTACTCGTATATATACATACAGGGCCAACCGTTATTATTTACCCATTTTAACACACAAACTTTTCAAGTCCATTATATGATTCTGTGGGAATTAGGAAACAAGGTACACTTTAATTATTAGAAACCCAAACAACATGTTTTAGTAAATGTCTCAGCCCTCAAAATTAATGGTGAGCTCCAAGAGGTGGGGGAACCTGCTGCAGGCCCTCTGGATATAATCGTCTCATGTAGGACCAGGACTTATTGACAAAGGTATTCAGGACTGGGTTGCTTCTGTGGCGTCTCCTGCAGGTCTTTGACTCAACTTCCGATTAGATGGAATATATAAGGGGTTGAGATCCTGAGATACTTGAGAGGAGGAAGGGCTCTGTCAAGAAGGCCAGACTGCATAAGGAGGAGTTAAAAAAAAAGCTCAGCCCAATCCTTTCAAGTCAATGAGCGCCTATGCAAGAGATGTTGAGATTTTGTAACAGGCCCAAGAGCTATCAAAAAAGTGGGTAAAAATAACTTTGTGAGTGTGGAAAGGACTCTTTTGACAATAGCAATGAAAGAGATCCATCTCCTCCGCTGCAAGTATCTTTCGAATGAGTTTTGAAAAAGTCTTTGAACTCTTTTTTTAATCCCTTTTGGCCTCCTACAGCCTCCGTCCTTCAAACACAGATGCCATCAAAGCCTCCTTTATGATTAAGAAAGCTCAGACAATCATCTGTTTTATTATTAATTTTGTTGAAATTCTATGGTTAGTTTATAAGTTATATCTTGTTGAAGTTTAAAATTCAAAGTGTTCCGATTTTAATGGACCACCCGGTAGCTTTCTTATAAGAGGAAAGCTTTGTTGATAAAAAATGAATGTTTTTCCCCCAAGGTTGTATGTTCAACAGGTTTCTGGTTTTTTTTTTTTATCTCAATTGTTTATTTAGATAATCTAATATTATTTTTTGTTACTCAATATGGTAAAAACTTTTAAAAACTGTTAAAGCTTTTTTTCTTTTTATTTTCCCACAATAAAGTTGGTAAACAAAAAAGGGCCGTACTTTTAAACTACACATTAATATTAACTAACTAAGAAAAAAAAAGAGAGAGAGCCGAAGAGCTTCCTGGCTTTTATACCCTCTGTCAGAAGGTGGCTTGGGATCCTTGTGAAAGAAACTATCCCAATCCCAAATTGTGAGTTACAACCCTCCTGATTGTCATAGGAGCCACAAAGAAGTTGTTGACGAGGTGATTCCTCGACTTAGTGGGATTTTCCTTTATATTATTATCCAAACTTAACAAGAACCTCGTATCCCTCTTTAAATTATGCCCACCACGTCCTAACACCATGTAGGATATTCTCCATTTTTTCATCTTGGTCAACTTAAAAACTAGGCTCCAAGAACACTTAATAATGTCTGCAATCTTCATCACATCAACTCCAGCATCCAGGATATCTGAGAGGTCCTGCCTTTTTACTTCTTGCTCGTTCATGATGATGAAATGACTAAATTATAAGTATAGTTTGCTTATGTAAAAAGGACAGAGAAAATAAAATATCAAAAAATAATTACTAAACCTTCTCATAGTAATGAGAAAATAAACATTAATTAAAAGTCCACGTTTGGCTACCCTACCCTCTACACATATATATATATTTTTTTTCATATGACAGGAACGCTTGATTGTATAATTATTTCTTAGACCATGTATCTACACTCAAAAATAACTAAAAGGTAGTATAGATACAGACAGACTCTGCTTAATCAATAATGTAGATGAGATTAATAAAAGAAATTATGTATGTACATCATTTGAATAAACAATTATACGATTTGAAGTTTTTAAAATGAGCAACATGAAGTGATTCCTTACATTTTGATATCTTATTTTACATTATATGTATGCTAAAAATAGCTTAACCAATTCGTTTAAAGTTACAACATTCATTAAACAAATATTTTGACACTTTGTTATGAAACCCTTCATTAATTTTTTTTAAAGATAAATATCAACGATTAAACTGTTGAATACATTATGAAAATAGTGTATGCAAAAAGATACATTAACTCAATTAGTAGTGATGAAGTTGAGTCTAAATTTTAGAGTTTGAGTTAAGAAGAATTACTGGAATGTTTTGACTATTCGAGTTCAAGATAGTCAAAATTTCCCAAAATATTTAGAGTGGTTTGAGTAATTTATGTAAAAAAAATATCAATTTTAGTAAAGTCTAGCTTATATGGAGTTCCAGAAATAGTTGAATTCAACACTATCAATTAGTCATGAATATAGTCGTCATACACATTTATTTACAATTTGTTTTGAATGCATTTTTTTCCTCGTTTTATTAATTATATCTAAATGTTTGTCTCCTTATGGCATTTATGAAATAATTATAGTTATAAAATTGAATATAAACACGCTGTGCCATTGATCAACCCTCATTCTCGATTATCTTAGAGAAAAGAAAAGATTAAAAAAAAATATGGTAGGCATCCTTCCATAATTTTCTTGTTGACAACTCTTAATTATTATTTAGAAAACAGTTATTAATTATTTTATACGTTAAAGAATTAGCAACTTGTACAATGTACATATATCGCAACTTGTACACAGTATATATATCCTATACCAGCGTAATAAAATACAAGGTTAGACCATCACGTAATGGGGCATGCTAGAATTTTTACGGGTGCTGGGTAGATAGACAGATTTTGACAAAATATGCAACGAATCATAGTCTACGACGTCACTATTAAAAAGCGTGGTGGAAGTCAAACATCGGTCGTACACGAGTTAAGGCATAACCTTGTATCCTGCATAGTATCAAAATAATTTATGTGTGTGCCTAGTGTCTGTTCGTCCCGCTTGGAAAAATAATCATAAAAACTTCATAAACGGAGACAAATACAGTCTTTAGACAAAAAATAGAAGTTGTTCAGAATTCTGAATACGCACATTTGACTATGTTTCAATCTGATCAGGCCAGATGATTGGAATCCGGTGGGCAAGTTTGTTTTTTCCCTAATAAGTTGATTTTTTTTCATAAAACAAGATCGATTCCCCGTTTCTCAAACTTTTTTAAAAGTATGGCTTGTAGATTCGAAAATTCAACAAAAAAATTAAAAATCCAAATTATTGTACTAACGGAAAAAGGGACAACAATTATTGAATACGAATTTAAAAAAGGAATTAGCGAGTTTGTCTTAGAATGTATCTTCATTATGGTTGAAAGAATACTAATTATTATGTAGTCTATCGACAAGTTTGAGTAAATTCTGGAGTAATTTAAAACATTAACGAAATAATACAATATTTAAACACCCAATACGGGTAGGTCCTAGTGTTATATATTATTGTTATTACATTCTAGGATATACCCGTATCATATTATTTGAAGGATTCCTAGGTGCCTATAAACAAGGTAGCGTTAGATTTTAAACTGTATTTTGGCTCAGCACTTGATAACCTGAGACCTGGGATGTATTTTGGGATATTATGAGGGTTTCTTGATAGCCAGAGAAGGTGTGGCGGGTAAATATAACTAACCTCAAGCCAGCAGTTAATCTAAACAGCCTGTGGGCTGGAGTTAAATTCTAACATATTAGAGGGGTTCCTTGGTTCCTAAAAACGTGGAGCTGGTAGATTTTAAACTGTATTTACAACCTGATAGCCGCTTCCTCATCAGGTGCATGTATATATTATCATACTTATAACAAACACGAGAATAATTCATAAAATTTTACAGACTTTATTTTTTGTTTTATATTAAGCAGTAGAGTTCTTAATTAATTTTAATTTCTTAACGTCCCAGGCAACGCCGGGAAAACCTACTTTAGTGATAACGATATTAAAGACTTCCAGGCGGCAGTGTAATTTGCTGCATGTGCATTTGATAAGCCCACTGTTCATTATCAGAGTACTTTGAGGCCTCAAAATTGACTAGATACTATAATCCAAGGGATTGGGGAGGCTAATAATTCTTTTCTAATAACTTTTACTACAGCTTCAGTAGACAACTTTCTTGAACGAACATTCTCGAGATCCTTATGTAGGCGCTCCTTGGCACGGTAGATGGTTGTTTTTACCCATATGTGTCTCCAATACTGTTTTTGGGGACATTCCAGTGGGAAGTATGGTTGCCATCTTTCGACTCATGTTGTTCTTACAATATGATAATAAACTCTAATGTTTTGAATTCAACGCAAACAAAAAGAAAAGACTCCCAGCTCTCTGTGGAGGGCAAAATGAGTCAGATGTTTTTAGTACACGCTGATTTATTCTGTTTTAAAATGTTTCCTAACTTTTGCACAACCTGCTATTGGTAAAATTACAAAAGAGCATTAATTTAATAGGTTTAAAAATTATGTGACGCTTTTTAAAGACCGATGACGGATCTATAGAATTTATTTATGTATTTAGAAAATATTTGGAATACAACTTCTTTTCTATGACGGTCTTGGTAGAATTTAAACTTTTAATATGTATTTCATTTAAAAAAATTTCATTTTTCAATATTTCGACGTTGGTAATATAATAAATCATGCCTTTTGATATATTTGTAGCAATAATAAATATTTAATTTTTACAATGAATGGTAATATTTTATTTTTTGTACAAGATATTGAATAAAGTAAGTGCGGAAATGAGCCTAAAAAATTGAAAATTTTATATATAAGGCAGTTCATTGAAATATGAACACTTCGTAATTCAATAATAAATAAAAATGGAGTGACTGAAACTAATTCATAGTTTGATATATTAAACCATACACAATTTGTTACATAACACAATGAACCTGATCTCTCTACAAGTCGAGAGAATGACACTTGAACGTGATCAACAAATTTCCATTAGTGCACTCCTAGCAGTTGGGCGTCTCCAAGACCACCGTCTACGCCGTCAGTAAGTCCTAAACGTTGGAGAGTAAGAAGGACTCTGTCAAAAGGGCCAATCTTGACCCGGAGGAGTTAAAGAACACTGCCCATGCAAATCCCATCAAGCCCTTGAGGGCCTGTGCAAGAGATCTTGGGGTTTCACACCAAACTGTCCAAAGAGCTTTCAAAAAGTGGTGGGAAAGAGCCTTGTGAGGGTGGGGAGGTCGCTTTTGACACCGGCAATGAAAGAAACCCATCTCCTACGTTGCAAGACTCTATTGAATGAATCTCTTGAGTTCTTTTGAAGTATTTTTGATACATTTGGCCCCACCTACAGCACTGATGCCAACCCCCTCGACCACATATTTTAGATGCATGTCGAGGAGAAGTCCTGCAGTGTCCTTCATCCAAATACCGAGGCCCTCAAAGCCAGTGTCAGGTAGTACTGGGTCCCCATGACTGAGAACTACATCCACCGTGGGTACCAGGTATTCTGCCGCCGCCCGGAAGTCATCATTATCGCTAAGGGCGGCTACATTTATGATTAAGAGAGCTCAAACACACATCTATTTATAGTATTAATTTTGTAAAAATTCTATTGTTAATTTTTCTTTAGTCATTTTTAATTTTTTATGCAACAAGTTGGGATAGAAAGCTAAAAGAAAAAGTAATCAAACTCAAAGTGATAGTAGACCTAGTTATTTAACTTTTTAATTCACAATATCAAAATAGAAGTTGATAAATTTATATTCAGGATATAAATTTACAATAATCATTGTCAAACTATCGATTTTAGATTTGATACAGTATACAATGTCCCAGTATTTCATGTTGGAAATCCAGAGGGGATACTCAATAGTTTATAAATAGTGATTGTATGGAAGAAACAACTCAAAAAAACTATTAAATATAGGTTTTATATTAGTTTACATTTTATTATGCAATTCTTCTATGAAACATTTACAATATAATTTATTTAAAGAAGATATCTATAGAGAGGTTATTTAGTCTTATTTCTCTTCTCGATGAGTAGATCATTTTAATATTTCAAAATGGGATCACTTAAAAAATACTAAATAGAACAAAAATAATTCGAGATGCATATTTTTAAATAGATAAGTAAACTGAGAGAAAAACTGTGATCAATTTTGGATTCTGCGTTTATAGATTAATTCGAATATTGTCCTTTCATTTGTACAGGTTCCCTTGTGTTATTATTTTTTCGTAAGTTTAATTGCATTTGAGAACCTACCAAAAGTTGAGAAAGAGAATGAGATAAATCAACATTTCCAGGTTAGAATCTGAAAAACAATTCATAAACAATATTTTATTTACTTTGACCAGTAAATAGCAAAACCTTTTTTTACTTCTTGGTCTAAGGTCGTAGCAAAATATAGTTTGTCTCACTTATTTAGAAGTGAACTCGGAATATGCCACTCAGTAAGTGCTCTCTCTTTAACATCCTCCAATTCAGCCAAAGAATGGATATCCGTCTTCATAAATGAATGAAGCAAAGGCCCATCTCAGGACACAGTTCTTACAAGGCAAACTGTTATAGCCAAATACTATGCGGAAAATATCTCTGATAAGTCTCTTCTGCAGCAATACAAAGAAAGTAGAGAAAATGGATCAATTTTGAAAAGAAAACTTATGCATGATATACAAGATATTTTTTCAGGAAGTGGCCCTCCTGCTCATCACTCCAAACGAATTTTGATTCATTTTGGTGCAAAGGTACATGGCCTAGCAGCAGTTCAGATTTGTCAACAACTGAAAATCTATAAGTCAGTTTCTAAAATGATCTCAAATATTTGAATCCAGCAACAAGGCAAAAGGTTTGATTGAAAATGTAAAGTTGCCCTCCACAAAAATAAGTCTGAATATTTTAGAAAATTTAATTTCATGTTTGCCCGAGCGTATAAAACTCAAGGCTGGTTACATAGGATATTAAATTCATTTGTTATTTTAAGTCTTTATTCTGTTATATACTCTTTCTTAAGGCATCATCAATTTCTTAACATACTGTACATACATATGTGTATATAAATGGACTACTCTCACTATAATACTCCAAGTGCTAATAATATTTACTCTTGAGAAAATGACATCATGATATTGAGAACACCAATAGGAAAACATATTATCTACATTCCTTAATGACCAAGTACACATTCACCCTCATTCTATTACAACCACATAAAATACATTAAAATTAATGGATCATCCCATTGATTGAAATACGTATTATAGATAGATACATATGATATCATGTCAAATACAACATAAAACAGAAATAGGGAGTCTATTTTGAAAAAAATAGAGATCTGAACCAGTGAAAGAAAGGAAGTGATTGTAGAAAATAGGATCTTGCAGTAGTGTTGGATCGGTCTAAAAAAACTAAAAAGACTGCAGTCCAATCAGTTTGGTCTAAACAAAATTTGTCACACCTGCCCTTATTGGTCTTTTATGGAAAGTAAAACAGCTGACATGACGTTGTTACTCTACGTCATTTGAGTCACATAATTTTCTGTATAATTCATAACATCTTTCAAAGAGAAAATATACCTATACGAGATTTGTGTCTGGAAAATATTATCATACATTCTAGTTATCATTCATTATTTTTTTAGTTCTTATATTCTTCAATCCTAGCTTGGAAAGAAAAAAATAGAAAGATCGCTAGGACTGAAGGATTGATTTATCAGTCCTTAGGACCGTTGAATGGTAAAAAAGATCGGACTGATAAAAAAAGTCTAAAAGGGACAAGAGAAAAATACTGATAAGGCGATCAGTCCTGGGACTGATCCAACACTACCTCACAGTGATAATCCGTACAATTTGAAAAATCTTGGGAAGAAGATATTCTTAGTTGTCATGAGTTTTCATTTGGTTAGCTATGAGCAGCTAAAGGATGAAAGAAATACACACAAATTCCTAATCGTATCAAGAAAACAATTATCCCGATGTTGATCCACAATTTTATTCCGAGTCAAACAACATTTTACACATATAACTCAACATGACATCTTTTTTTTCACTCTTCCTCTTTCACGCACTTATAATTAATTTAATACATGGGCAGAAAAGTAGGAGGAAAATTTTTTAAATAATTTTTTTTTACTCGATTTATGGAGCAGAGTCCCGATAATACTTCACCAAACCATTGGACAGTACTTTTTCTCATCAAAAAGCACTGTATAATTAAAAAACGATATGGTTTTTGATCCATTGTTTTAGAAATAACAAAAAGTTGAGTAGCACTTGTTACAATAAATTACAAACGCAAGAAAAATTGTCATGGAACTTTGACAGCTGTATTTTGAAGGTTGGTTCTAACTGGAAAAAAAAAAAAAATAGAGGACTCTATGCTTGAAAAAATGCAAAATGTTACTTCTTCAAAAATAACAACTACAGTTTTGGAAAATAAAAAATAAAAACTTCAAAAGTTTCCAGCTCGATAACAGTTATATTTTTTAGTACTTTAATTATAAGAATGCTCACGTTGTGTCTACAACAGTGTCAAAAATGCTCTCTTAAGTAAGTTCTTAGTGAATTATACATATGCCCGTCAATAAAAAAGCAAGCCAGAAGGATTTTTTTAAAAATTGAATCTGGATTACATTTGTATTTTTCACCGAATTATCATCAATTTCTATGAACAAATTATTAGTCGCAGTCAATTGCAACAAAAGTAGCAAACATTTATCGTCACAATGAAATAATTAGCATTTGATAAATTAAATTCCAAAAACTATATAGGGCCAAATTAAGTCTTATAAATCAAATGAAGGATCCGCTATATAGTATTTTTTTTTTTTTGTATATTTCAAATTATACCATAAATTTAAATAAAATGGCTATAGTTAACTCAAATAGGTTTTGGAATATTCGATATAAAAATATTAAGTATAAAATTTTCCTTTTCTTGATTTCTATTCAAGATTATTTTTGTATTAACTCACCAAATATCAAAACAATCTCAAATCAAAAGAAATTCCTAGCTTTCTTTTGATCAATAATTCATTTATCTATTTAAATTTATTTATACATGAAATGTCAGATTAAAAAATATTTATATATCCAAATATGTATTTTTTGACTGTCCCCCCTAACACAGTCAGAGGGCCCGCCATTGAGCCAAAGAACCCACTTTGAGAAATGCTGGTCAATACTGAGGAATAACATAATTCGTAGATACTAGCTCTCATGTTGAAAAAAAAAATATTCTTTCATTTTGTAGCTGTTTTCTTCTAATATAATAAAATGTCAATACAGCTGCGCTAAGGATAACTACGTTACTTTTTGGTTTATTTTTTTGACATACTCGCAGATTATAATACGTGAAGTAAAAAGTTCTGAGCATTTTTTTGCTTTATTTTGACAATAAAATTAACATAGTCAAAATTATCCAATTTAGATGGGTCCCAACGGTTTTCTGGCTAACCTTTAGTTCCTGGGCAATAGAATAAACGCTCATATGCCGGTCCAAGTCCACAATTTTTATTATTTTATCGACATTTTTGACGTCCATATTGCCAGAACAGAACTGTTGGAATCACCGTTTTGCTGTTGCATTCGATACTGTAGTGGGTCAATAATCAGCCCAAATGTTTTTGGCCGTCTTCTCCGCCTTTTCAGTTTAGTCGTAGTGGCACTGAAGAATGTTTCGAATTTTCTCTTTTTTACTCCCGTTTTGGAACACTCTAACACACAACTGGCTACACCAAACACAAAAACTGTCTTATGCACTTTTTTTTAGTGTACGCTTAACCTTTCAACTTACTTTAGGGTTTTTTTTTTTGATGCAATGTATTAATCGTGAGGTATAGCTCACTAAAGAAATCTAGTGAAAAAATTTCAGAAATTTTTAATTAAAATTAACAGTTTATATACGTCGGTAATCACTGGATCAAAACAAATATTATATATAAATATTTAATCATTTCAACATAAACCAATCCTGTTGTTCTATGGATAAGTTAACATGTCGAGTCAGTAAAGCCTCGAATGAACAAAAATAATAAAGATTCCATCTTGTTGCTACGTAGTTACCAGCAAGATGGAATCTAGCGACTAGACTGTCTACATACTATAAATACCCCAATAAGAATCAATTCACGTTCGTACTCTGAATTATATATTTTATCAAGTCCTGTTGAAAAATATGCGTTTGAAGCCATACGCAAATATCTAAATAATTTATAAAAACACCCATGCTAGAGAGGGATTAGAAGTTGTGTCTAAGAAACATTTTCCCATCTGTCATTCCATGTCTAAACATTCAAAAGTTTTAAAATATATCACATAATTAGCTAATTTTTTATGAGATGGACAAATATAACTTTTGGGAATTTCGTTCCATTCTTGTAAAAATAGCATGTTTTAAAGAGCTATATTATAATAGGTGACAAGATTAACCTTCTTCACCAGGTAAAATAATGTAAATAAAAACTATGTAAAATAATCCATAAGATATAAATCTGGTGAATAAGATGGTCAAATTTCCGTAGGCCAAAATTGTATATTCGATGCCAAGCAATGTTGTTTTATTAGACATGACTGGGTGCAGAATATTGTACAAAAAGATACTTTTTATTCCTTGCTTTATTTTCTACAAACCAGAGCTTCATTAGCGGCTCCAGGATATCGTCAATGTCGGTTTAGCAATAGATTTGTATTCCTTGATCAATTAATTAGTAAAAAATCTCCCCGTTCGATAAAAGAATCTATTCCATTTATCATTTCCGTTTGAATGTTGAATTTATTCCTCTATATTAACCTTAGAAGTAAATTCTGAAATCTAAATATTAGAAACTTTTTTTTAACAAAAATGTTTTTATTTAAAATGGTAAAATAATTGTAGATAATCGATTAATAGAAGAATTATGTTAAAGTCACTCAGATAGATATTTAAAATTAATATTCTGCTAAAAACCCATCACATCAAAAATTCAAATCGTATTTTTCAAAAAAAAAAGAAGTTCAAATAAAAAAACGTTAGAACACCAGAGTAAAAACTGAAATATTAGCACAAAGAGTATATTTATTACAAAGTAAAACACCAAATTTATGAATAAAATTTAAAAGTCCGTGTTAACGATCGTTGTTCGAGAAATTTGTGAAAAAAAAAAATTGGAATGAGTTTCCTGTTGTATCCGCTTAAACATATTACTTCTTGTATTTTGACTATCTTAAGAACCCTAGTGAATAGATTGTCTTTTATTTTGTCTTCTTATATTCTTGTTAAAGGATATATCCCAACATATTCTTACAGAATTTGTAGAGACGTTTCCAGTTCCTCGCTACAAAATATGCAATTTACACACTCATTTTGAAAATTCTATTTGTAAGTATAAATTGATGGGGTGGAGATTCTGTAAGTGAGCCATTTTTGTTTAGAGGAAATAAAATGATTTTTTAAAAGTGTTGTTGAATCAAATTTGGACCTCAGGGGATCTCATCTGTCCTATCACTTGGTTATTAGCTCTTCTGGTGAGTTTTCCCTCTAACTAATAGTTCCTACTGCATTGGTTAATTTTTAAATAACTCAAGAGAGATATATATATATATCGGTCGCGGAAAACTGCCCTAGAGAAAATTGCCCGTGGAAGATTGCCCTGGAGGAAAATTGCCCGTATTTTGTTCAAACTTCATAATAACAAATTATAAATTAACTTCAGGTGGGAGTAATAAAAAGCTTAGGGCCTTTTAAAATATGGTTAAATACTCTCCACCCTCGGATTAGCCAACTTCCCGGGGGTAGTATGGGATTGTTAAAACCCCCCACAAATACATCGAAGGACCCCTTTAACACCACAAACTAGTTTAAAGCCCTTGGGTTGGTCGGGTTCCCGGGGGTAGTATGGGATCGTTAAAAACTATCGCCGAAGCATCATATACATCCAAGGAAGATGGGTTCCTTAGATGTATTTGATGAGTTGGCGGTGATTTTTAACGATCCCATACTACCCCCGGGAACCCGACCAACCCGAGGGCTAGGAACTATTTTTTTGGTATTAGAGGGATTCCTTGGATATATTGGAGGAATGGGCAGTGGTCTTTAGCAATTCTACATACACTAGCCCTAGACCAATTCGAGGGTAAAGGGTATTCAAGCATATTTTAAGAGCATTCAAACTATTTATTCCCTCCCCCTTCCTCCTATATTGCAATAATGTTACTCACACTTGAAGGTAATTTAAAATGTTTTACAGGTGTGCGCGGCTAAAACTGAATACTCTTTTAAATTTTACGGCTTGAGGGCTTGGACGAGGGGATCTCTTGTAGACCTTAAGGCCAATATATTTTTTAACTAGCCGGTCCATGGTCCTTCTGCTGACGTTGACCTTCCTGACGGGAGATTCCTATCTTTGTATTGGTTTGAAGTGTAAAAAACAACATCATTTTTACATAGCAGTTCTTATTTTTAACTATTAAGTATTTAAAAAATACTCAATAATGATATAGATAGAGACGTTCAAAATTAAAACTAAAAGTAATATTCCAATATGGTGATTAGCAATTACGTTTTTTAGAAGATCATTAAGACTAACCAAGTTTTGAAATTGAAATTATATTAAGGTTTCCAATATCAGTTCACAGAAGTCAAGATGTGACTTATAATTTGTTTTCACTTAGCACTCAACAATCCAAAAAATATATTAATCCAGATTACAGCAAAATATAATATCCATTGCAGACAAATGTTTCCAGTATCGAGAAAAAGGCTGCATATTCATTAAAAATCTAAGTTTGACTTCAACTTTTTCTCAAGCAATTTTATGCATTATATATATCAAGGTAACCGAAGGATTCATAGAAATGAAATTTTTTTCTCAGAATAAGATACGAAACAAAGTTGACATTGAAAGGAACAGGCTTCATGAGCTTTAACAAAGGAACTGTAGATGAGAAATGATAACTCTTTGTTCTTCACTTTGTCTTCATTTTGGAATTATTTCTATTTGTGGACCACTACAGTTCTAAATAACTGTTTATATGTAATATCAGAATAGAATATGCATTGTAGGCCAAAATATCGAGACATATTATCTTTACAAGTCTCAAATAATTATGCACTTGTTTTCCAATGACAAGAGAGACTCAGTAGTATTAAAAAATCAGGCGTGAGATTTTATTGTCCAGGTTGTATAATTATCAGTTTAGACCGTACATATATCTCAAAGTCCAACTTATAATTGGAATACACAATATTTAGATTCTTTTGAAAGATCATGCTCAAAGTGATATGAGCTTTTCATGTTCCAAGAGTTGAACTCCTTTGACATTTCCATCTGAATGTGGATAAGAAACA